>NC_140504.1:130260916-130860916 GCF_964339955.1 Pipistrellus hanaki | reverse complement strand
TATTTCATTTGTGAGAGCCTGCTATGTGTATATAATGCTTTCTCACAGAAAGTTCACCTATTTTTGTGACCCAATTAGAAATATGCTGAAGTAATCAACAGCAATTTGGAGAGTAAGTGAACCCACAGGTCTGTAAGTAAGAGCAAAGTTGATCTAATACCATTATTTGCCTCAAGATTTCCCCCATTTCCTAGGCATGTGCTGTTCAAAATTTTAAACCACCTCAGGCTAAAAGCTGTTAAATTCATTGTCAGTTCATTTGCAAATTCTTCTTTCTCCCTAACCTGAAAATATGTGAATTTGTTAATTCATTTAGTCAGCAGTTGACTGTGGAATTTTTGCTTACCCTAAGCAAACTGGAAATTGCCTCCTCTTTCCAAATCCCATTCTTTGACTTACATTCAGGTCATTTTGCATCTTGTTCCCAGCAATGTTTTGCAATGTTTGGCCCACCTGTTCTCTCTCTCTCTCTCTCTCTCTCTCTCTCTCTCTCTCTCTCTCTCTCTCTCTCTCTCTCTCTCTCTCTTCTCTTGTCAGATTTGCATTTAGAACATCCACTGATTTGATATCAATTACTGTTCTATCTAAATCTGCTGTAAGACGACTATGATGAAATTCTGGTTCAAATTAGTCAGTGAGCCACCTATTGAGGGGTTGTTAGAGTGCTGATGCTATGACAAAGTGGCTTCCTCTCCAGTCTCGCAGAGACACTGTAATGAAGTTTCCTGGTTGGAGTAGTATAGAAAAATCTCTTTTGTGGCATTTAGAAATATAATGTTGCAGGTGCCAATGGGCACAAATGGAATTCCAATCAGATTGTGTCTAAATAGGCAAAAAATGAAAGAGTAGATTATATTAAAATAATTCCCTCATTCACAATCATCTATTGCACCTGCCAAGTTAATGATGTCTATTAGCATCCCAAAGTAATTAGTATTTTAATAAAGGCAGGATACCTGGTATACTTAACACTAACTTGGTTGGTAAATGCTGTATATTTGTTTTTTCAGCATCTCTCATCATCTTCACCAAAGCTATTCATCTATGTCACCTATGGTCTTATTGATAAATACTCATTGCTCTTGGCTATTCACATCATTGCATTTTGCATAGTTTATGGACAGGGAATTTGAATTTACTCTAAGTTGAACAGTAGAAAAAATGCTACAGTAGTGATTTTTTAAAGCAAGCTTGTCCTACCGTGATGTAAATATCTATAGGAAAACAATATACTAAAGCCCTTGCCCAATAAAGTACACATGATTCCTAAATTGACTCTACTTCTACTCTTGCTTTCCTATAGCATAGTCTCAGCAGAGCAGCAACCATGATTGTTTTAACATATAACCTGAATCATCTTATTCTGATGCTCAACTCTCCATTTCACTCAGAATAAAAACTAAAGTCCTCTAATACCCTGCAAAGGGAATCCTATATAATAAGGAGCTAAAATGCAAATGGTTGTCATACCCTCACACTGTCTACACAGTAAAGGCTCAGACACTCAACACTGGGAGAGAGGAATGGGGACCAGCCAGGCTGTGGCCGGAAGAGGGACAAGCTGCATGCCCAGTGGTCCAGGGTGCCAGCAGCTAGGCCCGTGAGAGGGTCAAACTTCCCACCCCTCAGTCCTGGTTGCCAGCAGCTACTCCTGCTCCTGCAGCCCGGGAGAGGGACAAGCCTCATGCCCTGTGGTCCTGAGCAATAGTGTACGTGGCTGTGGCCCGGATGAAGCCACCCACACATGGTACCCTGAGGCTGCAACTGCGGCTGGGACTGCGGCCTGCCTGGACAAAGCCGGCCCAGATCCTGGGTGCCTGCAGTCGGCCAGAGGGAGGGAAGCCTAGATACTGGGTGCCTAGGACTGGCCAGTGGAGGGAATCCTGGGTCCCAGGTATGGGGGAAGGCAGAGATTGTTAGGGGTGATCAGGCAGGCAAGCAGAGGTGATTAGGGTCAATCAGGCAGGTAGGCAGACAGAGGGATTAGGGGCAATTAGGCAGGCAGGCAGACAAGCAGTTAGGAGCCAAAAGTCTCAGACATCCCCTGAGGGGTCCTGGATTGGAGACTGTGCAGACTGGGCTGAGAAACCCTTCCCCTTGTGCATGAATTCCATGCACCAGGCCTCCAGTGTAAGTATAATTCCCAATAAATTTCAAGCTTTTACTTTACTTGCAAGCTAACAAGTCAGACTACCACCATCATGTATGCTGGCATGGTGGTATATTGGCAGAAGACATCAAACTAGGGCAGAGAGAAAGAATTTTATTACTTAAGACAGCAAGCCACATGAACGTGAGCATATCTGCATCAATTTCACTGGCCTCAAGTCCCATGGGGGCAATGTGGATGTGCTTGGGTGGATGTTTGCACACCCACTTTATAGAGTTACAAAAGATGAACCTTTAGCTTAGGCAACCCAAAGTCTTTTATAGCATATAATAAACATGCATATTCTTTGTTCTATAGGGAAATACAATCTCTATCTTCCAAGGATGTTGTAGTGCAAATACTGTTGTCATTAACACCAAGAATACAGGCAGTTAAAGCCTCATTAGCAAGATGTACAGAAACACAACAGACCGATAGAGCATAAGCTCCCTACAATAACTAATAGGAAAGAACATATAAACCCCATATGCTCATAGCAGCACTGGTTAAAATAGCTAAGATCTGGAAACAGTCCAAGTGCCCATCAGTAGATGAGTGGATAAATAAGCTATGGTACATTTATACCATGGAATACTGTGCAGCTATAAAAATGGATTTCTTACTCTTTGAAACTGCATGGAGGAACCTGGAGAGTATTATACTAAGTGAAATAAGCCAGGAGAGAAAGATAAGAATCACATGATCTCACTTAGTGTGGAATCTATTGAACAAAATAAACTGATAAAATAGATCTAGAGACATGGAAGCATGGAACAAACTGATGAATCTCAGAGGGAAGTATGGAGGATGGGAAGAGATTAACCACAGAACATATATGCATATATACATAACCCATGGACACACAAAAAAGTTATGTGAAGGCCTGGGGAGGAGTCAGAAGCAGAATGGAGGAGGTCAATAGGGTAAAAAGGGGGGACATTTGTAATACTTTCAATAATAAAAATAAAAAATAATAGTGATGATGCTTACAGTTTATTATATGTCCCTCCCCAATTCCCTGAGAGGTTTTATTTATTCACTAACACACTGAAAAGGAATGGGGAATGGATTTAGGCTGTTTTCTTTAATCCACAACCCTCCAATCTGCTAATTCCTCCCTTGGTGACTTTCATCAGAGTAATCTCAATTAGCTTCAATTTTCTCAACTATAAAATGGGAACAATAAGTAATGCTTCTCTAATACATTGTTGAAGGAATTTAATATTATATGTCATTAATGTTATAATTCTTTAAGGCTAAGATGTAGATGGGAAAAGGAATCTCATTCTTTTTTGTTTCTTTTTAAAATTTTTTTAATTAAATTATTATCTCTGTACATATACCATTGTCCCCCGCTCCCATACATGCCCTCCCTCCCCAGAGTTTTCTATCCATTGGTTGTACTTATACGCATGTATACAAGTCCTTCGGTTGATCTCTTATCTTCCTCAGATCTCCCTACCCTTCCCGCTGTAATTTGACAGTCTGCTTGTTGCTTTTCTGTTTCTATATTTATCTTTTGTTTCATCAGTTTATAATGTTCTTTATTATCCATAAATGAGTGAGGTCATGTGGTGTTTCCTTTCATTGACTGGCTTATTTCACTCAGCATGATGTTCTCCAATTCTATCCAGGTTGCTGCAAATGATGAGAATTCCTTCTTTTTTATGGCAGCATAATATTCCATTGTGTAGATGTACCAAAGTTTTTTGATCCAATCATCTGCTGATGGACACCTAGGCTGTTTCCAAATCCTAGATATTGTAAATTGTGCTGCTATGAACATAGGTGTGCATATATCCTTTTTGACTGGTATTTCTAACTTCTTGGGATATATTCCTAGGAGTGGGATTACTGGGTCAAATGGGAGTTCCATTTTCAGTTTTTTGAGGAAGCTCCATACTGTTCTCCACAGTGGTTGTACCAGTCTGCATTCCCACCAGCAGTGCACGAGAGTTCCTTTTTTTCCACAACCTCGCAAACACTTGTCGTTTGTTGATTTGTTGATGTTGGCCATTCTGAGAGGTGTGAGATGGTACAGCATTGTTGTTTTGATTTGCATCTCTCAGATAATTAGTGACTTTGAGCATGTTTTCATGTGCCTCTTGGCCTTCCTTCTGTCTTCTTTTGAGAAGATTTTATTTAGATCCATTGCCCATTTTTTAATTGGGTCATTTATCTCCCTTTTATTAAGTTGTATAAGCTGTCTGTAGACATTGGAGATTAAACCTTTATCAGTGATAATATTTGCAAATATGTTCTCTCATACAATGGGCTTTCTTGTTTTGTTGATGGTTTCTTTTGCTGTATTTTATTTTAATGTACCATAGTCCTATTTGTTTATTTTTTCTTTGGCTTCCATTGCCCTAGGGGCAGTATCAGTGAAAAAGTTCTTTTGGCATATGTCTGAGATTTTGCTGACTGTGGATGCCTCTAGTATTTTTATGGTTTCCTGTCTTATGTTTAAGTCCTGTATCCATTTTGAGTTTATTTTTGTGTATGCTGTAAGTTGGTGATCTAGTTTCATTATTTTGCATGTATCTGTCCAATTTTCCCAACACCATTTATTGAAGAAACTGTCTTAACTCCATTGTATGCTCCTGCCTCCTTTGTCAAATATTAATTGAGCTTATGTTTAAGTCCTGTATCCATTTTGAGTTTATTTTTGTGTATGCTGTAAGTTGGTGATCTAGTTTCATTATTTTGCATGTATCTGTCCAATTTTCCCAACACCATTTATTGAAGAAACTGTCTTAACTCCATTGTATGCTCCTGCCTCCTTTGTCAAATATTAATTGAGCATAGTGATTTGAGTTGATATCTGGGTTCTTGATTCTATTCGATTGATCTATGTGTCTGTTCTTGTGCCAGTACCAGGCTGTTTTGAGAACAGTGGATTTATAATACAGCTTGAAATCTGGTATTGAGATCCCTCCTACTTTACTCTTCTTTCTCAGGATTGTTGTGGCTATTCAGGGTCTTTTATTGTTCCAAATGAATTTTTGGAGTTACTTTCATGGCCTCACTCTGACTATATGTGATGATTCTCAAATATATTTTGTTAGCCCAGACCTTTTATCTGGTACTGTACATATTCCCATCATCCTATCTAACTTCAAAGCCATGTGAACCAAAACTGAATTCATGTTGACCTTCCCCAACTGAGACCTCCTCCCTGGTCTGCTAACACTGTACATGGTACCTTCCTCCCTCCCTTCATTTGTGCAAGCCCTAGAGCATGAGTCAGCTTTGACTCTTCTTTCTCTTTCAACCCATCCTATGCTCATAGTCAATCACACGTCACTTCCTGCTAATTTCACATTCTAAAAACCTTTGGACTCTATCCACTTTTCCATCTCTACTGATAGAACAATTGAGAGCTGGTAATACAAGTTCTAGTATGAAAGCCAGCATGCTCAGTCAAATTCTAAGAATAGCCAATGTTTAAGTTTAAATCTAAAGGCAGGAAAAGATCAATGTACCAGCTCAAACTGGTTAGGAAGAAAGAGTTCCTCTTCCTTGGAGGAATGCCATCTTTTTGTCCTATATTGCCTTCAAGTGAACAGATGAAGTCAACCCATGCTGGGGAGGACAATATGCTTTCCTCAGACTGACTCAGATACTAATATCCTCCAAAAACATCTTCATAGATACACCTGGAGATGTGTTTGACCAGGTATCTGAGCACCTCATAATCAAGTCAAGTTGACACATAAATTAGCAATAATGCTGTACATTACATAAATTCCTTTATTATTGTTTCTTTCTTTGAAGACAGAAATTTTTTGCATGAATTCCAAAGCCTTATGTTATCTGACTCTCATCTGGGTTTCAAGCCATACTTTACTATATTACATATTCCTCTGTGTACTTTAGCCACACTGACCTTGTATTCTGCAGATGTGCTATGATCCTTCACACCACAGGGCCTATGCATACCAATTCTCTTTATGTACCTTTCCTATGACACAAATCTTCCAAGTTAACTCACAATTACAACTTTTCTGCTTTTTAGTGGTAGGTTTTCTGTTTAGAAATTAAATGGACTTTCAGAATATTGTATTTTAAGCTTTCTATATAGCCATGGGTGGCATTAAAAATACTAAACGAGTATGAAATGAGAATCAATCAAAGCACATGCAAGCCACTGAAGAAGCATCTTAGGGACCCTAGTCTATTAGGTGTCAACTGCTAACTGTTGGATTGGGATGTGGTCTCGTTTGATGACCTAGAACAGTGGTTGGAAAACTCATTAGTCAACAGAGCCAAATATCAACAGTACAACAATTGAAATTTTTTTGAGAGCCAATTTTTGTAAACTTAAACTTCTTCTAACTCCACTTCTTTAAAATAGACTCACTCAAGCCATGGTATTTTGTGGAAGAGCCACACTCAAGGGGTCAAAGAGCTGCATATGGCTCGCAAGCCACAGTTTGCCAACCACAGACCTAGAATATTCCTGAAGAGGAGGTAGAATAGGCAAGAAAGATGGGCATGGAGGGATTTCAAGAATTATTTACCACCTCTTGATTATCAATATTTTAAAACCAGCATGGCTGTTGCAAGTAACCTTAATTATTTTGTTATTACTAATATAGTTGCATGCCAGTATTTAGACTTAGAAGGCATTGACCTACAGATTTTGGCAGCACTCTCAATCAACTCCACTCCTGAAAGATGTTTTTATTGATCACAGAGCCTCAAGTCTTCTCCTTCATTACACTTTGCACGATTATAATTTTACTTTTAATTTGTAAGTTAATTTTATTGAACTTTCTACCACTAGGTTGTAAATTCTGTAAAGACAGGGGCTATATTTAAATTTGCTCATCAAATTATACTAAATACCCCAAACAAATGTGATTAAATCCAATCAATGTTCACCAAAAGGATGAATGTAAATGTCTTTCATATATTTAGTACTCAACACTTTTTTGTTTTCTTTTTCATCTCTTTCTTACCTCCAAGCATGACATAGTATATCTATTTATTTCAATCAACATATATCAATAAATTTCAGATATTTAAATACTTGAAAATTTAAGGAACAAAAAGTGAAATTACATAGTAAGTCCTAAAATTTTCCTTTGTAATTCTAATATGTCTAAAATAAACTGCAGAATGTAGACATTTTATTGATATAACTGCTTCTCTTTCTTTCCCTCTGAACTTTGGCTAAACTGTGCCCTAGACCTCAGCTTTTGTTTTCCTGTCACACGAGGCACTGTGTCTTCTGTTCTACCTAATGCATTGCCAGGCTCTGTGCTCACCCCAACAGCTTTATTATGGAGGAAATGAAACTCTAGCCTTCCAGGACCCAGGGGACTTATATTTAAATAAATCCAGGGTAAAAAGCAATTAATGACTCTAATTATTAGGTCGAAAAAAAACTGTACAAAGAGGAACATGTTTCTAGGAAAAAAATTGTTATACCTAAGATCTAAATAAATTAGGGCACCACAAACTAAGACAAATGCTCATGACTAAGTGTCATGGTTCATTTTCAAGTGTCATTTATATCCTTTAAACCTTGAAATTTCCAAAACGTAAGAGAGCTAAAATTTTCCTTGTACTTATTATCTAGTCTGTTCAATGTTCCATGTAGTTTATGCCTCTGTGAAATGAAATATAATTGGTTTATGGAAACTGAACAAAAGCCTAAATTCAAAGCACATTTTAAAAATCAAATTCATTAATTTGGTTCACAGAATGAATTTCATTCATTGATCCTACCCCGCCAATTTTACTTTTCTGTGATTAAACCTAAAGGTATGTTTAGATGAGATCTCAAATAAATATGATGAGAAAGCACTTTATTTATTTGCCAATATAAATTTCTACTATTTCTGTACTTCTATTTTGCCCCACTCACACCCATATTCCAACCCCAACCAAACTAAAAACAAAACAAAACCCACTCTGCCAGCATTGTTTTAGAAGGCATATCAGGCTGAAGACTACAAAAACAACTATATATATATATATATATATATATAGTTTGTGAATTTTGACTTTTAAATGAAAAGCCAAAACCGGGGGGGGGGGGGTGGGCGGGGAGGGTGGATAGACTTGAAAGATTACAAGAACAAAAAATCAGAAACTGGTTTTAACCCCTAGATTCTAGATCAAATTTACCACATAGGAAGGAAAGGAGAATGAGTAGGAGGAAAAGAGAAGTAGAGAATAATTTATGAGAAAATCCTTGTACTGAGGCCTCTTTTCCCTAAGCCTGTTTGAGATGGAGTGGTAGTAGAATTCTTCTGTAGGTTTGGAAAGCTTAGGGCCCAGAAGTATATCTTTCAACCACAGGGAATATGGGAAACTGCCAAGTACTGCGTGTTATGAAAAAATTTCCTATGTGCCCCAGGAGAGTAAAGATGTGTTAAAGGACCTTTCGTGGCCCCAGAGAGTTCACAGAGTTTCTCATGTCCCAGTTAAGTCAATGAAAGCAGCTGAACATTTCTAGGGCCTGATCTGTGGGTGGTAGCAGTTTTCCAGGGGAGCTGGAACTGGAGAGCTCCTGGATTCAGAAGCCAGAGACATTCCCACAGCTCACTGTATGGGTAAAGTCTACAGAGCAGGTGAGATAAAATATGGCTCAACAGATGTTAGCATGCAATAATAATAACCAAGAATCAGATGCAGGGTGCAGGGCAGATGTTTGTGGATGACCTGCTGCTCTCCATGCTGCCTGCAGGATTGGAATAAACGCTCAAATATGATTCAAAAAAAAAAAAAAAAAAGAATCAGATGCTCCCATAGTTTCAGAGCATGACACCATGTAAAGCCCTGAAATTTAGATGCCTCAGGAGGAAATTGTGGTAGGAGAACTCGTCTTACTGCAGTTTGCTTTTTTTACCCTAGAGAAAGTTAGAATTAAGTTGATGTATGGAAAAGATATTATTTATTTTTTAAATATACTTTTATTGATTTCAAAGAGGAAAGGAGTAGGAGGGAGAGAGAGAAACATCAGTGATGAGAATCATTGGTTGGCTGCCTCCTGCAGGTCACCCCATCCCCCTTTCTGGATATTAAGCCCAAATGCTTGCAAGTGCCCTTAACTGAAATTGAACTTGGGATCCTTCAGTCCGCAGGCTGATGCTCAGACCACTGAGCCAAACCAGCTAGGGCATGAAAAATATATTATTTCTTATCAAAGTATTTGGAATTTTTATGGAAAGGCCCTAAAGAATAAGATCAAGTGATTTTTGTCTCAGTTACAAACTGTCTTAGTCAGTTTGGATTGTTTTAACAAAGTTCCTCAGACTGGGTGGATTTTAAACATCAAACATTTATTTCTCACCATTTTGGAGTCTGTAACTCCAAAATCAGAGTGCCAGCATAAGTGAGCTCTAGTAGAGCCCTTTTCTGGGTTGCAGACTACTGATTTCTAATTGTGTCCTCACATGGTAGAGAGCTAGAGAGCTAGAGAGCTCTGTGGACTCTTCTAAGGGCACTGATTCCATTCATGGAGGTTCCACTTTCATGACCTAACCACCTCCACAGACCCTACCTCCTAACACCATCACATTGCAATTAGAGAATTGGCATAGGGGACATAAATATTCAAGTCTTGGCAGATCTGAACAAGATTTTAAGATTCATAATATTTAGATTTTCCTACAACCTACTCTGATAACAAGTTGTAGAAAATTTTCAGAAAAACAAAAAACAAAAACAATAACAAAAAACGATTAACCCAGAGAAAAGCTAAAGGGACACACCATGTTGCCATGTAACTATTATGCTCTCTTCACTGAGACTACAGGCTGTCCCCTATAGATGCATGTAGACAAAGGCATCCATGGTGTCCTGTCTTCTACATTATCACTATTTTGGAAAGTATATAGTATTCAACACTCAGGAGTGAAGAGGACAAAAGATAAGTAAGTAGTGCCTTCAATCAATCTAAAACAAAATACATGCCAGGTACAATAGAGGGACATTACATGAACATGAAGTATTTTTGATAAAATAAAATAGATCATAAGTTATTGAGGAGGCAAAGCCATGACCAAAAAGAAAGTGTGTAAAGATGCAGAACATTTTGTTACTTCCATCTCATGCATCAGTTTGAATTTTCTTAGAGAAAAGCAGATAGAGTAAGTACCCCAGATAGTCCCTGCCCTTCTGTGTCCTTTGCCACCAAGGGCCACAAACTCCCAGTCTTCACCTGGGAAATTTCTGAATTCCTCAAATAGCCCCACCTTGTGCTCAAACTTGCAAACAATTTCAAATAGACCTTGAGTTTTAAAATGAACAATTAGGGAAGAACTATTAAAGTAATTTCCTTGAAGTCATATATCTAGCTAAATTATCCCGAGCCTAATTACCTCAATGTCTTACTACCTTGCTCCGAAAATCAGTCAAGACAAAGAGAAATTATTCTGGATATTAACATACACACAATCCATGCACGTGGAAGCCACAGGTCCCTGGTGCAGAGGTAAAGCAGGGCACATAAAGTATAAGAAATTGGTCATTAAAAGTCCCTTCTGTGCCTAGTGCTTTTTAAATGCATATTATGGTTTGCATTACATGAGGTGGTCCATCCTAAGTGGCTAGTTACAGTCTATTAAGTTTGTATTATTATACTCCTCTAAAATGGAGAACAATGTCCTTCTTAAATAAGGCTGAAAAAGCAACTCATTCATAAATGCAGGTACGGAATCATTCACCTGTCAGTGTTTCTCCAAGTATGTTTCCTGGAGACATTACTTCAGAGTCACCCAAAGAACAACAACAACAAAACAAAACAAAACAAAAAACAGCCAAAGCCGGTTTGGCTCAATGGATAGAGCGTCTCAATGGATAGAGCGTCGGCTTGGGGACTGAAGGGTCCCTGGTTCGATTCCGGTCAAGGGCATGTACCTTGGTTGTGGGCATATCCCCAGTAGAGGGTGTGCAAGAGGCAACTGATCGATGACTCTCTCTCGTCGATGTTTCTAACTATCTCTCTCCCTTCCTCTCTGTAAAAAATCAATAAAATATATTTTTAAAAAAATGGTAAAAGGTAGAAGTGAAACCCCCACCCAAATCTCCTTCATCAGTAGAGATGGGCTGAGGTTGAGAATTGGCACCAGGGCCCCAGGAATCTCAGCTTTCTTAAACAGCCCATCTCTTCCCACCAAAGAGAACAGCTTTCCTAGCTCTTCAGAAAGCCTCCTGCCGCCTGGAGCATGGATCCCCAAAGCAACTGTGGGAGCTGCAGTTTCTTTGGTGTGAAATGCCTCTGAGTTTCATTAGGCTGAATTGGTCCTCTGGGATGCTTCCCCGTGGGGTGAGTTGAGATTACAGGTTTGGTGAGCAGCCAAGGGAACAGACTGTAGTTCCCCCGATACCGCTGAATAAGCCGCAGCCGGGTGTGCCGCGTAGAGGGGAGGCCCCGATCAAATTTATGGCCAAACCTGTTTATAATCTTGTGGCGTATGCCTCTGTAGTGTTTGTGTATAAAGGACCAAGACTCGGTGTCTTATGCATCACAAAATTATATACTGTAGAGTTTCCCAGGACAAATGAAACATGTCAATTTTGTCCCATCTGGATCTTGTTATTATTTTTTCCCCCCCATGATTAGCATTTTGGCAGTTTTCACTCTTCCACTCCGCTATTCTGTGTGCTCCGGGGAGGCAAGGAGTTGAGCTCTTTCCAAAGTCAGGGCAGTGCTGCGTGGAGAGAAACTACAGCTGAAAGGGCACTTTCTTTGGGGCGGATTCTCCTCACTCAGGCAAGGAGGCCGGGGTCGTGAATATGATTAGTGGGAAGTGAAAGCACCGTGAGATCAGGGCTCGCGTGAGTCAGAGTGTGGAAATGTTCTTTCCAGATGACAGTCGGGATACAGAGATTTTTCTGTCCCACAGAAGCAGCTGAGCTGGTGAAATTCTCCACCCGGTTCTGCTGAGCTGCAGAAGGAGGCCCTGTTCTCGGTTATGAATTCCGTGTGCATGAGATAAAAATGGGGTCGAGATGCTCATCTGACACCTTGTTAATTTATGCCGCAACAAAAAAACAAACCAAACCAAACCAAACCCGCCCTGTATGCAGTCACTGGTGGGACTTACTCTTTCTAAGTAATGCTCTGACAGACCCAAAGTCTGTTTTTCATTTTTGGTGACTTATGGGGTAGAACACAGAAACAGAACAGCCCGCGAGGGCAAAGGTCTCCTTTTCACTTGTGAAATGGGCGTAAAGGAGAAGTCAGAGGCTCCCTGTGCTCATGGCTTTCCATTTAAGGAGAATTGTCTGTGGCCCTTTTTGGTTTTCTAGTTAAACAATAATGGCCTGTAACGGATATTTTTAGCTCAGGCTTTATGTCTCAGGCTTAAAGTGCTTGCTGTTTTGTTTTACAAACCATATTCCTATTCAGAATCTTATTCATATTTGCAGGCTAAACTTTCACTTGCATTTGGAGACTCATTTCAAATGTGTGAAATGGGGAATTTAGAGTCTAATGTGGTGATAATCACTGTACAATACCCAAAACAACAGAGAAAACCAAGAAATAGCCTTTAGGAGTTCTGATTAAGAATTAATGGACATGGCCAGCTACATCAAAAGGCTCCCCAGGTTTCAGTGACTGGGATACCTTTATTTTGTCATGTGATTGCAATTAAATATTAAAAAATAACCTAAATATTTCATCAAATTTTCATACATCATTAGAGATCATGCTGACACTTCAGATGATTAAGTAAAACATTTTATTGAAGGCGAAAAACAAATTCTTTAGTTAAAAAATGTTTGGGTTATTATATTTATACTAGAGGCCCAATGCACAAAATTCATGTAAGAGCAGGCCTTCCTTTGCCTGACTGCCGGCACCAGCTTCCCTCCAGCATCCGGGACCAGGGCTTCCCTCCAGCTGCTGGCAGGCACCCGGGATCAGGGCTTCCTTCACAGCCTTGGCTTCTTCTGGAATGTCCTCCAGTCTAATTAGCATATTGCACTTTTATTATTATATATGTTTTTCATAATTACGGAAGCTTCTATTGGTGTAAGTTACTCTGCCTATACTACCTACCCACCTATTTATAGAACATATTATATATTTTATAACATGTTGCCAACTGGGTACATTAGTTCAAAATATTGTTTCTTCCTTTCCTTTTTATCTGGTGCAGAAGTATTACTGATTTATTTTACTTCTAGCTTTAGACACAGCTCCAGCTCCTAAAACAAGCCATCCACAGGCAGGAACGCTATAAAAACACAGAGCTGCCTCTCCGCATACCTTCCCTTTCTCCCAAACCTTTGAGGTTTAATATTGGATAAACCTTAAGTCAGTGGAATTGTTTAACGAGAAAGCTTGTAAAAAGTCCAGAACCTTAGTGGCCATCCCCCAAACACTTCAGATTCAACAAGTCTCAGGTGCGACCCTGGAATCTGCACATTAAATGAAATCACTCTGAAAAACAGCACATTAAGATCTGAGATCTTGTAATCAAGAATAAATCACAGACTTTCATAGAATGAGTTTTCACTGGAAGAGAGAGCCAGAAATGAATGTCTGCTCTGCACCAGCATGACAGCAGAATGCTTGACATCAGGGGGCAGATTTTCTGAGTGATGACATTCCACTGCATTGATCCTCAAAGCCCTCATACCATTTCCATCCATCTGTCCTCTCACCGTCACCTGGATCACACATGGATTTGCTCTGCCTTTTTGGACAGAGTGTCTATCTATCTTTTTACCCTTAGGCAATCGAATTCTGTGAACTGGTCATTTCCACCAAAGTGGCATGAGCCAGAGGTTTCAGAGCCTACCTCCTCATACCTGCTATCCATACATGATCACTGTGCCTTACAAACAACCTCAAGGCATGGAATAGTAATTTTTCCTAGACCTTTGAGGTCGTGGGCTAGGCAACAGTTAAAAGTCTCTTCAATAGAAGACAAAACACATGAGTTTTGAAAGAAAGATTTGTTAAACTAGACTAAATAAGTCCTCTTTGAAAGATACTAAACAGAAAGTGAAAAGAAAACCACAAACTGGTAGAATATATTTATATAGCACATGTGATGAATTTATAACTAACTGCCTTTATAATATAAAAATATAATTAATTAATATTTCAATAATAAAAAATTACCAAATATTTAAATTGGTCAAAAGACTTGAACAAACGCTTTATCAAAGATGCTATATGGATGGCAAGTAAACATGTAAAAGATGCTTAACATCCTTAGTCATGAGAAAAATGCAAATTAAAGCTTCAATGACATATCACTTTGCCTATAAGAGTGGTAAAAAAAAATAACAAAATCAGGTATTGCTAAAATATGGAGCAATAGACATGTCATAAATTTATGGTGGCAGTAAAAAGTAATAGAACCACTTTGGAAAACAGTAGCAGTTTCTTACCAAGTTAAACATGCACTTATCATACAACCCAGCAATTACACTTACCCCAAATAAATGAAAGTATATATCTATACAAAAATCTATAGCCATTTGTTTAGGGAAACTTTATTTATAATAATCAAAACCTGGAAATAGCTCAAATGCCAATCAACTGTGTAATGAATCAACAAATAATGTTATATTTAAAGAATAGAATAATACATAGTAATAAGGCAAATTTTTATGCATACAAAAAGATGGGTGACTTTCAGATAAGCGATGATTTGCTAAAAAAGTTACATGCAAGAAACTAAATACTGTATAACTCCATTTGTATAACATTCTTGCAAAACAATGGGATAGAAATAGACCACTGATTGGCAGGGCCTGAGGGAGGAAAGAGGAAATTTACTACAAAGGTGCATGAGGAAATTCTTTTATATGATGAAAATTATGTTTTTATTATAATGGTAGCAACATGACCCTATGCATTTGTCAAAATCATAAAAATGTGTACCCCCAAAAGCTGAAATTACTCTATATAATTTATACCTTAAAAAACTAACCTCACAATAATTAATTTATGTCTGATATGGCAACAGCAAGGTTTTTCCTGGAACACTCCTTGTGATTTTGCAGCATAATAGCCTTTCATATTCTATGAGGATAGAAGCATGATTTTTGCAATTAAATTTATTACAATTGAAATTCCATAATCTTTAAAATCTGTCTTCCCTGAACTCATACTAATCCACCATGAATGAGTTGAAAATATCTTCCCTTAACAGTTTTTAAGGATCTGACATGTGGAAAAGAAATAAATGCTGTGATTACATTTTAAAACCTTGAATTCCATTCAATCCAGTGATAGATAGAATTATTGGTTTCTACTAGTCACATGTGTTTGCCTCAGTACAATATGGACATGCATGTGAAACAGTCGAAATGGATTGTGAGGAAAGAAGCAAAGTAACAACAAAAAAGCTTATCGGTTTGAGCTATTTTAATGTATGGTTCATATTTGACTTGCTAAAAGCTTTATAGAATCAGCCCAATACTTGCTGACCATGCTCTGGCCACCTGTGGAGTCACCAGAAGATGACTCGTACTACAAATAAAACAGCCCGTGCCGTCTAGCAAATCATGGAGATTTAGTTATCACTCATGTCAGAGAGACCAGTGGCTGAGCTCTAAAACATTACACAGATGGGCTCTTTGAAAAATCCACCACATCCTGGCTTTTTCAATCTTGAAAGCATGTGAAGTGACTTGGTTGGCGAACGCCTGCTGCAAGGATAATGGAGCCTGACTGCATGGGCACAGCTTCTCATGAATTCCCGGGTAAACTGTAGCATTTCACGAGGAGAGCAAATTTATGAAAATGAATTACCATCGATTCCATAGATGACACTATTCAATGCTACGAAGTGCAATGGTTTTGTTTATTTAAGTAAACCTTTAATGAATGCACTAATTCCCAACTGAATGGATGCTCTAGTCTTACCACCATTTGGGTTTCTCAATCACTCATAAAGCTTTGCTGAGGCTTTTTTTTTTTTTCACAATTGTTCATTAAAAATGGATTTAAGGAATGAGTAGGTTATGGATTTATCTGCATGAATGCAGCCATCTGGGTGAGTACATTTACATTTCCAAGTGGAGAAGAAACACAATTTCTGGTAATCTAATGGTAAGCAGGATGAGAATAAAGGATAGGGAAGGTTTGATATTCTGAATAATTGCAGTCTCCACTCATTAATCCAACAATCATTTATAGGGTGATAACTATGTACAAGGCACTGCCTTAAGCCCTCAGGAAATAATAAAAGCAATCATGTGTCCTAATATCTCCATAAAAATATGCATGACCTCACTGAAGATTAGGCACTAGATGCTTATACTATGAAAAAGCCCTATCAGACTCACCAAAGTCATAGCTCTAACCCAACAAATGAACAATTTCACTTAAATCTTCAACAACTAACATATCATTGAGCTGGAGAGGATATGGGAGCAGTATCCCTTTAATTAAAAGGAAAATAATTTGAAAAATGTGTCATTGGGTAAAAATAAAACCAAACTTCTAAAATTTATGCCAGAGATATTTTTGAAGCAAGTTAAACCTTATTAATAATGGCTTTTAATTATAAATATGACAGCGGCATTTGTTTAACAAGGTAAATCTTGCAGACTATTGTTAGAATGTACCTAATATATTGAATTTATAGTATTTTATAGGACATGTTTACTGTGAATGTTTTTACCTATAATAAATAAAACAATTGAAAATAAATCTCACAGAGAGGGTACATATACATATACATGTCATGTAGTAGAAAACAAATACCTGGTTTCTTCATTTATCCTATATTATTTTTTATCAATCCATAATTATCACTGGAAAATGTTCAGTTGTTAGCTGGCATGAGCAATAAAGAAAAAAGGCTCAGAAATTATTTAATTGCTTATGTTAGTTTTTGCTTTCAAAACAATTGTGTACAAGAAAAAACAGTAAGGGGGAGGACCATCATTTGTTTGTAATTAAAAGAAGACATAGTCAATGTTGTATTTATGTGGAATACCAGATGGACATAATGTTTTGGAATTTGTTAATTACAAAAGAAGGACAATAGGGATATAGTTAAGAATAGGAATAGAGTTGCATTTATTTTTATCAGTTCAAACTCTGACTTTTTTTATTCTGTTTGCTGTGATTAGATGTGATCAGGGACAGCTCTGAGACCAATGACCTGACATACATTAGATGCCTAATAAATGTCCTTTGAAGTAAAAATGTGTATGCAGAGAATATCAAATTTACTATAAGCCTAAAATATCAACCAATACCAACTCATTTTCAGGAAGATCCAGGGGAAAATTTGGTATCCATGAAGAGCAAATGTAGGAATGCTATGTATAGCAATAAAGAATTAAATCTTTAATAACAATATGTAAAGGAAAAACATCCAATGAGATTCACAACATAGTATTATTTTCTTTCTTTGTTTGAATAAATATATTTTATTGATTTTTTTTTTACAGAGAGAAAGAGAGAGGGATAGAGAGTTAGAAACATCAATGAGAGAGAATCATTGATCAGAGTTAGAAACATCAATGAGAGAGAATCATTGATCAGCTGCCTTTTGCACACTCCCTCACTCCCTACTGGGGATGTACCCGCAACCAAGGTACATGCCCCCAACCGGAATCGAACATGGGACCTTTCAGTCCACAGGCCTATGCTCTATCCACTGAGCCAAACTTGTTTCGGCCATAGTATTATTTTCATATCTATAAGTAGTATGTATGAAAAACCTAAATGTCTATATTTCTTTGATCACTCTCTTCATCACTACCAAATCTAAATGCTATTTAGATAGTAAAGTGTTACTTAAAAGAATATTCTTTCAACAAAAACCAGAGTACTTTTGAGTTCAGAGATTGCTTTAGAAATATCTAAATGAGCTTAAACAAAAAAGAGTTGGAAATCAGCTGGTTTATTGTTTTGTGTTTTTTTATTACTATATACAATATGTGTGTGTGTGTGTGTGTGTGTGTGTGTGTGTGTGTTTGCATTTATATATAATATATATTTTATATATTATATATAAATACAAACACATCATATATATATATCACACACACACACACACACACACACACACACATATATATTGTATATACATACTTCATAAGAGAGGTGGTGGGTGCCATCCTCAAGAAATTAGCCATTTTTTTGGCTTTTGGTTTCACAATAAAATCAATGATAACATTTGACTTCAAATTACGCCTCTGAGTTCAGTATATGATTTCACCCTCTTCTTATGTGATTTTAATTTACGACCTAGCAGAAAATACGTTTGCAAATTAATCTAATGGCCAAGACTTTCCGCAGTAAATCCTGGGACAAGAACTAGCCAACGGGCCAAGGATGAGAAGGCATTGGTTCCGGAGCCTACAGTTAATGCTAAATTAAAAAGAAAAGGAAACCAAATATCCTAAACTTTAAAGGGATTAAGGAAATACTCAGTAGGGAAGCATTGTTATCCAAGCATTTTCAGAAGAAAGATAGTCACTATAAGAAATTTGGCTGGTTACTATCACCCCTAGGAGATATAAAGTGTCTAGTCAAGGATTATTTATTGAGTGTATTAAAGTACTTCCAATTATTAAAGAAAGATTTTGAAAAAAATATATCAGGTATGCTTTTATTAAACATTTTTCACAAAGAGTTCTTTCTTTGGCTAAAGTGATGGTATTTATAGATTTAAAAGCTGAAGGATGATGGTTGGTTTTTAACCTTTGTTCTCCAAGTGAGTAATGCATTCAGTTTTATTTAGATGTTTGTATAGACCAGTAAAATGTAAGTGAAATTTCTTGAACAAGCCACAGCTCAGATGTTTAAATGGAAGGCTCTCTCTGATATTACAAAATGGAAACTCTCATTCACAGGTACAGCATCACTTGGACCTAGAAAAAATATTAAAAAGTAAATTGTCTTCAATAACCCATCTCAGAATGAAATTGCTTTTCACAAAGCACTTAAAATGTTTATACTTTGCAAAAAATATTCCAGCTTAAAACTACAAGTAAATTCTATGAATACACTGAGAAAATAGTTATGCTCATAAATCTTTCTAGGAATGCAATTAATCTTCCCCAAATACTTATAACATGCTCAAAATAATACTACCCAATTTAAACTAGGGAAGCTCATTTCTACTCTATACTTACATATAGTGAGATGAGAGCATTTCTTTAAATTTCATAAGATATTTATGTCCCTCAATCAAATATCTGTCTTCAGTTTTTACTATGTATTTCTGATTATAATTGCATTTAAAAAATAAAATAAAGCAGTGGGGGGAAAATGTTTTTGATACCCATTTTTGTAGGTTTTTTTATTTTTAATGTTTTTACTTTCTGCTAAAGTATAAATTCTAGTTTTGAATTTAAAAAAATAATAATAAAGTTATACGCCATAAAAATAAAACATAAGGAGAGAAATTAGATAAGCTTAGTAACATTTTTATTTTATTTCTATACAGCCTCAATTGGATATTGTCATTTTTTTACAGAGGAAGTTGTATAGTAAACAGTACATGGACTTTGGGAGGAGATATGAGCTCATTTCCCAGTTTTTCCACTTTTATAGTTCTGTGATCATGGAAAACTTATGGGAAAAACTTAGTATCCGTTTCCTCACTTCTCATTTATATGATGTCGATAATAATATGCTTGTAGGTCTGTAGGATGAAAAAACTTGACTAATATGTTTAAAATAACAAATACTATGAAAATAGTGATGGCTTCTGTTCAGTAAGAGCCATGCTGCCTTAGCAGTTCATCAGCAACTAAACTCTAAGCAGAAAGGGCAGCCAGGAGGCAAAGCAGCTGCTTCTACTCTAGAAATAGGTGTTCATTGCAAAGAACTGATTAATTTCATGACAATTTGTTGTATGCCTTTTAAACAAGCATCAATCTATATTTTCAAACAAATAAGATGCAGAATACAATAAGTCCAATGGAATAAATAAATATATTCTACATATAAAGTGCAGATGAAGTAATTGTTTGGATGATGAATGATCACAGCTTGTTGAGTATACTTGTTGGATCTCATTTTAGTATTTAGAAACGTACTGTTAGGAAGAAAATCCTTTTATTCACATGTAAACTAAGTTTGCATTTCCTATAGGCAGTGATCCAAGAGTAAGTTTTAATGGGATAGCAAACAAACCAAAAACATTAAGCTTGGTAAGTATCTTATCTTTAAAATGCTAATTAACTTTTAAAATATCTAAACAAGAGGGCATAGAAAGCACTTAAAATTGTTTATCTGTTTATACAGTTTAAAAGGTAATAAGGATACTTCCAGTCTGGAAAAGATAACATAGAGTCATTTTTTTTTCTCTTGTTTCTCTTCACTAAGAACAACTGTGAAAGCTGGAAATGGCACAATAAACAACCAAAGAACAGTGAGGGCAGGTGGTAGAGAGTGTGGCAAGCTGGTTTGGGACACAACCTAACAGAAGGCCACCCAGGCCCAACACTTCCCTCCCTCAGAGGTCTCAGCAACAGTGGGCAGTTTAAGTAGGCTCCTTCTCCTTCTAATTTGAATGGACAGCTTTCTGGCAACATCAAGGAAGGCTGACAACTCTAGTAGGAGGTGTCCATTGAGGGCCCCATCAAACATTAGCAGCCATAGGAAGCCTCCTTTCCAATCAAGAAGATGCACATAGATTCCACATATAAGTGAGATCACAATATCATATGATCTCACTTATATGTGGACTCTAATGAACATAAACAGATGAACAAAAAAATCCAGAGATATTGAAGCATGCAATAGACTAACATACTTTAAAAGGAAAAGGGATGGGTGGGAAAAGATTAACCAAGGAACTTACATGCATATATATACATAGCCTGTGGACAGATAATAGTGCAGGGAAGTCCTGGGAAGGGGAAGGAAATGAGGTAGAGGCAGTCAATGGGGGAAAGGAGACATCTGTAATACTTTCAACAATACAGATAAATGAAAAAGGTACCAAGGATGGTAAAAGACCTGGCAAGGGAGACCCAGCTACTGATAGTAGCTTGATCCCAGAAGTCTTTTTTTCCTGTGGGTCCAAAACCCTTTCCTCATCCTTTACAAGTAGGTAGAACTGGCAAATGGGATGCAGCCAAAGCAAGTGACTGGTCCTGGAAATTATTGTGTCTCCATGCACTGAAATACTCATTATTATAAGACTAGAGGCCTTTGCATAAAAAACTTGTGCAGGAGCCTGCAAGTCCTCACTCCCGGCCACAGAGCCACTCCTGTAACTCCCTCTGCCCCCCCACCCCCACCCCTCATAGCCTTATAGCAGGTGTCCCATCCCGCCTGGCCATTCCCTGCCTGTGTATGCAAATTAGCTCGCATCTTTGTTGGGTTGATTTGCATACTCACTTCTGATTGTTTGATGAGCATTTCGGAGGTATGGTCAATTTACATCCTTCTCTTTTATTAGTGTAGATACTTGAATATTGAGATCTGGGGAAGATCCTACCACATGTGTTCCCCACCAGGAGACACTGAGTGGCCAGGCCTAAAAACCTCCTTTTCCCTTTTCATGGAATTTCAGTAGGAATCAGTGAGAGACATTGTAGCAATAAATGCAACAGAATAAAATAACACCAGAAAGGCTGAAAATTAGCTTGCCTATGGATCCTCAGCTTGCAAAAGTCAGTCAAGACCACAGCACAAACCTAGAAGGAATGAGAGCCTAATAGAGTACAAGATTTAAATAAGACCCGGAGACTCCTAACACTGGGATGAATGAGAAGATAGAATTCTCTGAAAGGATTTTAAAGCAGCCTTCATGCTCTGGTAGCAGCTATCATTGATGACTGCAGGCTCCATCATATTCTCAGAGCTGCTTTTACTATCAACAGCAGTGGCACAGTAGTCCTTGCTCAGATGGTACAAAGGCAGCAAGTTACTGCAGATGCCAGAAGGAGAAAGAGGAGGAGGAGGATGAGGAAGAGGAGGAAGAGAAACAAAGGGAGGAGGAGGAGGAGGAGAAAAGGACAAAAATAGCTGATTAGGTTGTTGTAACATCTCCATTTTGCTCCTCCAGCCCTTGAAATGCTGTTGTAGCTAAAGTTGGTACTAAATAAATCCATCTTAATTGAAAACATTTAGTGTGGTTTTTTTTGTTTTCTTGGACTTGGCAAAGACTGATAAGATAATTAATAAGCTTAATCTAATGCATTAAAGTATGCACTTTTTTTCCCCAAGCTCACAAAGAATACATAAAAATTGACCAAAATCTGTGCCCAAAAGTATGCTTCCTCAAGGTTAAGAGGATTATTTTAATACAGACCATATGCTATGATCACACAAAAATTGAGAAATTACTAAAATACACATAAAATTTTATAGATTTAGAAATTAAGAGAATTCATGTGTCATTTTATATAAAAATTGGAAAGCTATTTTAACCACCAATAACAGACAACAGAAACCCACCTTACCTTTGTTGTATGGCAGTGCCACTCTGATGTGAATGGATGTAGATTTATTACATACTACATGCTCCACATTTGGATTTTTGCATTCTTAGATTTTATCCTTTCATCTAATCAGAAAAGTTTTCAGTCATTTCTCTAAACAATTATGTTTTTATCTCTTAAAAATATATATATTTATTGATTTCAGAGAGGAAGGTAAAGGAAGAGAAAGATAGAAACATCAATGACTAGAGAGAATCATTGATCAGTTGCCTCTTGCATGCCCGCAACCCGGCATGTGATCTCACCTGGAATCCAACTGTGACCTCATGATTCATAGGTTGATGCTGAACCACTGAGCCACACCAGCTTGACTATTTTCATTTCTTCATTGTGTTCATCTATGATATTTGGGATAATTTTTATACAACTTTTCAGATTACTAATTCTTCTTTCAGCTGTATACTATCTGCCACTAAATTTACCTAATTTAAAATTTTACTTTTCATCTCTGTCAGTGCTATTTGATTCTGTTTCAAATATATCTGACCATTCTTTATAAATTATTATTCTTTTTACCCTGTTCAAGTTGTACGTGTTTAAATACCTAAAACATAGTTACTTAATATTTAGATTTAATCATGTTAGTAAAAAAGTTTTTGCAGATCTGTTTCTGCGGTCTGTTTTTCTGTTGGCTTTTCCTCATGGTGTTTCTTTCTTTCTGAACTTATTAACTTTATTCATTTTGCTCATTTTATTAAGGATTATATTTATGTGATTTATTTGATGTCTAAAAGACATTGAAGGCTTCCAGAAAGGCTTGTGCTTGTACGCTTCTTGAACTCTGGACAAGTACAAATCCAGGGTTCTATTAAATTGAATCATTGGTTTGTGGTTTTCAGACTACAAGTCTACAAGTCTGAAAGAAGGCTTGCTTATGGGTACTGATCCTCGGGGTTATCCTCATGTCCAGATCATCATCAGGCTAAAATAGGGAATTTTTCCTTGCAGTCCAATTGGAGTAAATGGGTTTAGGGACTGCTTTATTCTCATTTTTATACCTCTTTAAAAGATTAGGCTTTTGGCCACTCAGATTTCTGAGAGGAGGAACCAATTGGCAGGACTTGGCCTCATTTACTCTAAGCCTTGTGAGGACCTGTAAACATGAATACATTCCTCTGGTGGCTTGGATTCCTTGGATAAAACTAGTTTCATTGCTCTGCTTACCGATTTGTGTGGGCAATGTCACTCCCTCACTTGAGTATTTCTTAATTATTTGCCATATCACTGACACTTTTAAAGTGATGCTTTATATAGTTTTCTGGCATCCTCTTATGTAATAAAAGAATAATATGCAAACTGAACATCACACTAAGACACAAAATGGCCGCACCCATGTGGACACAAGATGGCTGCCACAAGAAGGTGTCCACAAGATGGTCTGCAGGAAAGGGCAGTTGTAGAAAGTTAGGGGTGACCAGGCCAGCAGAGGAGGGCAGTTGGGGGGGGCAGGCCTGAAGGGCAGGACAGTTGTGGGCAATAAGACCAGCAAGGGAGGGCTGTTGGGGAGGACCAGGCATGCAAGGGAGGGTAGTTCTGTGCAATCAGGCCAGCAAGGGAAAGCAGTTGGGGGGGGAGGGGGTACCAGGCCTACAGAGAAGGGCAGTGGGGAGCCAGCAGTCCTGGATTGTGAGAGGGAGGACCTACCACCAGTGGGATCGGGCCTAAATGGGCAGTAGGACATCCCTCAAGAGGTTCCAGATTAGAGAAGGTGCAGGCTCAGCTGAAGGACACCCCCCATGCACAAATTTTGTGCACTGGGCCTCTAGTTTTTAGATAATTCCTGTATCTAATGGTTTCTACAACAACCTAACCTATTACTGGATACTGAAGTCTTTTTCTTTTCACAATTAAAAATATGTCATTATCTCATATCTCAATGACATTTTATTCTTTAGTCTTGATTAAAATGAAAAAGAACATATTAGATTTAGCTCACATAAATGAATAAAAAGAAGAGTGGAGATATACACTGAGTGGCCAGATTATTATGATCTCTGAACACATAATAATCTGGCCACTAGGGGACAATTTGCATATTAGTCTTTTATTATATAAGGTATACATTGAATGGCTGGATTATTATGAGTTCAGAGATCACAATAATTTGGCCACTCAATGTATATGTATACAGGGTGTCCCAAAAACTTTGAATAATTATAAAGACAGTTTTTATGAAAATACATTTCATTTTCATTTAACAGCTATCAGCTGTTAAAGCATGCATACATTTTTTCAGACATTATATATGTGTATGCTTATGCATATGTATATGAGCACTATTTTCTGTAGAGCTGGTGTATATATTGATGATTTTTGCTGTTGATTGATTTCCTCGTTGATTAGTTATATATAATTTTAAGCAAAAACATAATGAATAGAAAATTGCAATGTAATCCTAATGGTGTAATCAGGAATAATATGATTGATTGAATGTATAGCAGCTAAAAATCACTTTCTTGCATGTTACCTATTACATCTAACCAATCTCCAAAACTTATGTACTATATTCCAAATTATATCAGCAGTACTTCTCTCCATCACAGCTGATATTCATATTCCAAGTACCAATCACCTCTCCCCAAAAGAGGTGAGTTTTACTAGATTTTTTATTTTTACATCATCTAATTATTTAATTCTCTGCATAGCAGATCAAATAATTTTGATATTATAAGTTGACATATATAGTTAAATATTTCAGGAAAAGAAGGATATCTCTAATGTACTATTCTCCCTGAAACTAATAAAATAAAGAACAACAGAAGAAAAGAGAAAGATAGAAGCCACATGGAAGCAGCAGAAATTCAAAATATATGACAGAAAATAATATCAACAATATCAGTAGTATAGAATACAGCATGAGCAAAATTAGTTTTTAGTGGAAAGTGATGGCATAATAGTTATTTGGTACACATACTTGTTTCTTAGAAGAAAATCCTAAAACATTGGAATTGAATTATATTATCTACCATAATAGAAACAGTACACTTAAAAAAAAAAAAAAAAAAAAAGATACCTGAATCTGTAAATTGACAGTTACGGCATGCACCAGTACTAGGGAAAAAATAATACAAGACAGTTAATACTAAGTCATGTTTTTAAAGTAACTGGACTTAAAGGCAAATAAATATTTTCTTGGTGAGCCAGACATTTAAAAAATAGATATCAACAAGGAGCATCAAGAAGCTTGGCCCCAACTTCTCCATAGGGATAGTTAATGATAACAGAGAGTGAAACAGGCACTAGATACAGAGTCTTAGGGATAACAATATGTGCATTAAAATGTTTTTATTTAAAGGTAACAGAGAGATATTTTCAAATGTATTAAAAACTCAGAAATTATAATAGCCATATTCCCTGGTGATAATGGAGATGGAAGAAGATATCTATAGGTATATAGATATAATGAAATATTATTCAATTTTTTAGAAAGAAGAAATCCTATCATTTGTGACAATGTGGATGAATCTGGAGGATATTATGCTAAATTAAATATACCAAAGAAAGACAAATACTACATGATATCACTTATAAATATGTAATCTGAAAAACAAATGTCATACAGCAACAGTCACTAGAAAAGTCATTGTCAGGGGTTGGGGTTGAAGATGCGGGGATATAGGGAGAGGATGGTAAAAGAGTACACATTTTCAGCTGTAAGATGAATGAAATCTGATGATGTCACATAGTATATGATTAGTATAGTTCATAATAATTCTGTATTATATAATGGAAAATTGCTAAGAGAAGAGAACTTAGATGTTCTCATTTCCACCTCCCTCACCCACCTCTCCCCCCCGCACAAAAAAAAAAAAAAAGAAGCAAACATGTGAGGATATTAATTTGTTAACTCCATGAAGGGAATACTTTCACAATTTATATGTATATCAAACCATCAAATTGCATACTTTAAATATCTTACAATTATATTTGATAATTTTACCTCAATAAAGGTGAAAAGTAAAATTACAAACACCAATGGATAGCCTATTCAGTGTTTCCCAAAGGGTGATGCGTGTACCCCCAGGGGTACAGGAAGAGTTTGGTGGGGGTGCGCATTGCACCAGAGTTTGGTGGGGATATGCACTGCACCATGCTTAGCTGCACCTAATTCTACGTTCTCATGAGTATGAGGGGTACTCAGCATTATGAAAATTATAGAAGGGCTACACATATATCAAAAGTTTGGGAAACACTGGGTGAAATACAATAGTATTATATACAGTACATAATAATACAATCATATTTATTAGGAGTATTGTATTAGTGCCAAGTTATTATAATATGAATACTTCAAAATGAATGTAAAGAGGTGAGAGAAGTTAAAACACTAATACTATTGTAATTATGTATCATGTGTAATACAGTTGTAATATAATTATATAAACTAAATTTTGTGTTCATATTACAATAATATATTATGTAGCAATAAAAACAAAATAAACATAAGCTAACCAATAACAACATAATTCATGGGTTAAAAACAAAAGTAACGAAAATGATCTATATAATAAAAGCCTAAGCGACCATAAAGGCAAAACATCCAGAAGGAATGGTCGCTATGATTCACACTGACCACCAGGGGCAGGCGCTCAACACAAGAGGTGCCCCCTGGTGGTCGGTGTACTCCCACAGGGAGAGCACCGCTCAACCAGAAATAGGGCTCATGGCTAGTGAGCTCAGAAGTGGTGTTGGGAGCCTCTCCCACCTCTGCTGCAGCACTAAGGAACAGCAAGCAGGCAGGTGGTAAGGAGCAAGGGATCCCTGACTGCCAGGGAGGATGTCTGACTGCCGGCTTGGGCCCAATTCCCTAGGCCTTCTATTGTTCCCGGGGATTGGGGCTAAACAGGTAGTTGGACAACCCCTGAAGGGTCCTGAACTGCGAGAGGGCACAGGCCAGGCTGAGGAACCCATCCCTAGTGCACCAGGCTTCTAGTAAAGTATAAGTGAAAAACAATGGAAGTCCTTAACCTCCTTTTACTTTCTAGCTACTCATTTTGTGAAAAATTCACATATGTGATATTTATGTGTCCAACTTTCTAACATTAGCATTCTATTAGGAACCACAATATCCAGTTAATTAACCTTAGTTGTTGTTCATTACTGAAATGAACTTGATGCTGGCCACTAGTTATTTTGCCTTAGCTTCTCTATTCATCTTTTGTTTGGTTAAATTGATGAATTTTAACCAATTTAAAATCCCTTCCCCAAGCCTGCACCCTCTCCAATCTGGGACCCCTCAAGGGATGTCCAACTCCTGTTTAAGCCCAATTCCACTAAATGAGAAGTTGGACATCCTTCTCACAATCCAGGACTGCTGGCTCCCACCCACTCACTTGCCTGCCTGCCTGATTGCCCCAAACTGCTTCTTCTTGCCAGTCTGATCATCCCTAATAACTCCCCTGCCAACCTGATCGACACCTAACTGCTCCCCCTCAGCCCGATTGCCCTTAACTGTCCTCCCCTGCAGGCCTGGTCCTTTGCAACTGCCCTTCCTTACAATTCTGGTACCTCCCAACTGCCCTTTCCTACTGGCCATCTTGTGGCAGCCGTCTTGTGTCTACATGGGGTGGCCATCTTTGACCACATGGAGGCAGTCATCTTGTGTGTTAGAGTGATGGTCAATTTGCATATTACTATTTTATTAGATAGGATGTAATTTAAGTTGAATCTTTTTTATTTATTTTTTGCCTGGATGACTAGTCATTATTGAATGTAAGATATTAAAGTCATCTACTCTTATGGTAGTACAGTCTATTTCTTTCTTCAAACCTGTTTACACTTGTTTTATATATTTGCTAGAGGCCTGGTGCACGAAATTCATGCATGAAGGGGGGTTCTTCATCCCAGCCTGTACCATCTCCAATTTGGGACATCCCTCTCACAATCCAGGACAACAGGTTCCTAACCACTTGCCTGCCTGCCTGATAGCCCCTAACCCCTCTTCCTGCCTACCTGATTGCCCCTAACTGCCTCTGCCTGCCTGATGGCTTCTAACTTCCCTCCCTGCTGGCCTTATCTCACCCCCAACTGCCCTCCCCTGCTGGCCTGATTGCCCCTACCTGCCTCTGTCTCAGCCCCCACCACTATGGCTTTATCCAGAAGAAAGTTGGATGTCTGGAAGATGGCCAGTTGATCCAGTCTAATTAGCATATTACCCTTTTATTAGTATATATAGATTATATAAGGTACGATTGCTTAAATGGGCGGGGGGGGGGCGAGGCTTTTTCAGCAGGAAGAGATGCTCTTGGCAGACAAAACACATAATTCCTATATCTGGACTGATAGCCAGCCAAATGCACTATACTGCCAAACTGATCATTAAAAAATTGAATTACTTTCTTTCACCAAACACCTGTTGCCCTTAAAACTTCTCCTCAGCCCCCACCTTAGGTTGTGTCTTCACAGTTTATCCAGAGTAGGTTTTGATTGGTTGGTATCTATGACAGTCAGCATCAAAAGCTGACTAGGCAGCCATTCCCCCAGATTTGATTCTGATTGGTCTGTTTCTATGCCAGTCAGCATATTCAGGCCTATCTCTGGGCCTGATAATAGAGACGGGGCTAATCAGCAACTGCCCCAATCTGCTGGTGAGCGGGCTGAACTGCTGAACTCTGGGAGGGAGCTAGAGGCTTGGCTAGTGGCAAAGCCTGGAGAGAGAAGTAGGGTCTGATCCAGGCCTCACTAGCAGCTGCTGCCACTGTTGATTAGCCCTGCCTCTCTCTCTCTGAGAAATCAGCAGTTCAGCCTGCTCACTTGCTGCGCACACAGCCTGGTGTTCGGTCGAGCCTTCATTTTGGTTCTTTATATATACACTGAGTGGCTAGATTATTATGCATTCAGAGATCATAATTATGTGGTCACTCAGTGTATAGACAAGTTCCTATATCGGATGCATAAATATTTTTAAATGCTGTGTCTTCATAATGAATTGATCCCTTTATTATTATAAAATGACCTTCTTTGCGTTTTGACACAGTCTTTGGCTTAAAGACTATTTTTTATTAAAAATATATATTTATATTGATTTTAGAGCTGAAGGGAGAGAGAGAGAGCTAGAAATATCAATGATTAGAGAATATCATTGAGCTGCTATTTCCCTCATGCCCCCTACTGGGAATATAGCCCCAAACCTTAGTTCATAGGTTGATGCTCAACCACTGAGCAACACCAGCAGGGCTGGCTTATTAAAGATGATCTTGTCTAATTAGTTATAGCCAATGCTGCTTTCTTCTGGTTTAAAATAAAAGTGTATCTTAGTCTTTCCTCGTCTTTTTGATGTGGTGATTATGTGGATATTTTCTCATTTGACTAATGTGTAGGAGTCATATGGCTAGCTTCTGGATCTCTTTCAGGGTGAGTTGCTCCATGTGTGGCTATAAATTTAGTGTATCTGTGAAAATAGAGAAGTTTAGGACCTTTCTATGTCACCATCTGGATTGACATCTCTTAGATGCTTAAAATCATTATTTTATATTAAATTTAAGAATAATTTATAATTTTCCACTGTTGTTGCCATCACTGATATTCTTGGTGTTGTTTTGAGCATCTTTTCATTTTTTATATTCAATTTCACTGTGTTTTAATCAGAGGAATGTTTTTCTGATACTTTTGAATTTGTGGAGATTAAGTTATGTGAACATTTTTAAAAAAATGTGAATTTATGACAGAAAACTAATGTCAGCAGTGTCATTCTTCTATTGAGGTGCATTTACCATTTTTCTAGTTTTTGCTACTATAAGTAATGCCATGTTAGATACCTTAAATAGGTATGTGCCATTACTTTTATTCAAAATGTAACAAATGGCATAAAAACCAGACCAATCAGTGGGGGCACCAAACTCAGAAACAGATGCCATGCACATACTGCCAGTTTGTTTATACAGACAGCTACTGGCTAAATGGAGCCCTGCATGATGCTATATGTAGAGATATTTCTATATCCACCTACATCTTGCTAGTTAGCTAGATATCTACTTATGTAGCCTACATATCACTTTTATTACATTATTCTCTTCTTTACAATTTTCAGGTTTCTTTTGTAGTACATACATTGTTGCTGTTGTTGTTGCAAATGAGAAATAAGAATCTCAGAATGATTGAATTATCCCAGATATATTTCTCATTTTTACCAGCAAATGAGGTGTTGGCTGGTATAGGATTCAGTAGACAACAGCCCTTTTCCCTTTTACTACTCTCCATAAACTCCCCCCCCCCGCCCCAGTTTTAGAGATGAATACTCTGATGATGGCTTGTTTGTTTTTTTTCCTTTTGAGGATATTTTATTAATTCTGCTTGAAAGTTGTTAGTTTGTTTTTTGTTTTTTGTTTCATCAGTTCTTCTTGTCAGAAAAATTTCTAGGATTTACTTAGGTATAATATTGTTATCAATATAACCTGTTGCAAAATCAGAGCTTTTTATTTCAAAGTAATTTTACTTATTCATTTTAATAATGCTGCTATTCCATTATTGTTTCCCCTGCCCACTGAACTAATATATATATATATATATATATATATATATATATATATATATATATATATATATAATATCACTTTTTTCTCTCTGTGCTTTGAGATCGTGTGGGACTTCAGCTTCCAGGCCTCTAATGAACACTAACCAATCTTATTTCAAGTTATATAATAAATTACTGTGCTGGGTTGCATTGCTATTGGCCACCATTCTTTCTTCATTTATCTTCTGGAAAAGGATGATACATTTTTATCCTATAGAATTCTGTTTTGAATATGAGGTATGTTTGCCTGATAAATATAAATTTATGTGCCCACTGCCATGTCTGAGTCTAGACTGTAAAGGGAATGGGCTCCCTTCCCCAGCACTCTTGCTATCCCTGCGGCTCTGAGAAGAGCTTTGCTGGGATTAGCACTTCTCCTTCTGCCTGAGGTGCTAGATGAAAAGACAGGTAGAGTGCACCTGCAGCAACTCTGCAGAAGACTTCATGCAATATGAGCCAGAAATAACTCTTCATGACCTGTAAGTCAGAGATTTTTGAGTTTTGTAACCATATACTTGATCTCTAAGTTACTGTCTTATAAAATGTATGGGGGTGAAGGTAATAAGTAGATGCACTGCCACTGCATGCTCTGGTTTCTTTACCACCAGAAAGAGGGCTGGTGGTACCTTTAAATTTAAACAAAATCAGGAATCAATTACATGAAACTCAGAACTAATTTAGAGAAATTGTCAGTTTTAGATTTAGTTCCCTGAAACTATTTCTAGTACAAAATTTGGTATCCTGGTCAATCAGAAAAGTAGAAACATTAAGAGTGATATCTAGCACCTTAGCTGGTTTGGTTCAGTGGCTAGAACATCAGCCTGCAGACTAAAGAGTCCCGGATTTGATTCCAGTCAAGGCAATGAGCCCAGGCTGCAGGCTCGATCCCCAGTGGGGGGTCATATGGGAGGCAGACAAGTGATGACTCTCTCTCATCACTGATGTTTCTATCCCTCTCTCCCTTCCTCTCTCAAATCAATAAAAATATATTTTTTTAAAAAAAGAAAGGGCAGCAATTAAAAAAAGAGTAATATCTATCAAAAAAAAGATTATAGGGCTTTAATTTTATGAAATTATGAGAGTTCCTTGAAGAGTCTGTCTGAAGCTGCTGCACTAGTGTCTGACCAGAGGGAAGGGTGGGTGAGAAGTGGAGAGTGGGGACTGAATGAGGATAGGTTGGGAAACATGAGGATAAGCTGGAATCCACAGGGGTGCATTGGAAATCATATTGGTTGCTAACAATCTTAAAGAATCCACCTTTGGTGACAGTTGCAAAGGTAGGTGGAGAGAGTGTCTTTCATAAGGAAGGTAAACCTGCGAGTGGGGTAGAAATCTGGGAATCCGGAAGGAGTTGCCCAACAGTATGTGGAAGTGTCCCATTTCAACAGGTTGAGCAAGGGATAAGTGACAGTGCTCTGGCTAGAACGTGGTTGTTTTTCACTTCTGTCGTCTAAATCTCATGCAAAATGTCTCCTCTATGGTCTACACTAATCTGGACGTATGTAGAGAAGAGCTTTGTAGAAACATAGTTGCAGCTTAGTTTAAGGCAGACAACAATAGGACATATGAAAACTCCTCAATGAATATTTGGTAAATGAATGCATGTATGTACAAATGAACAACTAAATTAATTACATTTAGTGTTTAAATGTAGTGAATTTCATATCTCCAAATGATTAATTAGGGCCCTTTTTGTTCCTCGAGGAATTTAACACTTCTTCTGTTGGGGAAAAAAAAAATATATATATATATATATATATATATATATATATATATATATATATATATATATATTCATTACCTTTTTATTGGTTTGTTAGCATCAGGGCTCTCTCCTTACACTCTCCACAGCATCATCTCAGCTCACCAAATGGAATTATATTTGCATCAGTCTCAACCCATTTATCTATGTCAAGGAAGCTGCATTGCCCTAGATTAACCAAGCATCACTTTCTTGATGTTTTGATTATTCTAAATGTCTATCTCAACATGCAAGAGTAATCAAATAGCATTTATAAAAGGTTCAGGAGAGATAAAAGATAATAAAAGCTGCATCTTGTTTAATGGAGCATGTGATGTTAACTTCTTTAGATAATGAAAAAGAGAAGGCAGGGAGAGATAAGGAAAATAAAGATTAGCTGCTTTCCCTCACCCCAAACCTCAATCCTAATACATTTATAATAAGCTACTACCTATCAGGGTAAAGATAAATATTCAAAAATTAAAAGGTGACTGATAGCTCTTCATTATTACTAAATGATTTTCCAGCATTAACTAATTTGGATTTAGAAGGTTAATTTATTAAGAGTAATTACAAAAGTGATTCACATTGAATTGCTCAGTGCAAAAATATGGCAGCACCCATGTGTCAGAAATTCTCTTATACCAGTGGTTGTCAAACTTGCATGGGAAGCATCAAGTGTGTTAAAGCATAGATTACTGGGCCCCACTCCCAGAGTTTCTGAATCAGTGGGTCTGGGGTGAGGCCAAGACTTTTCATTTTTAACAAGTTTCCAGATGATACTGATATTGCTTGCCTGAGGACTGCACTTTGAGATACACAAGTAGAATACAGCCACCTAAAGAGGATAGAGAGTCTATATCTTATTTGTCAAGATCACTTAAAGGTATGTCTTGCAGGTACCTGCAATTAACTCCACAATTAAAGTGCTTATTATCACAAATGGCTAAACCCTAAGCTATGTGTCAAATCACTGCTTAGCACAACCTTGAGTTAAAGCATCTACTGTATGCCTTGTTATCCAGCCAATACAGAGAGTTGAGCCAAGCATTTAAAATGCTAGTTAACACAGTTACTATATCTAATCAACATAACAGTGGGGCTTGCCAAAAACCTATAAAACTAATGGATTTGCAAGAAAATTATATCACCTTTAAATCAATGTTGGTAACACAGGTGGCATTTATAAAAAGTATAGAAACTGACAAGAACACAGCCCATCTATGCAGCCTGCCAGTGAGTACTCCAGCTTTGTTCAGGAAAGATCTTCTCCATTCCAAGAATTATGTTTAAATACTTAACTGAAATAATGCTAAAATAGTGCAGTAGAAAAGACTGGTGACTGTTCTGAAATATGTCAATTAGTAGGTTGAGAATATTTGGGTCTAAGTATCACAGGCCTGTTTGTATCTGAGAATTGGCAAATGGTCTCTAAAATCTGTGATTTCTTTTCCTAGTTAAAAAAAATAAATAAACAAAAGCATTACCTGTATAACTCAAACACTCCTGGCTCCATCACTAAAGAGATCCATGGACATCGCAGGGTACAATGTAATGCAAACACAGTGGAGGGCTCTGACCTGTGACTGTATGTGTACCCTCTGCTTGGCGGACCTGCATTACTTAGCAGATGGAATTAAAATTCTGATAAGTGATATAAAAAGTTTGTAAGGGACGAAATTGGTGTGTGGTCGCATTGTCTGCCGTAATCCTCTTCACTTTGCACTACCCAGCTTGTTGTTAGAATCAATCCACGAGGGATCATTTTCACCTTGAAGACTGCAGATGTTCATGTGAAGCTTAGAAATAAAGCTCTCCGGAAAAATGCTTTCCTGGATAATCCTAGAGAAACAATTCGTACTTGTTGAAAGCGAACGCGCACACACACACACACACACACACACACACACACTCACACAGAGGCATGTGTGCTTTCACACCCCTATCATAAAACAGCCAGCATATGTCCTAGGAAGAGATAGTGTGTGCTACAAATTTAATCACCTACCAATCTATTCAAATATATAAATAGTTTTTATTCCAGTGACTGAGCTGCCCAAATCTTCCACCAACATCACTAGACATCGACACAGAATATTTGGATCACTTAGGTTTAGAAGTACTTGCACTATTCACTATGAACATTCTGTTATCTCCTTTTAGGGGGAAAAAGAAAAATAAAGAGAGAAACTCACAAGGATGAACTACACAATGGAAGGATCAAGTAGGTAGTGGTCAATTTGCATATGAGTTTTGGTATCTTACATAGCTTATTTTGTATCTGAAACTAGAAACATGGGGAGGATTGGGGAGGATATGGGATCAACACCCATAATAAAGATACTTTTGAGAATTCTCCAATGAATTGTTTTAGAAATGAAAGTTTTAACAAAGATATCTATAAATATAATATATATATATATATATACATACACACACACACACACACACACACACACACACATATATATATATATATATATATATATATATATATATATATATATATATATATATAAAAGCATAAGCAACCATTATGAATGACCAGTCAACCAGTTGCTATGATGTGCATTGGTGGTCAGTATGCTCCCACAGGGGGAATTCTACTCAGCCAGAAGCCAGGTTCATGGCTAGTGAGAGTAGCTGTGGTGGTGGGAGCCTTTCCTGACTCCGAGGCAGTGCTACCAAGCTGGATCAGGCACAGCGGGCTGGGATGAGCACGAGCAGCACACCAGCTTGGGCTCCTCCCTGGCTGCTTGCTGCTTGGTGCACTGCTACATCCCCCAAGGGGTTCCAGATCTCAAGAGGATGCAGGCCAGGCTGAGGGACCCCCCCTCCTGCATGAATCCATACAGCAGACCTCTAGTAAATAAATATAATTAGGTACAACATTTTTAAAGCACAGTATTAGCTCAGGCTGCAATAACAAAATACAGCAGGTCCTCAAATAACATTATTTTGTTCACTGTTGCTTAGTTATAATCTTGAGATACCATAGGAACTTTAACTCTTGTTTATATTAATTAGCCTATAGTAAAATAGGTTTTGTTATACATCATGCTTAAAGTCACAGATCCTATCAACTACATTAAATGAGGGCTTACTGTGTAATAGACTGGATGGTAACCAGATAAGTAACAGAAATGTATTTATCAGTTTGGGAGGATAGAAGTCCCAGACCAGGTTCCATCCAGCAGGGTCAGTTCCTGGAAGCCTCTTGTCTTTGGTTGCAGGCAGCTGCCTTTCCTTCTGATACATCCTCTCAGGGCCTTTCCTTAGTGCACACACATGAAAAGAGATAGAACAAGCTCTCTGGTGTTTCTTCTTAAAAGGACACTAATCCTATTGATCGAAAGCCCCACAATAATGATCTCATTTCACTTTAATTACTCTCTTATTCCAAAGATGACCACACTGGGGCTTAGGACTTCAACATATGAATTTTGTTGGGTAAAAATATTCAGTCCATTATAAGCTAAGAATTAATTTATTTGTCATTCCCCTAATATAATTACTCTAAGAAAAGAAAAAAAAACTGGATTTCAAACACAGCATCTTTTCAGCATTATCTTTGTTTACTATGCTTCTGAGGTTGCCATGTGAAAATGTATGAATTGTGGCTTTTGAGGAAGTGTTGCTTCCTGCTGTTGACCTCATTAATTGGTTCTCAAAAATGTTCAGGGAGGGACACTTATATTATCACCATGTCATAGAGGAGGAAACAGTCACATTCCTTTCAGTCACACTAGATAATAAATTATAAAAAAAAAACCAAATAGACAAAAACAAACAAACAAGATATATCATTGGCTTCTCTTTGAGCATCACCTAAGCTAGAAAAACTGTATTTTTTTCTCAAGTATGTACTTACATTTTAGACAGAGAAATATAAAATACATTTTTGACTTATTTTCTAGTTCAACGTTCTTCTATTATCTATCTATGGAGAATGTAGATTATGTCATTATACAAAAGTGGTCAAATGATTGCCATTATTTTCTTATTTCAGACATGATAAACACCCTGTAGCATATCCATTTCCCCTCTCTGACTTTAAGTTCACTTTTTGGTCACTCCCTCCTTAAGTCTGAGCATCTGATTTTCCCACTTACTCCAATGATTTACTTCTCCAATCTCACAATTAATTTCCACATGCACAAAACCAATAAGCATTTTGATATTCAATACTATTCCATTTTCTAACCTGAGTTTGGTCTAACCTGGCCCCAATGGTCTGAGAGGACTAAGACAGTCATGAAGTCCTTACTCCAGGGCCACTGCATGTAAACCCAGCATGTTGTGCATTGCAATCTCAGGGCACATCATCCTGATATATTTATGATGTAAATGGTGCCTTCTTACACAGTATTCGGCCACTATTATAGCCCTATGAGATGAACATGTGAAAATAACATGTAAGAGAAAACTGAATAAAACACTTTATTGAGAGCATTATCAAGTACCTATATTTGATAAATTGATATATTTTCTTGTTTTCATTTATTGATTCAATAAAGTCTTGATATTTAATATTACCTTGAATATTTAAACAAACCCAATACAACTTTCACAATTATAGATCCTATGATAACATTTCTGCGTGTGTGTGTGTGTGTGTGTGTGTGTAGTCTCTGTTGCAATAAAAATGAGTAGCTAGAGGTACAGATGGGGAACTTTGAGCATGGGATATAAAGCATATATAACATCAAGTGTATGACTAAGCTAACATTTTTATGATAGTGAGTGTGTCAACACAAAGCAAATCGAAGATGAAAAGACAGAGTGATAATAGTTTTCATCAGTCATATTAACACAATTCAAGTAAAGGCACAGATGGAAAACATTCCAATTGCAAAATGTTAACAGGCGGTATTGAGAGGAGAAAGAGCAATTAGGCTGAGCTCTGAGCTATTTATGATTTCAGTTGCCTTGAATCTTGAATTTTTTTACCACCATGTGGCTGTGGTTGTTTCTTGAGTGAGTTTTGGCCTGAGTATCCTAATAGCAGGCTCTCAACTTGATGGGGAAAATTGCCCCTTTTTTGTAATAATAATAATAATAATAATAATAATAATAATAATAAATAATAATAATAATAAATAATAATGTATAGTTATTAACACAAGTGAGAGAAGACCATTTTTATCTTTTTATTCTTCTTGATGTTCTTTTACTCCACCTTTTTTTGCACAATGTTTGCAGATCCATTATCTTAGCTAAATGTGACAAACAAAGGGCTAGAGTGATGTGCAAAACAGAAAGTTTCAGTTTTTAGTAGACTAGGTTTTTAAGCTTCTTGAAAGCAGGGACCAGTCAATTTATTTGTATCCCTAGTATCTAGCATGCTGTCTCTCGGTTTGTAGAAAAGAAATGCTTTTTTGAATGAATGAATATATAACATTTATATGACTGACAAATATTCAAATAAACAGAATCTTATCAAATGTACATACCAATAAGATTGTACAGCATTTAATTTTTATTCTGTGATTCAGAAAGAAGTAGGAGTTATTGTTTGTCCTAAATCAATAAATAGTATAAACAATGGTAGATAACAACAATTGGATATAAGTTATTTTAGTTTGGGGCTATTTAAATTCTTTGATGGGTCCTGTGAAATTTAAGATAGCTTTTAATTTTTAAAAGCATTAAAAATTAAAATTCACCTGTGTGCTGTAAAATGGCTTAGAATGTCTTTCTTTGCTCTTGAACATGGTCTGGGCTTTGGGAAACAGCAGTAGTTAATAAAGATTGAGCTTATGAGGCAACTTTTTCCACAAAAGCCATTAAACATATATCACTCGTGATTGCTCTTTGGTTCCCACAACAACTCTTCTCTCAAAAAGAGTTATCAACCTTACACCCACCATGAGAAGCTACTAATGCCAAATTTATATATATATATATATATATATATATATCAATTTAAGCTATTTTCATAACACAGCAAGAAGAGTAGGTTGAAAAATAAGTTATCAACAAGGAGGCTCTCTCGAACTTCAGAGCTCAGGTCTGCTCCTCTGTCCTTGACCTGTCCTCTTTCTAACTGAATATTCAACAGTAGCTGCACATGTTTGGTAGGTCCTTTCACTTCTAAGGCCTTTACTCAAGAAGAACTAGAGGGATTTCTTCAATGTGGACTTTATAATAACTATAAAGGTTTAATATGAGGGAAAGAAAACTACTTTATGGAATTTACAGTGTATTTATTCATTCCATATATATTCATGGAGAGATGCCCACATGCCAAGACATGTGCAACCAAAAATTATACCATTAACCATTATGCCCATAAATAAAATGAAAACTAAGTAAGGTGCAGGTATAATTGCAACCAATTAAATGGGATTGTCTTCTCAGCATGGAATTTTTAACCTTATCTAGAAGCAGCAGTAAAAAATGGTCTGATTGGGATTCTTCATTCAGATCTTCCTTCATCATTGTAATTCTGTGGCTCTGGCTGCTTTTGTTGTCAATGAAAGACTGGCTGTGTTGTGACTTGAAATTCTCTGTATCACTATTGATCATAATTATTCTTGCCTTGTATCTTTTCAATAAGTCTTCTGATTTCTAATTTCCATTGTCTAAATCTAAGTAATGTTTATAACCATTAAAAGGTGCAACATATTTTCAGTGTCTTAAAATTTTGCCCAATATATTCTAACTTCTAGTATGCAGTAGGTAAATATTTATATACCTTATCAAATTAAAATGAAATAAAAATAACAGATGAAAGCTCAAGGTCATTTGGTAAAGTAGAACTCTCCCTTCATTTTTCACCCCTTACCAGTACCATAGTCACCATCCACTGCAGCTGCAGAAAATTGAAAGACAGGTCAGACCATTTTGACACTTAATGTTTTTGTACTCATTGACAAGGCAAACCCCTTTTCAAATGAACTTCCATTTTCTTTTTTTTCTTTTTTCTTTCTTTTTTTTTTTTTTTTACAGAAAGGAAGAGAGAGGGATAGAGAGCCAGAAACATCGATGAGAGAGAATCATTGATCAGCTGCCTCTTGCACATCCCCCACCGGGAATGTGCCCTCAACCAAGGTACATGCCCTTCACCAGAACTGAACCTGGGACCCTGGGACCTTTCAATCCACAGACCAACGCTCTATCCACTGAGCCAAACCTGTTTTGTCTGAACTTCCATTTTCTAACTAAGGCAAAGCTTTCTTCTCTATAAGGCTATAGTCTAACCCCCACAAATTTAGAGTGTTTTATTGTTGTTTTCCATAGTATTTACTCATATTACTGCTAAATATCTCTATATCCCACTATAACTTATAGCTTATTTTGCATGTTTTATCCAGGATAATATAACCCTCTTGAAAGCAGAGGCAATATCTTTGTATTTGCATGCCTACTGCTCAGTTTAGTACACTATAGGTATCAGTAATAATTGCTTAAAAAGAAATAAAGGAGTCAATAAAAACTTTACTCTTAGCAAAAAAATAAATATAAATAAATAAAGTCTGTCTTACTAGGTTCTGCTTCTTTAACTATTTCATTCATGTTACACATGATATACATCAGCAACTAAAAGGGAAAAGACAAATATTTATTTTTAATTAAACATTTAAAGTCAATTTAAAGTAAACATTTAATGAAAGTAAAGAGGAAACCATAATTTGACACTGGATATCACTGCAGAGCTCAGACAGAGTCAGGTCAGACAATAACATGTCTTCCTATTTTCTACTTGGCATTTAAGTAAATGTGGAGACTCGATAACTGAGTGCCCCACTTCCCTCAGCTCCTTTTAACAAATTTGGCCAGATCACACTGCCGTGGATACACACTGAACAGTCCAAGTTAACCAGTGGGCCAATGCAAGAGGCCATCTGCTTGGACTAAAGCTGGTAAATGCAGACGATGCTGCTATCCATTACAAGTTGATTGAATTAAATGCAGCCCTTCTAAGGACATACAATATTTTTCACCACATTCCTAATTTTTTCAATGTGTTGCCAGTTACCTGACTTGGCATTTGCAACCTACCTAACTATGGTGATTGAGTAGTCTGAAACAAAGAGTCAATATTATATTGTTTGCAACTTGGGATAAATAATTCCTGAGAATACAAAATCCTGCTCCATGTGGGAGGAGGATATGTTAGAATAATGTCAACTGAATTGTATTGGCTGATATCCACTTTGTTTTCAACTGTGGGCATAAACAAATGAGCAGATTTATTCCTTCTGTCATTATTAACAGATACTAGTCATAAAATGCTAGAAAGAACTTAAGACTTTAAAAGTGTGTTTTAGAATAGGAAAACTAGACTTCATTTTTAATTGATTTTATAATTATTGAAGGTTTGAGGATCATATGATTCTGGAGGTATATGAACATATCAAGTACTCTCTTGTAGTGAATACTGACTATATTTGTTCACTCATAATTCAGTCAACAAATTCAAAACATGCAAAATAAATCTCTTTTTTTTAAGATATATTTTATGGAATTCTTTGGATAGATGATTTAAATATATTTTAAATACATTTTTACTGCCTGGATTCTGAAGGGAATGTTTGAACACCTTTATTTTGTTTTTGTTTGTTTTTTTAATATGTTTCTATTTATTTATAGAGAGAGAAAGAGGGAGAATGATAGAACCATTGATGATGGGAGAGAGAGATCTATCTGCTGCCTCTTGCATGCCGCCTACTGGGGATTGAACCCAAAACCTGGGCATGTGCCCTGCCCAGAATTCCAACTAGTGACTTCTTGTTGCATGGGCTGATGCTCAACCAATTGAGCCACACTAAGTCGGCATAAACATTTTTAGATTTTAATAGTTTTGCAATCCATTCATGCCATTTTGATTTACCCTTTCATTATACACAATATTTAAATAGTTCTCCATCCTATGTACACATTACAGACCTCCAGGGATAAGAAGAGGCTAGTCTTGGTAAGAGGTGTCATATTTAAGTTGAGAGATTTATTACTATTGATACTTAAAAGTATAAAAATAAAGTTCTAAGGAATATGTAGGGGGAAATGTGTGAAAGAGAAGCTAGGATGAAGCACAACCCCAAGGCCTTGTAAAAACTGTCAGTGGATAGGATGTCATAGCAGTTAAGAATCAGTGCTCTGGACCTGCATCATCTAGCTTCCAAACCCCACTCTGCTTCCCTGTGTACATCAACTTTCTCATATGTAAACTAGAGATAATAATAGCAACTATGTAGTTGTTGAAAAGTTAAATAAGTAAATTCATGTAAAGTAATAACATTGTGCCAGGAAAAATAGTAAGTCCTAAATTAATATGTTTTTTTTTATTTGCTTAAAGAGCTAGGTAAGAATTACAAATGAAGAAGCAAAAAAAATTGACCAAAATGATTTAAAAAAATACATGAAAGCATATACATGGGAAAGTATGATCACAGTCACAGTCTTAATAATGTACTTTAGATAATTTTCCTTCTATTCTCTTTATTATTGAATACTTACTATGGATCAGGCATTTTGAGTTGTTAACAGACATTGTCCTTATATCCACTTAGTTGCTTATGGAAAAGGGAGATATGAACACCAAGAATGCTGCTATGTGTAAACACTGCGGTAGAGATGAGAGAGGAAGGGACTGTACAGGCAACTCCCCAGACTATCGCAAGGCAGGAAATGACAGAGTCTTCAGTGTTATATTAAGTAGTTTGGCTTTTAAATTTTGAAATGGGGAACATTTGAAGAATTTCATCTCACTATCTACATTAGAGTAAAGGAATAGAGGAGGCATAGGTGAAGGGAGTGAAACCAGTTATTAGTAGTTTCTCATTTCAGTAATCTGTATTCTGAACCAATCAGCTCTCTCAGAATACAGATTACTGAAATGTGGAATCAGGATAGTTAAAGGCAGAAGATTGAGAGACAATAAGATAAAGTAATAAATATAAAATTTTTTGTCATCAACTGGATTGTAAAGGTAAGTAAGAGGGACAAATAAAGAATCAATCCCTGGGTTACCTGATGTAGACAACTTGGGTGACTATGTCACTCAAGATTAATAAAACAGAAGGATTAAGTAGAGTTAGGTAAAATGGAGCTGTCTCTAGATCTGCATCTATTCAAACAGAAATTATTGCAAAATAATTTTAGTTGACAGTAGAAACTCTTTTTTTAAAAAAATATATTTTATTGATTTTGTACAGAGAGGAAGGGAGGGAGATACAGAGTTAGAAACATCAATGAGAGAGAGAGTCATTGATCAGCTGCCTCTTGCACACCCCCTACTGGAGATATGCCTGCAATCAAGGTACATGCCCTTGACCAGAATCGAACCCGGGACCCTTCAGTCCCCAAGCCGACGCTCTATCCATTGAGCCAAACCGGTATTGGCAACAGTAGAAACTCTTTGTTACACACACACACAAAGGTCTGGATTGGAAGTACAGATTGGAAGTTATCTCATAAAAATGGTAGTTGCATGCTAAATAGCCATATTTTCTGCCAAAGAGAATTGTTGAAATAGGAGAAAAACAAAGGCTGATAATGGAATCCTGAGGAATAACCAAGGTAAACAGATAGAAATGGAAACCTGCTCATAGATGTTAACAACAGCTACAGGAAAATCAAGACAGAGTGGCATTACTGACATGAAGGAAGAAGAAATACAAAAGGAGAAGGTGTGAGCCATAAAAAATTCAGCAAAAAAGCTTTGTAGGTTGAAAAAATAAACATGATTTGATTGATATTGGCCTTTGGAAAGCCACTGATAATTTTGGTTAAAAGTGTCTGGGTGGGTAGCAGACGTGTGCATTCATGGAGAAGGGGTAGATGTGTAGAAGTCTGGCAGTGCAGATTGATCTTTATGGAAATTTGGCAGAGTAACAGGTAAAGGGAAATGTGTGGCCACTTGAATTTTGTTTCTGCCTTTTTTCTGGCTCTCAGATTTAAGAGATCTGAACATGTTTGCCCACTGAAAGGAAAAGGCTATGTGATGCCCTAGCTGGCCAACAGTGGATGGAGGGTTGGCCTGTGGACTGAAGGGTCCTGTGTTTGATTCCAGTCAAGGGCACATGACCAGGCTGTGTGCTCGATCCCCAGTGTGGGATGTGCAGGAGGCAGCCAATCAATGATTATTTCTCATCACTGATGTTTCTGTCACTCTCTCCATCTTTCTCTTCTCTGAAATCAATAAAAATGTATTTAAAAGAAAAGGCTATGTGAGAAGAGTGGACAAAGTTTGAAGCAAATTGAGATAGGATCCAAGCAGTAGGAGCACATATAGAGGAAAGAATGAGATGATAGATTGGGCACTGTCTGCTGCGGATGAGTGGCAGTATAAGGTGTTTTTGACTGATTCTCTATGGAAAAGGATACATATCTATGGAGAATGATGATGAAGGAATGAAGTAGAAGATTTGAAAGGAGGATTGACTGAAATAGTTGATGCAAGGTGGAGGAAAAGGAACCAACCAGGATAGGATTGTTGGCATTGTCGGATGGGATGGCATTGTAATGGTGGAACCAGTCCTCAGCTAGACTAGAATTCAGATCTGACCTGCAGGCTTGAGGGTCTAATGAAGAAGATTAAAACAAAAAACAAAAAATGAAAAAACACTATTGGTGAACGATATGAAGCTGGGGATGCTCAATAAAAATTGTATAAATGGAGCTGCTTTGAGGGACAGGACACCCACCGTGTAGCAAAGTAAACATGCTGGGATAAGTGTCTAAGAATTTGAGCCTTGCTCTTATAAAGGAAACCACATGGCCCCAGTATAGACACTCCTGAGTGATCACAGAAGAGCTATGGCCGAATGCTTTCAGGCTGTACCTTAGTAAGCCATATGGCACACAAGCCTTTCTTGGGAAACATCAATTGTTTCTGACTCAAAGGAATTTCTTCACTTTTGAAGGGAGGTCTTAACCATCCTGTCTTCACCCCACCAGCAAGCTGTTTGTGGGCATCAGATTAACTCTTTAGTGACATTGAATCTTTACATTTGCGAGTAAAGCTTATTCACTTGTAGCCTTGTCTTATTATATGTCTGACTCAGAGGAGTCTGGATGTTCAGATATAGAAGGTTGTATGACTGGCTTTCTGTTATGAAATTATTACTGCAGATTCCCATATTTGTCAAGTTTCAGAAAACATATTTATAAAATTCATTGCATTCACCATATTTGTTTTTCAACAAAAGGCAGCATCCACAAGGGATGCTGGAGCAGAGGGCTAAAGGTGTAGAGGAGCCCTAGATCAGTGTCCCAATTCTACCAGTTATTAATGTGTATCATCTAACCAGCCACACAACCCGTCGAGCCTCGCTTTTCTTCCTTATATAAAAAATAAGATTTGACTAGATAATATAATTTCCAGTTCTAAAATTCTTCATACACTAGAAGTTTTCCATTTTTCATGGTCAATTTGAAGTGCAGCATGAAAAGCCAAACAGCTGAGAATACCTGAAATCAGAGCAGGTAGCAGGCTGTGCCCAGGTACTCTAGAAGCCTAAGACTGACACCAGAGTTTTACACTGCTGCAGCATAATCATTTCTACCAGCATGTTCCATTACAGCTTGAGTTACTGCCAGGGAATTCACCTGCTGACACAGTGAAACTCCTAACTGGAAGCATTAACATTGCCATGTCAGATGGGGAAGAAAAGATTGTTCATGAATTCCACCAACGTGCACTGCTTTATTTGGGGTCCTGGTTGCAAACTCATTATTTATGCTGTGTATAGTAGGCCATCAACATATCCCACTGGGAAATTAGTTTGCAATTTAGAATCGTTTCAAAGTACAAGTGATTCTCAAGTCATTTTCCCAGGTTAAATGAGAACTCTTATTGCTTTCCGTGGGCTCAGAGGGAATTTTTTCTCCACGTGATTCCTCCTCCCGCAGCTTCTGCTACACTGTCTTGATTTTTCTTTCTTAAATGTACTTTGGTGTGAAAACTCTTTTTTTTTTCCCTTCAATTTTTGAAAGCCAGCAAATGGAGTGGTATTTGTTGCATTTTCTTGCTTGCCAGGGCTGCTTAAGTACCTCACTTTTGATGACTGCTTTTATTCTTCAAAGACCCCTGAGAGGTTTTCAAACAGGAAACATCTACAAACCGGGTTGCTTAGCTAACAGAGGAGTGATTTTGGAAGATTGGGTGGCATGCATGTTAGGGAGCAGTGAATCAGAGCCAGCAATCAGCTCCCATTCCTGCCTTCTGGCTCAGGGGCTAGGCCACGGGACTGGGATTGAGGCAGACTACTGAGATCACAAGTGAGTCTAATAATAACCCCAGATAATTCCAATTGGAGGCTGACCCTTGCTGATAAGTCCATAGGCACAGAACACGTTACTGAGATAAAAACAGCTCCAATAACCCTTTCTACTTTCACACACCCTTTTGGTTGTTTGATTCTTTCCTCTAGAATCTCCGTAAGCATATTTTTTAAAACTCTATTTTACTGGTAAAATATGGACATACCTCTTCCTCTCCTCTTACCCCAACCTAAGAGATTTGGCCTCAAGCCATCTGGTCAATATTTTATAACCTGATATTATCGTTGGGGAATAAATACCATTATGTTAAATACCATTATTTTAAATGTATCATGTGACCCTTTATCAGTCCCAGAAAGTAGAAAATAATTCCATAGTATAAAGACCTTGTAGGAATTTTTTTTTTCCTCTTTCAAGAAAGTTTCTAAAAATCCAAGGCCTGATATTGTTAGATAAACAAAGATCTAATAGAAAGTAAAGCAACGTCTTTAAGCAACATTAAGTGACTCTCTGCTCCCCTGACTACCAGAAGCACTGGGGTTTATCTGAAACCAAGATTCTAACACGCCTCTAATGCACTGCAGAGTGTTTCTATAGGCACAGACCAGAAAGTATACAAACCACAGAGATTAAGTATTTAGTTTCAAAATACCCGAAATCACCAGCTTAAATTTAGAAACTGCACACAAAGAGTGCAAAGAAACAATGAAAGCAAGAGATCAACCGAGTAAATATCACCTAGAAATACTAACAGTCTTAAAGGTCAGAAATCCTTAGTTAAACAAAAAGTCCCATCCATTAAAAACAATCAATTGCAAGATAACCTGAGACTACCCACTCTATGAGTTCCCTTTAAAAGCAGATGTTATTTAGCTAAAAGCTATTAGCTATGTGCACAAGGTAACTAAATATAGTGGGTAATAAACAGACTAAAACCCAAGGAAAAGAAAATGAAAAATAATGCATTTAGAACTACTTAATATTGAACATGTAAGGCATAGTAGCCTCCTGTTTTCCATCCCTGTGTCAGTGCGTCCAACCCCTTTGGGACTTCATGGAAAAACAGTGAATTTATTCACTAAATTCAATATTCTGAGTTGGTCTTCCGTTGAAATTGGCTTAAAATGTTCTCATTGATTACCAATAATTTGTCTTTTCCCACCACTATTTAAATGTAAAAATGCTTCAGAAATAATACTCTTTTCCTTGAAAACATTGAAAATACACAGGTTTTGGTTTGGTTTGCTAGTGTATATATACACTTTATAATTTTTAGCGCCTATAATCAACTCATCTTATCTTTGCTTGGTAAAAAAATAGCTTAGAAAGGTATGATACTAGCATATGAAAACTTAACATCTTTGAATATTTAAGAACACTCAGGTGGATGGCATTTCTTTACATCTCCCACAATTATTTTTCCTAGACATTCATATAATAACTTTTACTTTTAGATGGCATCCTAATTATTCATCATTAAAGCCCACATCTTCCATAGGTATAAAATTGGCTGACCCATAAACTTCCCAATTAATAATTTTCTTCAATATGGAAAAAATACTAAGATCTGCTCTCCTGACTTTTCTATTTTCATATATACTATTTGAGCAAGAAAAAAAAATATTTCCTGAGAAGCCAGATTTCACTTCTAGCTTCTCAAAGTTCTAACTTAATTTGACTCTGTTATAGAACCTTCCTTAGAAGGTCTATTATAAACCATAAAAATGAAATAAACACTTATTCCTTTCCTCTCTCCTCAAAATGTTGAGCTTTGCTCAAAAGCCTTATTCTCATCCATGTGCCAGAGGATCTTCCTCTAAGTAAACTAGGATTGAAATGATGGTATAACCAAATTCTTGAAAAATCCATGGTAGACCAATTTTTTTTTTCTCAATCACTAAAATCTAGTGTGATGTTATGCTTACAGGTGAACTTTTATGAAATGCAAACATATTCTTGCAATCAATAAAAAGCCAATGACTGAAAAACAGTAAGAAGACTCCAGGTTAGAAATATTCTCACTCCAGTGGGTTGAGTGAGGGGCTGAAGGTGCTGGTGAAAGTCAGCAATCATCTTTATGTGAATATATCTCAAAATTTAATGCTAAACACAATTATCCCGCTGTATCCTCAGAGGATTTGTTCCAAGAAACCCCAGGGATACCAACATTTGTGGGTGCTCAAGTCCTTCATATAAAATTGTGTAGAAAGATACATAGAATCTGCCCTTCACATCTGGAGATTCCCAACCATGTTATTAAACATGAACTGTTTTCATTGCATGGTTGCTTGAATTCTCAAATGGGAAACCCAGGGATATTGGAACTGACTATGTAGTTATTCAAAAAAGGGACCAATGCAGTTCAAGGGTCAATTGTATGCCAGGGGCCGAGCTTCTTTATTCAGTAGCATCATTATTATACTATCCTTCTATCCACACAAATATTTTGTTCTCAATCGTGAATGTGTAAATCCTGGGGATTATTTATTTTCACATTAGATGTAATCACATATATTAAAAGTTTGCTTAATTGTCCTAAAATTCTTCACCGATGGAAAAGAAAGCCAGCAGGACACATCCACTATATAAGCACACATTCCCATTGGTGGTGCATTCTTTCTCTCATCCATCCTGTGTGGTCAGGCCTCTAGAGCACAGGTATTGTATACAAGCTGCCTAATTGTGAAATTCTCAATAAATCAAAGTTGATTTTTTCAGGCAACATAATCAGCCTCAAATCAGCTGTTTGAGACACAAACACAAGGCCTTGGGTCTGGAAAGAACAATGAGGTGTAACCTCTCAGTGGCAACCGAGGCTGCAGGGAGAGTGGAAAGAACACAGAATGTCACTTTCTTCATCTAGTGTGCACAAGTTTGTCCATGTCAGCAACTCAGTCTTAAGACAGTCAAAACAAAACCCTGGGATTGACCTCCTTCCCTCCAGAGCTTGCTGCTCTGCCATGCAGAGATCAAGATTTTTGTGAGTTTTTTTTAAGGTTTTATTTCTGGAGGCAGAGAGCAGAGGGAAGATGTAAATGTGGCGCCATACTGATCAATTTGTCTTTCTTCCTTTCCTTTTTAAGATTCTTAGAACCTTGATGGCCCTCCCTGAACAGATTGTTAGAGATCTTTTCTCTGGATGCCCTTGGAAAATGAAAAGAAAAATAAATCTATGTGGCACATGGCCAGATTTGGCTTAACAAAGTTGCTAATTTTGGACCCACTTCTCTCCATTAGGGCAGAGGAGGAATTATGCACACAAGGCTGGGGCTTTTCTGCGCTTAGAAAACATCTGCATTCAATTAGAAATAAGCCTGAGTTGTTGTGTTAATTCTGCAGAACCAAACAAAGTCATTCTTGTTTAAACTCTTTCAGTACTGTGGGGATAAGAGGTTACAGGAGAAGAAGAAAAAGGAAAAGAAAAAAAAACCAATAGAACAAAACTGCTGTGTGGCCCTAAAAGGAGCTGAGTTGGCAAATAAAAAAGCCTTTTCCTTCAGAATACAGACCTGTGAATTTTTTCCAGAATTCTCTTCCCTACCATTTCTCTCTTGGTGGCTTAGGAGTGAGGAACAAGCCTCTTTTTTTCTCTAAAGATGCAACTTTTAAAGCAATGGAACATTCTTCAGATTACCCAAAATGAATTTGATCCAAACAGTTGATGTATTTGTGAAATGAGTGGTAGCATTTCATTTTTAATTTTGTGGAAAGCCAAATAAGTCAAAACTATCTTTAAGTCCATTGTGTGTATTTCAAATCACTTTCTCAGTTACTAAATGTGATTGGCGTTTGGCCTCAAACATACTAAAAATAAACAAACAAAAAAACTTATTTGAAATATGCATCTTGCCATGAACATCAATATGCATGCCCACCTTTTGTTAACATCAGCAGCACTGATTCTGCCAGAATTTTAATGTATCTATCTCCAAGAAGCCTGTGGCTAACTATAGTTACTATTTCCATACAAGCACATTAGAACTGTATGTCTAAAGGCTGATGATCCCTATAAAGAAAATTACATTTCAGCTATTCCTTTGGGCTGATATATTATTTCTTCTCCATACCTTTGCTTAAGATTAGGTTCTACTGTACCTCAGATAAGGAAGGTAGTTGAAGAACTTACTTTTGTTTAACTGAATGTTGAGAAGTATTATTCAGTTCTTAATCCACAGCACCACATAGATACATTCGGGTTTTTTCAGGCAGATAAAAATGTTTAAGTCTCTGCTATTTAACCCTAATCAAAACGTGGACTATTGGGAATTATTTGTGGACATAGGCCTGCTGGGCATGCTAAATATTTATTCTTTTATTGGGTCGGCAGCTAAGTAATTGCGGATTTTTTAAAGAAAATCAAAGACAATTTTTTCATGGAACTAAATAACTTTATTCTGTAATGTATTGCCCATTTTGATCAATGACCTTTTGCCATCTTTCAGGCAGCATCATAATCCCACGTTCAAAAAACTTCTGGTTTTAATTAGCAAAAAACTGAATCAGGTACGATTTGACATCATCATCATTATTGAAATTTTTACCATTCAAGGAGTTTTGTAAAGATCGAAACAAAAAGTAATCAGATGGTGCAAGGTCAGGACTATATGGTGGATGTGGCAAAACATCCCAACCAAGCTCCATTAATTTTTGCCGAGTGACCAAAGATGTGTGTGGCCTTGCATTGTCATGATGGAATACAACACCTTTTCGATTTGTCAATTCAGGCCCCTTTTCTTCAACTGCATTGTTTAATTTCGTTAGTTGTTCAATGTAGACATCAGAATTGATCGTTCGGTTGGGTGGTAAGAGTTCAAAGTAGACAATTCCTTTGTAATCCCACCAAACTGATAACAAAACCTTCTTTTGATGAATATCAGCTTTTGATGTTGTTTGAGTTGGTTCACCTGGCCTGCTCCACGATCTTTTCCGCTTGATATTGTTGTAAACAACCCATTTTTCATCGCCAGTTATCAGTCGTTTTAAAAATGGATCATTTTCATTACGTTTCTTTAGCAAATTGCAGCTGCTAATGCGTTGCGTTAACTGTGATTCTTTCTGTTTGTGAGGAACCCATGTATCGAGTTTTTGAACATAGCTAAGTTGTTTTAAGTGATTTTCAATGCATGTATGTGATACATGAAGCTTCTCTGCAATCTCACGTGTTGTACTGTGACAGTCTGAATTGATTATTGCTTTGATTAGGGCATCATCAACTTCAACTGGACGACCAGAGCGTTTTTCATCTTTGAGTGAAAAATCACCAGAACGAAATTTGGCAAACCAATTTTGACACTGCCGTTCTTTTAAGGCTTCGTCACCATAAACAGCACATAACTTTTTATGAGCTTGCGATGCGTTTTCCCTTTGCGGAAATAAAAAAGCAAAATATGACGAAAATGTTCCTTTTGATTTTCCATTTTTCAACGAACGCCAAACGAAAACTACAAAACAGATCAAAAAACTTTTTTTACTGATTAACAGCTGAATAGCCAACTATCAAATAACAAAATGTGTTTTACATTTGAACTACGTCTGCAAACTAAAAATTCAACTGAAGCCATATATGTGTGAAACCCGCAATTACTTAGCTGCCGACCCAATATATATATTTGACTCTATTTTGAATAAAACCAAAAAGCTGGGCATTAAACCAAAATGCTTGGCACCATTTTTATTGGTTTTTACTAAATTGACTAGTAACTTGATATCAGTTGCCTCTATTAAGAAGCACTATAAGAAACAGTCCAATAAAATGTATCATTATAGTTATTATAGGGATATTTATATTACATTATTTGATAGCTGTTCATGAGAAGCCATGAGAGAAATTTCTCAGATTTTTTTAGTTTTAGGTATTTTCTTTTCTGAATTACAGTTTTCCATTTTGCTTTTTTTTTTTTAAGTCTTAGGATCACTGTGATTCTTATAAACTATACTTGTTCCCCTTTTTCCTTTGACTGCTGAAATCTTTGAGGCCAAATTTGTGACCCCATTTAGAAACTATAGCAGGTCTAATACATGTATTTATACTTCTATATAACCAGGGTTTATTAGAATCTAACTCTGACATTCCCTTTACTGTGTCTTTCTCAACTATTTGTTTTATCTTTTTTATGTTTATTTTTGTAAGCTCTGATAATTCCTTTGTGAAATAAGTCAGGGTATTTATAAGTAAATAAATAAGTGAATGTAAATTAAACTGCTTTGAAGTGTAAATTTATTTAACCTAAGCCTTCCCCTTGGTATGTAATAATTGTTCTAAAATAATTTTTGTATTATTATTTTTAATGTTTTTATTGATTTTATTTTTTAAATATATTTTTATTGATACCAGAGAGAGAAGGGAGAGAGAAACATCAATGATGAGAGAAAATAATTGATTGGCTTCCTCCTGCATACTCTCTACTGAGATTAGGCCTGCAACGTGGGCATGTGTGGCCTGACCGGGAATTCAACCCTGACATGTTGGTTCATGGATTGATGCTCTACCAGTGAGCCACATCAAGCAGGCTCTTTTTATTTATTTTAGAGAATGAGGAAAAGAGAGGGAAAGGGAGAGCAAAACATCGATCAGCTGTCTCTCCCACACACCCAGACCAGGGATCAGACCCCCACCACCTGGGCATGTCCCCTGACCAGGAACTGAACTGACTATTTTTTGGCACATGGGATGATGCTCAAACAACTGAGCTATACTGACCAGGGCTGCATTATTTTTATATCATACAAATTATTGTTTTATATTCTAAATCTATGAAAGAGTTAATAAGATAAAAAGCATTATTTTGATTATGTGTAAAGAAACTCAAGGAGAAATCCATAATCTCCTATATAATGAAAGCCTAATATGCTAAGTTTCTGGCCGTCCAGTTGTCCATTCAACCAATCAAAGCATAATATGCTAATGATATGCTAAATCCAATCAACTGCTCTTAAGATGTGCACAGACCACCAGGGATCAGATAGTCAACCAGTTGACCAGTCGCTGTGACATGCACTGAACATCAGGGAAAGACAATCGACTGTCTGACCAATCACTATGACATGTACTAAACACCAGGGGGCAGATACTCAATGCAGGAGCTGCCCCTTGATGGTCAGTTCATTCCCACAGGGGGAGCATCACTCAACCAGAAGTCAGGCTCAATGATGGTGAACACAGAGGTGGTGGCAGGCTCCTGGACTGCGAGAGGGTGCAGTCCAGGCTGAGGGACCCCCCTCCCAAGTGCATAATTTTATGCACCAGGCCTCTAATATATATATATGTATGTATGCCAAATGACAAAAACACCAGAACAACCAGAAAACCAGAATTAGTCATAGCTATGACTTGCACTGTGGTGGTCAACCAGTCCAATTGAGGCCCCGAATGCCCCTCTCCACCCCCAACCTCCATAGCCTCTCCCCATGACTGGCTCAGCCCCCAATTGGCTCCCTCATCCCTGTTCTGGGCCGGGGCCAGCTGGCCAAAGTCCCACACCCCATCCTCCCTGTTGGCCTGGCCTGATCAGCCCCTATTGGGACAGGCAGCCTGATCCTACCTGTGCATGATTTTGTGCTTGGGGACTCTAGTGATTACATAATTGGCAAAGAGGACATAAAAGATTATTAAAAAAAAAATTAAGGTTACTTTACATTAATGGTGAAAATGACTATAATAAAATTAAATGATAACATTCAAGATGTTAACAGTTTGACAACAGTTTTATATCTCTTTACAAAACAATGACTAAGTAAAAATGAAGGTAATTAAGTTTATTTTTTTAAATAAATTTTTATTGTTCAGATTATTACAAATGTGTTCCTCTTTTTTTTTTTTTCCCCCCTCAACTGCTCCCCTCCACCAGGTTCCCACCCCACCCTCTGTCCTTTCCCCATCCCCCATTGTCCTCATCCATAGGTGCACAGTTTTTGTTCAGTCTCTTCCTGCACCCCCACTCCCCTTTTCCCCTAGAATCGTCAGTCCACTCCCCTTCCATACCTTTGATTCTATTATATTCAACAGTTAATGGTGTTTATCAGATTTTTTAATTCCCTTGGTTTTTAGTTTCACTTGTTGATAGTTATGTATTTGTTGTTCATAATTTTTATTGTTTAAAAATATGAAACGAACATTGGGAAAATAATACCCAATGCTTAACTAATATTTTACTCAAGAACTGCATGCTAGAATTTACTCATTGCTTTCTGTGTTCTCTATCTGAAAATAATCAAAGAATCCAGCCCAATTGAAATAATATCTTTACCTCTTATAATTAAAAAAGTGCAATGTGAAGATATAAATGTTTTAAAGCCAAACTAAAATGATTGAGAATGTTTATCAGCCTCAATATAATTTTTTGTCCAGTTAGTTTTTTTTTAAAATATATTTTATTGATTTTTTACAGAGAGGAAGGGAGAGAGATAGAGAGCCAGAAACGTCGATGAAAGAGAAACATCGACCAGCTGCCTCCTGCACACCCGCCACCAGGGATGTGCCCACAACCAACGTACATGCCCCTGACCGGAATCGAACCCGGGACCTTTCAGCCCACAGACCGACGCTCTACCACTGAGCCAAACCGGTTTCGGCTGTCCAGTTAGTTTTAATAATTGAAAAGTAATAGTATATTTGCTGCTACTATCAATATATTGATAAGTATGAATAAAACAAAAGCACAAGAATATTAAAGTATTAAAAGAATTCCACTTGCCATCAGATATGAACTGATAGTCTGTGTCTTGACTACTGGTTCAAACTCATTTTTCTTTTATTTTCAAGAAGATGAAAACATGGACATAATCTTTAGCCTACATAGAAAAAATAATACACAGATGAAACAATAAAGCTCAGTGTCTTCATGTCCACTCCGTTCTTTATACAGTGTCTTTGTATTTTATAATTGAGAGATATCTTCATATTATAAAAAAAAATATTTAAATGCAGAGATGTAGCTAAAGTTCAGGTCCAAATCATCAAATTCCCTCTAAGCCTATTTTTAATTAAATATATTTTCATTTATTGGCACGAGATGGAGAGCCCAAGTAGCAGCTGGCCATAGATGGTGGGAAATTCCAGAGGACATATAGTTACCACTATTTTGTCAGATCACAAAGGACTATTCTATTTTTCACAATTCCTTCTGTCTTCCTACTGCCTCTCAATATTTTAAATATTGAAATAAAAAATTAAATCAGAATATCCGTTATTTAGCTTTTTCTAAAACCAGAAGTGCTGGCTGGACCAATGCTATCCTAACTCTATTTCTAGGTTATAAAACAAAGATGGGTTTTTTAATAAAGATATAATTGAAGTATAAGAAAAGAATCTTTGCATACCTTAACATAGAAATTTATTTTAGTAGCCAATTAATTAAATTCTGATTTACCTGGAGACTGAGATTTCAACAATAAACTCTCATGTAAATAATTTATCCCACTTCATCTCAATCAACAATTTAGGAAATACCATATTGTAATTCTATATAATACTTTATATATTTTTAAATACTTATATTTCATCATGGATCTATATTAATAGAAAATACTTTTTACTTAAGGAGAAGGTGTATGTAGAGTAGGGGTGGGAGATAGTTTGGGGGTGGTGTTGAGAACCAAGAGGACATCAAATCTTTCATGTTTTTCCTGTGTGGAACTTTTTTCATGAGTTGCATTAAATTTGTCATTATTTCCCACATGAGTACTACCTGGGTAAATTATGGCTTACATCGCCCTCCACATAAAATGAAAAGCAGATTGCCTTGCAGACTTGAATTATCCTCCAATATTGCATGATGTATGATCCATCTTGATGGGAAACTATTGTTATATATTTCATAGTTATGATTTCCAAGGTATCAAACTCCTCATTATCTTCCTGTGCTAGCCAGCTATAAATGCCAAAACACTCTAGCCTCTAGTATGTGCTTTTTAAAACTTATAGTCCTGTGTTCTGTGTATGTTTAACATTTTATGGTGCTGCATAATATAGAAATGTCATAATCCTTTATCAAAAGCTCCAGCTAGGCTATTGACAGTTTGGGTTTCATTTAATTCCTAGATGCAGCAGACAGTCTTTGATATTTTCTGTATAATATAATAAACACCAAATGCAGTGCTTAAAATGAATATTTAAAAAATCAATCAGGCTTGAAATTTAATTTTATCTAATTGGCTTACTCTATTCTAACAAAATTGAATTACATAAAAAATTTCACCTACCCTATAAAATTTTATATTTTGTCTAATCATAAAAATGGATTTTTTTCACTTCCTTCAATAGAATCTTTTAATTTTCTTAGTTATCTTAACCCTCTCCTTCACAAGTTGAAAAAAAATGGTGTATCATCATCTGAGGGTAGTAATCACATGTGTAATTTAATATTACGTCTGCTACTCTATTCATACATCACTTGTCCTAGGACAAATAATGGTACTTGAGGAGGCTTTGGTCTAGATTGCAATGACTGATAATTTGTTTATATACATTTCTGGAATGAACTGAGCTGGAAGGAGACCATCTCTTCTTCTCCTCATGAACCTTCTGGAATTAGGTATCCCACATTGTTACATCCTCTGACAAAAGGGGCCATCAGTATAACTTATACCACAGTGAATATTAACAGCTCCTCTGGGAAAAAAACAAGTAGGTCTTTTTAAAGAAATACATTTTTATTGATTTCATAGAGAGGCAGGGAGAGGGAGACAGAAATAGAAACATCGATGAGAGGATAATCATTGATCAACTGCCTCCTGCACACCCCCTACTGGGGAACAAGCAAACCTGGGCATGTGCCCTAATCAAGAATCTGATAAACAAAATGCACACCCTTTTCTTAAAAAAAAAACACAAAAATTGTCCTGACCAGCATCACCAACATCCTAGATATCCATGATTATGATTTATATAATTAATGAAAATTCTTACTGAAGTATAGAGATTATTTTCTTTGATAGAATATTTTGTTGAAAGGAAAAAGATTGTACATAGATGTGTGTATGAAAATTATTTTCTCGCCACTGACCTCATATAGCTGTTTTTGAACTAACTGGAATGTCTCAGTTTTACCCATGTATCTGATTTACATTCAGGTTAACCCTACTGTTGTGATTTATTATGCCCTTGGTTTCATATTTATTGCTTGCTCAAACTAATAAGTTCTTTCTGGACCAGTGCCATGAGTTGAGTTCAACACCTAGTTAATCACACCACTGTTTTTCTATACATGTTGCCCTCTGAACTATCAACAATGATAACTGATTAAAAACACATCTTGGATGATATCATCTTTTTAAAAAATGAACAAATTCAAATTTAAATCAAAAGCTTGTTTTAGGTTTATACAAACTCCTTTTGAACTTCTTAAATAATTTTATTAAATAGATTTTACATTCATCTTTCTATATATTTAGAATTAGCACCAATCACCATTAAAGTCTCTTTTGAGTCTTTATTTATAAAACTACAGTGATTCAAATTTCATGTGTGATTAAGAACAAGATCATACCATACCATAAAGAGAGATGGAAGTGTATTGACAGTTCTATCTTTGTTGAGACATTATTTTATAATACATAAATCCATTCTTTATTTTCTACATTTTATTGAAGAGTAGCAGTTTTTTGTATGTCACATTGAAATGTTCAAGATAATACTGTTAAAGCATATTACATTAGATGCACTATGGATTTTTCAGTTCTGGGTCTAATTTCTATTAAATTTCTTTATATATATCATGTATAATGTTTGTTTTTCTTTAAGAGAATACCTTTTCTTGTTTTACAGTTTCTACTACTTATATAATCCACATAGGATTATATATATTAAAAGCAGACATTAAATAGAGAGTTATTTTTGCACTCATCTTTTTCAAGTAATTTGGATCATACAAAATGCTATAGATGTATAAAAGAAGTCAAATGTAGTGTCAAAATATGAAACTAGGAAATAAAAGGTTTTGTACCTATTTTTAATTTTATACATCAGGATGTTAGAAGAGTTGGTTTTCTTTTATGTTTCTTCAAGTAAATATAGGCTCTGTGTCCCCACAACCACAAATTTATTACATTATGAAGATTTAGCCACTAGGTGCCAGAAGCAATCAGATTGCTGAATAGTGTGTGGTTTGTTTACCACATTTATATTGGTTACATGGTACATAATGAAAAGAGTAAAAAGAACAAGTTCATATTCTATTGGCTTAAGGGTTTTTGGGAGTGCCTTGAGCAAATAATTTTTAAATCAAAGAAAGAAATTATTTCTAGCCCTGGCTAGTATGCCTCAGTGTTTGGAGAATCAGCCTGCACACTGAAGGGTTGTGGGTTCGATTCCAGGTCAAGGGAATATAACTAGATTGCAGGTTCTATCCTAGGCCCTGATCAGGGCGCTAGTGGGAGACAACAAATCCATGTGTCTCTGATTTTCTCTCTCTCTCTCTCTCTCTCTCTCTCTCTCTCTCTCTCTCTCTCTCTCTCTCTCTCTCTCTTTCTCTTTCTCTCTCTCTCTCTCTCTCATCTCTATCTCTATCTCTATCTCCTCCTTAGTTATTTAACCTCTGAGAAGTATTACCTAGGGACTTAAGATTGCTTCTTTCAATTCTATGGATTACTTGACATTTAGAGGTATCAGTTCTTTTCTAATCAGTAAAGAGAACAAATTAAGTTAAATGATTGTTAAAATCCAGTCAGTTTAAAATTGTACTGATAATCTTCCTTGCCAAAACTTTGCTTTCAAAACATGGCTCAGGTTTGGAACATGGCTCTTTCACTCATATCCATCCCCACTGATATTAAAAACATAGCATCTTCCCTTTTCATTGTCTACAATCCATCCATATTAATTTGGTTGTATTTAACTTCCAATACAGCTAGTCTCTAGGCCTAAAATAATTATATTTCCCCCTCTCTCGTACCAGCTCAAATTAAGGGTGAGAATCCCCATTTTGTATTCCGCTAAGGAGTACATTAATATGTTGTGACCACCTGACCTATCTCTATCCATCAACACTGCATTCACTGAGGGGGTTGAACTTTCAGAATCAGAGGCTTACCTATGTAACTTTTTATGCTCAAGGCTGCTCCAACATCTCACATCTAAATGTCATTACTCAATCCAACTTCTGGAGCAGCTAAAGTAACAGTTTTTTTTCTCCTGAGCTTTGGTAAATCAATCAATGGAAATTATCTCTTGGTTTTTATTGTGAAATTCAAGAATGTTTAGCAAACATGGCTCAGAGATGATTCTTTTATGAGTCTTGTGCAACTTTCTAGAAATATCCAAGATTTATTTTACTGGCCCATGACAAATCATGTCAGCACTTATCTAACATGGTTAGAACCTGAAATCTAATGTAAACAGAAATAATGTATTTCTACTTTATTGAAGAATAATTTTAAATTCAACAAATGGACCAGTCCTTATTCTTCAGCATAGGAGAGTGTGGCACAGAATTGGACATAAAATGGCTTAATCCAAAGATAAGGCCTCAGGCCAGATCCTGCAGAATAATTTATGAGCAGAACATCCCAGTCTCTGAGACTTACTATTCTTTCCCATTAAAAATCTTGTCACCAATCGTAGGCATGATTCCTTTTGCCTGTTTCTCAAGTTTCTATTAGCAATTAGCTTATACCAGTGGTTCCAAAGCCTGTGTATTTGAAAAGCCCACAGCAATTTCCAAGTCTCCAGTGATTCTGTTTCATTCGTGGAAATAGAAACTTTGAGTTAATCTAGGCTTGGCTGCCATCGATCTTCTCCATGCTTGCAGAAGTAACTCTAACTTCTTAAGAACCAGGGGCTTCTTAGAGGTTTGGTTAAGCATTCCCAAGAAGCAAACACAGGAAAGAGATTTTGAATATTTCTTCTATTTGGTGAACACACACACAGCTTTGTAGGATCTGTTAATTCTCTAGAACATAGAGTCTCAAACAGCACATTCTTCCTTGAATAGTAATTTTGACCTTAGTGTAAATTATATTTTTTGTTTTTTCTTGTGTGTGCTCTTTTATGTGTGGGGTGGGAAGAGTCTGTGTTCTTGTATGTGCTTTATTTTTATTACTATTTTTGAATATTATAGTGGTTCAAGAAGTTTGCCAATACTACCCACTCCTTTTTTTATAGTGTTTTTCCAAAAGTATGAAAGTTTGATCAAAATAAATGCTTGGCTCAAGTCTACTGTAATAATTTGAACTGGAGATAAAACTGAGAACTTCACTTTGAATTTGCAGTTCCAGAGATTAGGCCTCATTATCTGCCCAAATACAACATGGTTGCTGAGTGGGCCTGCTTTTAAAGGCATACAGTCAAACAAATAAAAATTAAAATGAAACATATCCAATTTTTGCACTGACTCTCAAGGAAATACTAAAGGATGCATGCAGTAGTAGTGATGCAATACTAATGCATAGCATAATATCACTCTCCATTGCTGTCTTCTCAAAGGGGTTTACCTGAAATTTAAAAATTCTCTGACCCACAAATCCCAATGCAAAAGATCCTCACCTACAACCAGTTCATGCCATCCTTCTTCTTTGGCTTTCACTCAGTTCTTGTTAAGTCTGTATTAATGTATATCAACCAGGCACCTATAACTTTAAATTTTTTCTCATTATCCTGAATATTACAAAATAGAAGGAAGAATTCGGGAAATGATGTTAATCCCAAGAGATCTTCTTCAGAGGAAGACAGAACATTGTCAATAGTGAAACATTAACAATTTTTGCTATTGTTGCATCATAGTAATTTTAGAATTTGCTACATCAAAAAGCCATTTTGAATTCTCACGACTCATTTAAAATGATTGACCTGGAGAATATTATGCTCAGAGAGAAAAAAAAGCCAGTTAGAGAAAGACAAGTATCACATGATCTCACTTATATGTGGAATCTAAAGAATAAAATAAACTGATGAACAAAATAGATGCAGAGACATAGAAACATGAAACAGACTGTGGAATCTCAGAAGGAAGATAGAAGTAGGTCAGGGGTGGGAAAATAGAAGGAAGAATTTGGGAAATGATGTCAATCCCAAGAGATCTTCTTCAGAGGAAGGCAGAACATACTTGTAAAAAGACATACCAGTACTTTCTATGATACCATAGAGAAGTAGGAAGAAAATTATGTGATATTGTTGCAGTTTTTATTGCTATTAAAATTAAGTATGAATCTTAACTAAATTGTTTTAAATTAAGATGTTAATTAGAATTCCAAATGCATCCACTAGAAAATAAATTTAAAATATAGTAAATGAAACAATATGATCATTAAAGTAGCAAATTAGAATGTATCTACTTAACACAAAGGCAGTAATGGAGGAATAGAGGAACAAAATACATAATATATAAAAACCTAATGAAAAATAGCTGCTATAAGTCCTACCTTATCAGTAATTACATAAAATATAAATAGACCTAAATGAAAATAAAAAGTACAATGGTTTTTGGTTTTTTTTTTTAAAAAAAAAAGACATGATCAAGCTATATGCTCTCCACAAGACACACTTTAAACTCAGACAATTAGGTTAACTGCAAGTAAAAGGATGAAAAAGGATATGCCATGCAAAAAGTACTCAAAATAAAAATAAAGTAATTATACTATAAGAAAAAATAGACCTTAAGACAAAAACTGTTATTAGAAATAAATATTTTCTAAATGACTAAATAGTGAATCACTGCAATTCAATAGTACTAATTGGCAGTTATACAAAATAGACATGGGAATGTAAGGTAAAGCATAAGAGATATAGTTAACAATACAGTAATAACTATCTGTGGTCCCAGGTGGGCACTTGAATTATCAAGGGAGTACTTTGTAACCTACATCAATGTCTATCTGCTATAACCTCCATCAATGCCAAAAAAAAAAAAAAAAAAAGTGTTGGATGCAAACTGTAATCAAAAAATAAAACTAAAAACAGAAAAAAGGAGTATAAATAAAAAAAATTAAAGCAGCATAAGATTATAAACTCATGTCCCTCAGTGAATACAACACATCTACAGCTATATATGATACAATTCATTATGAAAAAGAGCTAAAATCAAGCTGAACAGCTTCTACACAATAAAGAACAAGGTGAATAGGAAAGGCAGGGGTGCAATCTTGCCCAAAGTCCACTCCCAGAACAGCAACTACAATTATGAAGTTTGTCCCTAAACAGTGAGGGATTTGGGTCCCACATCAGGCACCTTATCCCTTCTGACATGCACGAGAGAGATGAGCTCCCAAGGTATCTTACTTTGAAAACCAATAGGGCTTACAGGAGAACCATAGGGTTCCAGGGAACAGATTCCCCTCTTCAGGGCTTCCCTCTCTTAGGGACCCAGTGCAAAAACAGAAGTTTAAAAGTTCCTGGACCATATTTGAAGAAGATCCATGTGCTAATCATAAGGTGCCTGCCAGAGACTCAGAAGCCTATTACAACTCTCTCCAGAGTCAAAGACACAGGCAGGCACTATTTTTGCATTTTCTATCTAGCTTGTTAGTGCTGGCACTGGCGGGCACCATTTTGCACTCTCCCTAGAACCTGCTAGCACCTATGGGATCACCCTGCCTCTGTACTGCTCCCATGGTCCTCGCAAAGCAGGACAGGCAAGTGGTTCACCTCCATGCCACCCCTGCAGCTCTGGCCAAAGTCAGGGACACACTAGGAGCAACTGGCTTTGAAGGCCAAGGGAGATTACATTTCTTGGCCAATCAGAAAGTCAGTTCTTATTAGGCTACCACCCCCAGGGCATGGCACAGATAGTAGACTTAAACTCTCAGTCTTCCTGTGAAGAAAGACCTATTTACTTGTCCTGAAGTTTCACCCTGAGGGGCAGGCTTTAAATTTATCACACATCTAGATCCTACAAATGTACTCTTAGTGAACAAAAGCCAGGGGATGCCATCTTTGCACTCTTCATAAGCCATGCTCTACTTTGCAGTAGCTTCTAGGAGGTCATACATTTATCTCAAGTCCAAATTTTTACAACTCTCCCCAAGAGATACCTTCAGATCACTTATTTTGGAGGCCAGCAGCGTTTAGGAATGTGTTCCCACAGGACTATATACTTACATACCTTAAAATCAGCTTCCTGAGGTTCTAGCCTATAATCACCCTGGAGCTAGATGCTCACTCGGATTCTTTCCTCTAGAATACAAATAGGTATTGGAACACCCTCAACAGCTGTGATCTGTCAAGAATTTCCAACCAATAATTCTCTAACAAAACTGAAGGAAAGATAAAAATTTTCCTAGACAAAGAAAGGCATTTATCATGATGAAGAAAGCCTTTCAAAAATGTTAAAGGGACTTCTTTAAGCTAAAAAGAGATGGTGCAAACTAATAACTAGAAAACTAATACAATTGTGTTCCACAAGTTTTTGTATATTATGTTTTCATTTTCTTTCATTTCAAGTATTACATAATTTCTCATGATTTCTTCTTAGTTTCATTGTTTTTTTAGGAAAGTGTTTATTAATTTTTACATATATGTAATATTCTCAAATTTCCTACTGTTATTGATTTCTACTTTTATTCCACTGTGGTCAGTGGACATACTTCATGTGATTCCAATCCTTTTAAATTTATTGATCTTTGTTTTATGGCCTAACATATGATATATCTCAGAGAATGTTCCATGTTCACTTGTCATGCTTTGCATCGTTTTTCTTTGTGTATCCATTAACTAATTATTGTAGTTATAGTTAGTTTTACTACTTTTGTATTTTAGTTTTCATATTAGCTTTATAAGAGGTAATTTACTGCTTTTACTATATATTTGCCTTTAGCACTGTGATTTCAACTTGAGGAACACATTTGTATTAGTTTCCTATTGCTGTTGTAACAAATTAATATAAACTTAGTTGTTTAAAACAATATAAACCTATTGTCTCACATTTTCAGAGGTCTAAAGTTCAAAGTGGTAAAATTCAAGGTGTCAAAAGTCCTGCATTCTTTCTGGAGCTTCTATGAAAGAATGTTTCTTTGCCTTTTTCAGCTTTTAGAGTCTGCCTGTCTTCCCTAATTCAAGATCTGTTCTTCATGAGCTAAGGAAGTCAGTATAATGTCTTCAAATCTCTCTCTAATTTGGGGGGTTGCTGTTATCAACCCTCAACCAAGGATATTTTTCCATTGATTTTTTTAAAAAATTCTTTATTGATTAAGGTATTACATATGTGTCCTTATCCCCCCATTGATTTTTTTAGAGAGTGGAAAGGAGGGGGAGAGATAGAAGAACATTGATGTGAAAAAGACACATAGATTGTCTGCCTTCAGCATGCGCCCTGACTGGGGATGGGGATTGAGCCTGCAACTGAGGTATGTGCCCTTGCCTGGAATTGAACCTGGGACCCTTCAGTCTGCAGGCCTATGCTCTAATCACCGAGCAAAAACAGGCCAGGATAAATCTCTCTTTGATTGACTCTTCTGCCTCCATCTTCTACATTTAAAGATCCTGTGATTGCATTGAGCTCACCCATACAGTCTAGATTCTTTTCTCAAGACCAGCAAATTATCAATCTGAATTCCATCCGGATGCTTACTTTTCCTTTGCCACGTAATGTAACACCTTCACAGATTTTAGGGATCAGGATTTGGACCTGTTGGGGAAAGGAAAGCTATTATTGTTCTTTTTATTGAGGTATAATTAAAATTTAACATTACATTAGTTTTAAATATACAACATAACGATTCAATATTTATATACTATATTGCAAAATGATCATCACAATAATTCTATTCAACATCCATCACCTTACATAGTTATAAAAAATGTGGGGTTTTTTCCTTCTTGTGAGAGCCTTCCAGATCTATTCTGTCAGCAACTTTTAAATATGCTATACAATATCATTAACTGTAGCCATCATGCTGTGCATTAGGTATCTAGGACTTATTTCTCCATCCACCCTCTTACCTCTGGCAACCTCCAGTTTGTTTTCTGTATTTATGCACTTGAACATGCCCATGCATTTTAAACAGCACTTTTATTAAATTAATTACTCTTAACTGTCTTCTGCCAATTCCTTATTGGTATGTTGTTTGGTTTAATTTTTTTAATCCTCTAATATGCTTTAATTTTTGTTTATTTGCTTTCCCATTATTTGTCCATTTTGCTATTGGATATCTTTTAGGGTCCTTTTTTTTTTTTTTTTTTTTTTTTCCAAGCAGGTACTTTCAGTAGCTGAAATTAGCTTAATGCCTTAATGGTATTCTTAGAACTCTATTAATCTAACAAAATCTTTAACAAATAATGTTTGTTACCTCTTCCCTCAAGGTAAGGGATTTGATGATTTTCCTATTTCTCTATTTTAATTTAGTCTAGTTGTGTAAAGTTTTGCTTCATGTAAAAGTATTTTATTTGTTTATTTATTTTATACTGGGTTTCATGGGTATTTATTATTGTGTTATTTTTTTTAAAATGTATTTTTATTGATTTAAGAAAGAAAGGGAGAGGGAGAGAGAGATAGAAATATCAATTATGAAAATTATCATTGATTGGCTGCCTCCTGCATGGCCCCTACTGGGGATCAAGCCCACAGCCTGGGCATGTGCCCTTGACTGGAATCAAACTCGGACCCTTCAGTCCACAGGCTGATGTTCTATCCACTGAGCAAAACCAGCTAAGGCTATTATTGTGTTCTTAAACTCTGTTGCACCTCGTGGTATAATAATAATTGAATGTCAATAGGAGTGAGGTCATGTATATCAGAGGTTGTTTAGGTGGGTTCGGGTCAGTTAAGTGATTAAAAAAAAAAAGCTGTTGTACATTTACACAATGGAATACTATGAAGTTGTAAAAAAAGAATGATTTCTTACTCTTTGTGACAGCATGGATGGTTGTGGAGAGTATTATGCTGAGTGAAATAAAACAGACAGAGAAAGATAAATATCACATAATCTCACTTATAAGTGAAATCTAGTGAACATAAACTGATGGACAAAATAGGTTCAGAGACATGGAGGCATGGAACAGACTGACAGGTCTCAAGTAATAAGGGTGGGAGGAGATGGGGAAAAATTAACTAAATATCTCATAAACATATGTGCATAGCCAATGGGCACAAACAATAGTGTGGGGAAGGCCTGGAGTGGGGCTGGAACTGGGAGGAGAGTAAAGAGAGGGGAGATTGGGCAACATCTGTAATATTGTCAGTAATGAAATTAAATTAAACTTTAAAATATATTTTTTATTTTCTTAATAAACATAGTTACAAAATAATAAAGAGAAAACTGCTTTAAGGCTAGGCCTTTCAGAGATTTTTGAGGGATGGACAGATCTGATAAATAATTCAGATAAGTCTAGCAATATAAAGAGAAACATTGGTTATGATATCATCTTATGATATGTTCAAGAGCAAGCATCCACTTTTTTTTACACTGAAATTCAGTGACTTGAATATATATATATATATATATATATATATATATATATATATATATATTTATAATTTACTTTTAACCTCATGCATAAGCACCATTGACTGTAGCCATTTTGTCCATCTGCCCCCATTACAAACACAGCATCAAACTGAGAACAAGCATAGGATTCACTCAAAGTGTGGTGTCTCTGTAGAAATAAAATATCTATATCCTAAATTCCAACATATTCTCCACAACAACATTTGAATTAAGTTGCCTTTATAGCCTGAAATTTTAAATACCTTTTTTTAGGTTTGTGGTTTAGTTCATTTTTATAATTTATATTTCTTGAGACATTCATCTTGAATTGCTAAATAAATTTTGCTTTATTATTTTCTATGCAATTATATATTCTCTCATTTCATTTAAGCCCTTTGAGACCACAGACCTCTTCATTTATATTTCATATATATCACACACCTAAGCTCAATGTTAAAGATGCAGAGATGTTCAATAAATATTTCTTAATTTGATTTATTACAGCTCTTATTGGTTCTGTCTGCTTAGTCTAGTAGTACATTCCCTTCTGTTTGGTATAAAGCAGACAGCACTTGATACACTTTGAAATGCAGTCCAGAGTTAATCTCTGAGAAACCTGATATGCTTTTAAACTTTACAGATCCCTTGTTATAAAATTCAAAGACTTTAAGCATTGACTTTTCATAATCTGTTACCTCATTTTGTGTACATTCATATCTACAGAAACATCATGAGGTGAATAAGGGCTCCACAAATCTGGCATTTAATATATATATATATATATATATATATATATATATATATATATATATATATATATATATATGTATATATTTCCTTGTTAAAAGCATTTGGAGAGAATTCGGCTGCCAGGACTCGAGCAAAATGGTTTTCTTGACACAGCTTCTGTGTTGTCTCACAGCTATATATCTGGCCCTGTAACTTGAAAACAGGAAAAGGAGGGGGAGGGAAAGAGAACTTCTGTTCATTCCCAGTGACAATCCATTGGGATTCTAAACACTTGAATATTTTCAACTTACTGGGGAGCTTAAAGCTATAAGGAAAGGAAACAATATATCAAAATTCTAAAATAGTAAGCCAATTCTATATAAATTATAATGATGTTCTTAATGAAAGAGGTTTAAATAATAGTCCCCCTTATAAATACTATTGGTATATATATATATATATATATATATATATATATATATATATATATATATATATATATATATAGCTTTATGGCATAATTTCCATTGGTCTTGCCTCCAATTAAGACTGTATTTACATAATTCATATAAAATCATTGAAAATATAATTTTTGCTGATAACTTTAAATATCCATATGTTTGGCCACAAGAAAAATAAACATCCAGGTGACCAATTGGATTTTTAAATATTTGTTCCAAGTCCTAACAAAGATGTTAAGAATGCAAATTGGTTACTAGATAAATCCATGTTTAATAATCTTATATTAATTAAAGATCCATGTTCATGAAAGAAAAGAATCTAAAACTTTGCTTTAAATACTATTCTTAAATATACTAACAAATATAGATACTATTCTCTTTCTGCCCCAGCATGGATGGTGGTCTATAAAGCCAGGCTGATATATAGATGAGTGAAGAGGTGTTAATTCTATAATCTTGCACATGTACTTGTGCTGAAGTGACATCCTATAGATGCTATGTTGATAAATGCTACAGGAATGCACCTGGAAACCCAGAGATAAGACAACTGAATGGATATGAATTCCAAATGGCAGCAATCTCTGAGGTCATTTTGCCAGAATGATTACATGATTAATGGATACAGCAAACATAGAAACTACAAAAAAGTCCATTTAAAGGCCATTTTTTAAAAATACTTCATTTTTATTAACATGATCTTCTTTCTATTACTGTTTATGTATAGTATAGTCCACTGGCTTTTACAATAATTGCAAATATTAATTGATGGCATTGATAGGACTGTTATAAAATCTAGTGGTGACAGACATTCAAGACACTGACTTATTCATATCATGAAATTTCTCTGGTTTATCACCATTCTTTCTCTACCTCAACTGTAATTTTCCAGTGACCTTTATCCAGACAGACCTATTGTCACTAAAAAGGCCCTCATCCAGTTTGATTATTTAGGGAATTATGGCAGGTAACTGTGAAATAACAAAAGAATAAATACCATTGATCACAGTAAAAATTTTTCCACTGTTTTTCAGCCACATGATAAAAACAGGATGCTTCACTCTTGGGGACCAGCAGGCTGGTGTAACTTATCAAAGCAGCCTTTTCCTTTTCCTCCGACTTTCCCCTTTGTTTCTCTGAGGGATGCAGGAATGACATCAAACTGTTCAAAATAGCTCTGCCCTATTATAGATGACCAAAAAGGTATTTGCTTTATTTTGAAGAAAAAAAAAATAATAGCTCTAACCTTTTGTTTTGAACAGAAAACAAACAGGATATATTTTTTTCATCGTTCTCCAGTTTTTATCTCATCTCTTCCTGCTCTTTTGAAACAAAAGATTTCAATTTTAAAAATAAATAATTTTTAAAAGAGAAATCATATTACAATTGTCCCTAGTGAAGTTCCAGTGACATCTTACACACCATGACTGCAGATTTCACTATCTTAACAAGTGACTGTGGATCTATAGCATAATACTTTAAGGGCAGGGAAAGAAAATGAAAACACTTTACTTGATTTACTTGGACTTCTTTCAAAAATAAATATTATCATTCACCAGTGAGTTAAATTTTCACTGTGACAAGTCCTCACTTTTCCTCTTCAAAGAGTCTCAGCTTCTCTGAGGCCATTAGATCTAGAACTAGTTATAGGTCTAGTTCAAGATACTTTCTCAGCAGCTATAATCTTATAATTCACCAGACCCAGTTCTATAATACACTGCCTTACTGGAAACCTCCCTGAATGGCATCAGCAAAGCAAGCTGAGCTGTCCCAGAAAAGACATCTAATTGTTTGCATGGTGCAAACCCTCCCTCCTATCTTAGAGGGCCCATCATAAGCAACTGGAGCATATTCTCACCTCCCCTGACAGAGAATCTGATTCTATCTGTATTGATTTAAATTATGGCATCATTTTTTTAGAGCAGTGCTGTCCAATTGAAATGTCTACAATGATCCTTTTTTTAAAATATATTTGTACTCTCAAATATGGTAGTCTTTACCCAAATATGGCTATTCGCTATTTGCATGGCGGCAAGTGCACCTAAGAACTGGAATTGTTCATTTTTTGTAAGCTAAGTGCTTTAAGTATATAGCCATGTGTGGCTAGTTACTACCATCATGAATGATGCAGCCTCAGAATTCCCTAGAATGCACTTCCTAGTCCCCAATTGCTTAATGTATATTTAAATTACTAACAACATTCTGTTCTTTTTATATGAAAATAATATAACAAGCATTTATATAAAAATAATAACAAGCATCTCTCCTCAAACTGGAATGATAAGAACGTTTAATAGTTTTTGGTGATGATAAATGAAAAGTCTAATTTAGGGCTTTTCAAGCTGAAGTCCCAAAGGCCATATTATTTTACATTTTAAATATTTTAGTTTTACATAACTATAAACCAATGAAATGTTATAAGAAGATATTGGAAGATATAGTCATAATTCAAAGTGTTATTTTCATAAGTTCTCAGAAACTAGACAATAAATATTTAGCTCTATGTAAACAAGTGTAGGCAGAGTGTAAAACTTCAAAATTTGTTATTTATGTAAGGCAATGTTTAATTGAAAGTTTCAGGTCAGGTGAAACAAATTTTAAAGGTGGTGTTAGCTCAAAATTGGGAACAATTTTTGAAATAGTGATAAAAATATGTTGGACAATTCTGAAACTTCTTTTATTTGTGGAGGGTATAAAGAGAATAGAATTGTGAGAAATTTTGGAGGCATATTCTTAGAAGAAAGTAATGGTTCAATCTCTCCCAACTCAAAGGGTAGAAATCAGGGTATCTGCTGCCTATCTTCTGTTTAGGAGAATAGGATTTTAAAAAATCACTGAAATGATCCATCCTTATATTCTCTGCAGTGCCACCCTTCTCTCAAAGAAAATTGCAGAAGACTGGTGACAGAGTAAACTTAGAGATTTATAAAGAACTGGAAGAAAGAGGGCAGAGATCTGTGAAATAACTGTATCCAGAGGCTGCCAAAGTAAAGGATGTATACATGTTTCCCCCAGATAAAATTGCAAGTCCAAAAAGGCCACTGGAAGTCTCATTGGATCCATAGGACATTTAACATAATCAAGGGAACTAGATTCGAAAGTTGTTTAGATTGGTGGAGGTGGGGTAGGGAAGGGACACAGAGAGGTCTCCAAAGAATTCACAAATATCAGGCTAAAATGGGTTTTATTGTCTTGCCAAGCCCTTAGAGCATTGACACTCAGTCAGGATAAATTTCTTTTGTCTGTTTAAGACTTTCCTGTCATTCTTTTCTCTCACCTTTCCCTATATCCCAACGCTGTGGGGTCAGACATAGCAGAAACCAGCTAGAGAACGAGTAACACTGGGGTAGCAAAAAGAGAAAGACACCCAACAGTTCTTTTCCCATCTGTTGGAGACCTGAACAGAAGTCAGTGGAGATACCTCCCTACCGAATGGAGTTTGCTGCTTTGAGTCTTATAATGGGTAGGATAATGGGTAGGATATTTTATTTGTGATGTGAAGTCATCAGAAAATAAACAAAGAGCTACACCCAGGCCTTATAACCTCCTGTCATGGATGTGTCTTTGTCACTTACTTCACACAGTAGTTTCTTTAGTAATTTTTTTTTAATTTGACTTTGTCTCAAATAAATATCTGTGTCAACTTTTGTGTCCATTTAAAATATATTCAGACCACTGTCAATTAGAGTTAACTATATAGAAATAATCCATTAGAATTGCTGAATATGTAGAACTGAAAAATTATGTCCTTGGATATTTCCTTTTGAAATATCCTAGAAAAAAAATTGATATAATATAATGAGCTAAAGATGTTAACCTTTACTTTCTTATTTTTATTCCTTGTTCTTTATCATAAGCTGGGTATGAGTTGACAGCTGCCAGTTATATGTGATCAATTTAAATTGCACCAGGTCATGAAGTATATACATACATAGACCATTAGCTGTCTTGATTAACTGCTGATGAAATGTTTTGACTGGCAACTTCTTTCAAAAGGACTGAGTTGGTTAGGAACTAATATGTTGATTAAATGACTGCCTATGCAGCAATATTTAGCCTTTTAAAAAGCTGAGTATTCCCAATTTTTTCCTTCTAAAATTGTTTACCTTATTTTTACCCCACTACAGAGCAAAACCGTGAGAATGTTTCCAAGTATATGGAAAGCCCTCTGATTATTTTCTTCTAGCTATCCATTATTTCTTATGGTTTAATAATTTTTCCCTAAGTTTATATTGGTAAATTTTAGTTTTATGGCAAATTACAAAAAGTCTGTTTCTCTCAATCCCAGATTTTGTTGACACTGTTTTTTTTCCTATAATCAGATTCCTTAACTAAACTACTGGAGGAAGGTCCAGAGGAGAAAGCATAGGATTTGAGAAAACTTCATTTTAAAATTATTTCAATAATGAAAATAGAATCCTTTTTGTTTACACAGATGCTATAAGTGATGATAAACTCTTTATGAAAAATTTATAAGTTATCTAGACTTCTGCATTGGGGGAGAAATATTCTGTCTTTTCAATCATATTTTTGGCACTTAGAAATAGAAAAGAGCAGTAAAAATAATGTTATCTGAAGGACTGGCTTAAGGCCCTGTATTGTTTTAGGAGTTATCTTTCTGATCATTAATTCATCTGTGCCTGAAAGCTAAAGATCATGGGGGCATAATGTCATCTCATGCCTTTTTATTTAATCACTGACACTGGTTTCTAAACTTCAAGGTATACATCCACTAAATATCTTCCAAATTAATAAATTATTTAGCTCTATAATATGTGCTACATTTGATTAAGAGGACCAATAAAATATAAAACGTTTTAGTAGATAAACAAAAGAATTATTCTGCATAAAAAATAATAGAAATATAGATAACATTATATTTCAGGTTCTCTATGATATTTCTAATTTCAAATACATGATCCTGTTTTCTAAACTTATAAATAATTCCACAAACTAGAAAAATCAGTCACTTTACTATATCCAGTGCATGTTTTTATGGCAAAGTTTTCCATTATAGTAAGAATATACTCAAAATATAAGTTCACTCTCCTTTTAAGACTCAGCTTCGTCAGTAAATGGCCAGTAAAATTTGCTCCATCTTTCCATGATAGCAATAAAAGAGATCTTGCAGGATGGAGAAACCTCTATTTATAGCTGCTTTCATATGCCAAGGCCAAAAATGCTTATATGCCCAATGTCCATTCAATAGAGATGTTTCTGGCAGCTTCTTTTTCAATAGTACTTATGCCTAGACACTGAATTTAAAGGGTTTTATTACTTTAAAATTGATTTTGCTATTATATATTTTATGACCTGCTCTATAGAAGGCAGCATGCAGGCACTAGGGTGAATATAAGCATAATATTTTATTTGTGTGTTGCCCTTCCACTCTGGTTCTGTATTGCTTTAGTATCTTGTAACTTTCTTCCCTCAGGCTCAGCCAGAGCTACCAACTGAGGCCACGGAGGTGGCATAATTTCCATAAACTGTTATGTGAAATGTCTACAGTGTAAACAATGTCAGCTAGAGTGATGTAGTACACAAGCTTTGCAACAACAACATCACTGCCAGAAGAAGCCACCTAGTACCGCCAGGCTACTCAAACCCTGACCAGTTCTGTCACTTCACTTCTATCAGTTCCTATTCTGCATCCTCCCCTGTTTTAAAGAAAATCCTCTTCGTCATATTCACTGTTACCCACATTCACAATTCTCTCTTTAATCAATATCATATAGGTCTTCCTGGTTTCCAGGATACACAAATGAATTAATGACTGATGACCCTCTGTGAGTAAAACATGATCTTTACTTGGTAGAACTTCCAAAGTGTGCAAAGTGTTTAATTTCAAGCAATGTGAGGGGAATGTTTGGGGACCAGAGGCCTTTGCTCTCCACCTCCTGCCATTCTTTTGATTTTGGCTTCAGCTTTCTCATGTTGATAAAGGAATGAATAATTTCATGGAAAAATTACTGAATTTACAAAAAATCTTGTTGAATAGTTCTGATGATAGTATATGCTAAATTTAGAAAATTCTCACCACTTCATATTTTCCTACAGTTTTGAGATGCTACTGCATTTCTAAAATTTTCTATCATTATAAGAACCATTTTTAGTTTGATCTTATATAAAAACACTTGGTATTTTCCTAACATGTGCCATATCATACAAGATTAGAATATATATTAGAGGAAACCCAGGCTCTTATAGATCTTATGTCTAACTGGATAGGCAGACAATTTAGGAAGTGGATAGAGCTGTACAGCCTATGAAAGCAATTTTTGCTAAAGAGTCAGGGAAGAAAGAATCTTAGAAAATGAGAATGAGTTACTAGAGGATAACAAACTGGAAGGAATATTTCACACACTAAGCATGTTCACATAAAAAGCAAAGAGATATAAAAATCTCCCTGAGTAAGAGAAACCCATATTTTTTTCCCCTCAAACATAAAATATGAATCAGAAAGGATCAGGTGATGGAGGCCAGTGTGATAACAGTGGGCAGTGTGTGCCAAACTATTTTCAAGCAGGGGAGTGCAAGACCAGCTTTAGATTTCAGAAAAGACACATTCTGAGAGATGTGGATATTGAAAAGGAAGATAATAAATTAGAGAAACAAGCTAGCATTATTTCAGATATCTAGGGGAGAAACAATAACATTCTGAACTGAGGGAGTAGCAATGGGAAAGAAGAGGATTCAAATAATAATAACTAGGAGAAAGATTTAGCCAGAGTTGCCTGAATTTGGATGATGAGAGAGGATATCCTCTACAGGAATTTGCAAGTTGATGAGTGATAAACTCAACTGAGATATATATAAGGAAAATGTAGGGACAGGGATAAATTGAGAATAGAAGCTCCTTTCTGGAAATTTTGGAATTCTATCATTTGCATTTTAAAGTCTGCAGCTCACTGGAAAATAAAGTGCTATTTTTTTATTATAAATCATCAATGTATAGATAGTAATTAAAAATCATGAGATTGTATGGGATCCTGAAAATTTAATTTATAGAGTAAGAATGTTGGGGACAACCTAGAGGATAATTTGCATGTATGTTAGAGAAGTGAAAAACACAGTAAATGAAGGAGTGATCCTAAGGAGAAACAAATTGAGAAGAAAATGGTGATATATGAAAACATAAGAAATGCCTGATGTGATATTGTTATTATTGCTGTGTTTGAGGGCTTTATACAGATAAAATAATGAATTCTTGGGTACTACACAATAATCTACTCAAGATGTGGTTTGGAATATCTGCTCAAAGCCACTATTAATTGGAGGGATTATAAAAGTTATCTCATTTTAATATTTTAAACAACTCAAATATCACACAATTTACAGAAGAGTAAAGGCCAAAATTCATGGAAGTAAGATATTATTTTGAAGAATTAATGATAAAAAAAATTATGAAACTGAATTTTGGTCTTTTTCTCTCCAAAATTTAAATTTATAACCAATAGAGTGCTTTTCTTTCTTTTCTAATTTTGACCAACATAGCTTCTATTTCATGAAACAATCATCAGCTCAAATATGTATAATACCAATTAGCTGTTGCATGATCTACTAAATTCTTAGTTTAGAAAATGCCTTTACTGTTATTAAAAAATTCTGAACCATGTAGCATGGAATCACAAAACATTTCTTTCCTTTGAATTTTCCTTGACTCCTTGTCTTTCAGGCTATCAAGCACAAATGGAGAGAAGTACTGTTACTCCTGAGAAAGTCTTTAGGATATATAGCATAGAGCAGAGGGTGCTTGAGAAGAGTAGAAAGTAAAAGTGATCTGAGTCAAAGCCACTCTTCAAGGAATGAGAACCATGAATTCCACTTAAGAGCCCAAGTCCCAGTTTAAAGTCTTCAAGGGTATTTGGAAATATTCCCTGCATGTAAGCAAGGAATCTCTTGAACCCAGGAGGCACATGGATAGACTTCAGGGCCAGGTTTAGAGATATCTATGAACCTCTGAAAAATTATACAAATATTTTCAATAATTATCTTAAATATGTATAATACCAATAGCTGTTTACTTTTGCATAGACTATCAATTGTCTTCTTGAGTTACTTAAAATGTTCCAATACCCAAAACAATTTAAGAAATGCCAATATTAGTTATTTATACTTTTTCTTATGGAAAAATTTCAATATGCACAGAAATAGAGATAATAGTAAATAAACACCTGTGCATCCAGCTTCAAAATTCAAAAGTATCAATTTTGTCAATTTTACTTTGTTATCTATCTCTCACCACTTTCTGAGTTTGCATTGTATTTTACAGAAAATTTTAGGCTCCATTTGTAGTTCATAAGAGTTTCTTAGTGTGTGTTGCTAGCTTTTCTGAACACCACTGCTGAGTTTTCCATTTTGTTAGTATTGTCTCCATTATTATTTTATTCTTGAGTTTTCCATTATTATTTTATTGCTGAGTTTTCCGAAGGCCCCATTCCCCTCACAATGCTTTTACAGTCAAAAACTTTGAAGATATATGGGCTACTGGAAATTTAAGACTTTTCAAAAACCACTTCCAAATAATATTTCCATTTTTCTCTCATCTTCTGCCTGAAAAAGGTCTATATTTGCATGTATAGAACTAGCATTGCCTAAGAATACTTAGAATGTCTTTATTTCATCTGTCATCTCTCTAAAAGTACAGCTGAAATTCCATTATGCCTCTCCAGAATATCTCAGAGAGCTGTGAGGGATCTGACTCCTCTGGGCTCTTCAGAGTCCCATATATTTACATATACATTTGTCATTGTGACAGTACAACTGCACAGGATTTCTCCTACATTTTGGATATACTTTTAAAACATCTTAGAAACTATCATCCAAGGATTTATTCCAGCCAGTCAGAAAGCTTCTGACTTTCATGTCTACTTTCTATTTTCTGGCAACCTGTACACAGACTAACTCTGGTATACATTAATCACATACCTCTCCATGGGTATTTTGCCCAAACTGTGGTGAGCCTGCATAGCCTAAATAAGTTCTAGATATTTACTGAACCATTTCATTGGGAGTGGTCCTAATTCTGAATAAATAGGACAAGAAATAGTGGCTATTAAATGCATAAACAATTGCAAAACTTGTTCCTTATACATTTTCTTAATCCTTATAAGAATGCAATTGGGCATAATTTTTGTTAGTATTGTTTCCATTATTATTATTATTTTATTATTATTGTTTTTTTGCATTAAAACACTGACTCTAATAGAATATAAAAGTTTTAGACAAAGTTACAGTGCTTATGGAAAGGATGATGTACACTTTAAAATAAGCTCTATCTGATTAACAAAACTGTTGTTTGTTTTAGTATCACACAATGAGTCTTCAAATATTCTATGCTAACCCTATTCATTTCCCCTAAACCTAATCCAAACTACTCAAGGTCCCTTCATTTGATCTCAGATTTATTAGCTTCCAGGTCAATAACAACTAAATAATCATTGTTTTTTTATTAGTACGTGCATTTGACCAGGTAAAAATTATCAAATTTATCAGTTCTGATGCTTGTTTTATAGATGACTAAGTCACCCATTTGACCATCTTTATATTACAAATCTATTCTGAGAATTTCATTTACATGATTAAATTGAAAACACCCAAAAGCAGGTCTATATTAGCTCTTGACAGAAATATATTCAGGACAGTATGTCTTTATCTAGAAAAGAATAGAAAGGTAGATCTCTTACTTCTCTTAGTACTATAAACTTGATAACTGGCCCTTTAACTATTTTTGTATTACAAACTGTAAAATAGCGTTAAGACAGTGTACATATTAATTTCCAGAGAGTTTAGTCCAGTTACAAACGAATACTGCAAAGTAATTTTGCCAACATTAAAAATTTAAATATGATTCCAAACCCTCAGGCTACTTGATTTTTAAAGTTAAATTCTCTTCTGAAATAGCAATACATGATGCCTGTCAAAAACCTAGAGCCATCATAGCTGTAGGCTACTTTCCAAAAATAAAATAGCAGCCGGTATCAGTCAGCGAAGTGCTGGTGCCTTGCTGTACATAGCCTCTTCTAATGGTTGATAATTTTTGCCGTTGAAATTTGCTTGCAACTTGGCTAGAAAAGACTGGTTCTGTGTTAACAATATGAAACAAATTATGCCTTGTCCATCAAGACGATGAAATAAGAGTGGACAGCCTGCTTTTGATAAGCAAATGGGCAAGAAAATGACTTACCCTTTCCCAATGAGCAATAAAGTCATAACCAAAATATCTCAACATGAAATGTTTCCCTACCTCATGGGAAAGGGGACATGAGGGGAAAATGTCGGTGTTCACTGAACACCTATTCTGTGTCAGTTATTTTACGAATTTTCCTGTTCTGATCAAGAGGCTGGCCCTAAGAGATTTTTCTTGGCTTGATAGCCTGGTTTACTCAGGAGAGGGGATATAAAATTTAAGGTGGGGGGGGGGGGAGGCGGGCAGGAAGTATTCTCATTGAGAATTGACTTTTCTTTTTTAATAAAAATATTCTTTTAAAAAATCTAGGTCTGTGCCTCACAGCAAGGTGATACTATCCATCCAGAGAATGTTTGCACATATGTATGTGAATGAGGCAGAGAGGTGGGGTTCTGTTTTCCCAGTGCTGAAGGTAGAGATGCTTCCAGCATTCAGTGGGCAGGAGCCAGAGGTAATGATTTTACTACACTGTGACAGAATGTCCAGCTCACCATGTCAATGATACCATTCCCAACCCCAGTGGGAAACACTATTGCACATTATTGGCTAGGAATTTTTTTTATGTAAACATGAGAAGAAAGTACATCTTTTCATATCATTCTCATTAGTGTTGAGATGACAGATGTAACAGTTGTTATCTTATTACCGTGCTTTCCCAGAAAATAAGACATCCTCTGAAAATAAGACATACTTACAGGTTTCCTTCTGAGTGAAATATAAGGCATATCCAGGAAATTAAGGCCCCCTCTTAGGAGTCACAAGAAATTCACCAGGAAATTCAGGAATTGGATTGTTGTGATGATGTTCCAGAAGATGATGAAATGTTTATCATTGAATAAATGAGTAAATTCTTGATACTGTAGGATTCACAGTTTGTCTGGTTTGTTTTGACAACTACTGTACTATCGTACCATATACAGTAATAAATTTTCTTTTAACAATAAATGTGTACCGTATTCTTCTTCATGGAAAAATAAGACATCCCCTGAAAATAAGACCTAGCGCATCTTTGGGAGCAAAAATTAATATAAGACACAGTCTTATTTTTGGGGAAACAGGGTAGTAATAATCTAATACGAGTATGTAAAGAAGAATAGAAAAGAGTTTGGGATAAAATAAACTCAGGTATCTGTTATTATTACTGCTACTATCACTATTATATTCTCAATGTTTGTAATAGTTTTCAGGAAATGGAAATGAATAGTTTTCAGCTGTATCTTCCAAAAGGTTAGTTTCTTACTTACATGCCACATGGCTTCCAAAATCACCATCTTTATTTTTTATTATTTTTTGTGGAAAATTTGTCATGAAGTATGACAATATTTAGAAATTGTAACAGTTTAGTTACCTATAAAGTAATATACCGTATATGTCCAATTCCAGAAAAAGCAGTTTCATTCTGCATGTGGCAACAAGCTCTCCTCAGATTCTTTAGTGTCACTGGCAAGTTCATAGTCTTGAAAAGGAAGCTCAGAATAATGATGACATGAATATTAGGGAAGAGGAGCCACATGAGAACAACCTAAAGTTGTTAGTGCTTACTTAATCGCTGTTCTTTCACAAAAGCACTTTCTTGGTTGCGTAAACCACCAATTCACCCTACGCAAACTGCCAATAGGACCAGCTAATTGGAAGGTGTTTTGTTTTTATTATTTTTCTTTCACTTATTTATCCTATTTTTCAATCAAACTATATTTATTCTGTATAAAATGTTTTATAACATTCCATGAATATTTCTGCAGCCAGGCTATTCCATGTCCCAAAATACCTTCAGCAACTTAGAATCAACCTTCTAACCTAATTTTTGAAGAATATTTTCTTTTCTTTTTTCAACTTTGCTGTTCACCTGTTTTGTTTTGTTTTTTTTATAACTTTCTCTTTGAATATGTCTATAAAGTATTTTATTTCTGAAGGTTCTGTAGCTTTCCTGAAAGAATGACAAAAATATAACATTGGGCACTAAAGAAAATCTCTAAACACTTACAAATCACCTGGAATATGTAGAGATCACTGAACTGGATTGTCCCCAGGTATCTGTTAGGGGCTTGGAGGGTGGCATAACATGATCAAAGCCAGGAATGTCCCATTTGCCTCATCAGTATTCAATCTTGTTCCAAGTATAAATGAACTTAATGCCAAGGTCACCTTACTATCCCTTTCCTGTACACACACATGCATGAAGATATGTGAAGAGCCATCTGATGATTGATGTAAGAGTTTCTTAAACATTCCTGGGAGTAACAAAAAATAAATAAATTTAAATGTATATGTCATTCATAACAGAATTTTTATGTCATTAGATTCAATTTTGTGAGCAGGATTTAATGAGTAGTTGTGGAACTCTTAGGAACATATTAGGACAAAGAATAATTAAAAAAAAAAAAAAAAAGAAGAAATATTTCCAAGGAGAGAAAAAAGCACAAAGGAAATGTCCAAGATTACCAATATTTTATGTCCAGGATGCCCACACTGCCTCTGTAGATTAGTGTTTGACCAGGAAATTTTAAATATGCTAATACTTTACTCAATCTACCTAATAAAAGAGTAACATGCCAATTGACTGTTCCTTCACAAAGCCTGCCAGCCAATCAGGGATGAGTATGCAAATTAATCCAACAAAGATGGTGGGTTAATTTGCATATGCAGGCACTGAGCTGCCAGAGGCAGGGTGGGATGCTTGCTTCATTGCCATTGCAACAATGCAGGCTTTCTGCATCACCCCAGCTTCTCTGGGCCTCTGGGCAGCATGGCAAGGCAGAAAGGCAGGGCTGGCAGCCAGGGGAAAGAAGGCCCATTCTTGCATGAATCTTTATGCATCAGGCCTCTACTTTTAAATGAATGTTATGCCTTGACTCAAAACATTCTGGAAAATAAATATTCTTATATAATGTGAATAGTTAGCTCTAGTATTTTTCTGAACTATTGGATTTTTCTTAACAAACTTACTCAGGTAGTTCTTGAGTCATTTTATGACCTATTCTTAGGAAGAAAATGTGTGACCCCAAGCCAAACACAGTCATGACTTTTGGCTTCTGACAAAAGTAAAAGTCTCACAGTGGTCCAGTCAGGCAGAAAGCATGCATTGAGTGCAAGGGCTGAGATCTTATGTACCCAGTGTCCTCACCTAGGTAATTATGTGTGAATATGCCTCCCTGTTCTTTGAGGAATAATAACAGTAATAAGGATGACAACAATAATAATATTTAATATTATGTTTAGTATTTTATCTGTATTTACACATTTAATTACAATTCCTTCTAGGAAGTTTTATTATCACCTGAATTTTATAGAGATGACATATTTTTTATGATCAAATTACACAGAGAATAAAAACATTCAATACTTCTGAGTACATTTTTATGAGTGAGCTTTAGGGGACAGGATACCTGATCATTTATTCAAGATATTGGCATTTATTGGTATTCAATATATTGTCATTGCTTAGTTTCTTGGGACTTCCATATATATACCACCAACTGGGTGGCTTAGAACAGAAATCTATTGCCTCACAGTTCTGGAGGCTACGAGTCAGAAATCAAAGTGTCCATAGATCCCTCTAAAACCTATAGCATATTCTTCCTTGCCTCTTCTAGTTTTGCTTGTTACAATCAGCCTTTGGCATTGCTTGGCTTTTAGAGCCATCACTCCATGTCTGCATTCATTATCACATGGAGTTCTCTCTGTGTGTCTACACATTGTCTTCCCTCTTTGTGTGCCTGTATCCAAATTCCCAATTTTATAAGGGAAATATAATCTAGTCATATTGGATTAGGGCTCAATTTAATAATCTTAACCTTAACTTGATTATATCTGCAAAGATGAAGATAAAATAATATAACATTCTGAGAGATGGTTATTAGACTTCAACATATCTTTTGCTAGGAGACATAATTAGACTTCAACATATCGTTTTCGAGGAGACCAATTCCACTCATAACATGGTATTGTGGTGAAGGAAAGTGATGCAAAGATGAATTAGAAATCTTTCCTGCCATTAGGCATCTGACAATCTAACTGAGTAGTCATGAAAGTAATGGAAAATTACCACATAGAGTAGCAAATACTTTGTCTAAGTAAAGTTCAGGGTACTATGGAGGCTGTAGGAAAATTATCAAGAAAGACAAGATGAAAAGTGCCTACATAAATCATGAAAAATAAACATGAATTAGTCAAGTGAAAAATAGTATGCAGAAGATAAAAGTGAGAGAGGTTGAATATGATATATTAGGGAACTTTGTAGGGTTTTCATATGGCTGGACTTTAGGGGGTAGATACAGATATGAAGAGAAAAGACATGATAAGAAATAAAACATAACTGATTTGGGAAAAAACCCAAAAGGGCCTTTGATATCATTAGAATTTTTTGGATTTGCTTGCACTCACAACAGAAAATTAGATAGATGGGTGTGGGGAAGCATGGGACTTGATTGAAAAGTCTGTAAAGAGGATTATCTGAAAGGTCGGGGACCTCTAAGGGACTTTGCTTAAGATGGCAGCCCCTGCATTGACTTTTCCAAACAAGTCCAAGCCCCCCGGGTGTTTTACTATAAACTTTATGTTTAGTCTTTAAACCTAACCTTGTAGAGCATGTACTTTCTCAAGTACCCTGCTAATAGTATCTAAATAGTTAATTTTAGTTCCAGCTACTGTTACAATAAAAGCCTAAGGAGGCAGGCAAATGGGCTACTTGGTTGCTATAGCCAAGCAGTCCTTATCCCTCTCTTTCACAGAAACATATGTCAGAGTAATCCATTCATCTGTCTCTTAGGGTCTGCTGGTCAGCCCCAGCAGATGAGTTTTTAAGCTGGCAACTCACCTATTAAAATATGTGTGGGATGAAAAGAATAGGACATAATGATCAATAGATGTGATGGAGAGTAAAATAACAAAAAACAAACAAACAAAAAAACAGTTGAAATAATAATCCTTGATCTATAGTTTAGACAACTGGTTAGGGGTCTGGGTTGCACCCAATATGCAAACTTTAGCCATAATATCTCATTTGGAGATACATGATAATGAGTTCAGTTGGGACTTTTCAAAAAATCTGAGATGTCTAAGATGTCCACAAGTTAATCTGGGAAGAAGTAGTTGAATCTGCATGTCTGTAATGTGGTTTAGAACTACATATAGGAATCATCCACATGTAGGAACAGGGAGATCACCAAAGGGAAGTTAGCAGAGAGAGAAGAGGAACATAAAAAAGACCATAATTCAACCCTAGAAACTGGCAACTGCTTAAAGGTTAAACTATAGATTCTCAATCTTTACAACATTTTGGTACACAGTGAAAATGAACATTTGTTTATATAATACATGACCAGCATCTACTCTGTGGGGATTCCTGCTGTCCCACACCCACAGTCAATTCTGCAGCAACAATGTTCGTAGCAAAACTGTAACCCAAGTGTATCCCACTGAAATGCTTACTGTAAAGCTCTCAGAAAAAGGTAAGCTTAACAAAATGTTTATAGAGAGAAGATAAAATTCAGGAAAAAGTGATGAACTGGAAGACCGTGAAAAGGTTTTTAAAAAATGAAGAAATTATTTACATGCTAATGCTGTAGAAAGTTCAAGATAATGACTTTAAAGTGCCCTTAGCAGCTGGGTGCCAGGACTGACCAGCAGACCCTGAGTGATGGATGCATGGATTACTCTGACAATGTTTCTGTGAAATAGAGGCTAAGGGACTGTTTGGCTATAGGAATAAACAGCCCTCTTCACCTGCCTCCTTAGGCTTTTATTGTAACAACAGCGAACTAAAATTAACTATTAGATACTATCAGCAGGGTAAGCATCCTTGCAAAGACACATGCATCCTTTAAGCAAGGATGTTTTGAACTCCAAACATAAAAATTCCAGTAAAAATTCCGTGGACTCAGACTTATTTGAAAAAAATCAAGGCAGGGTCTGCCACCTTTGGCAAGAATCTTTTAGAGGCCTCTGAATTTTCAGAGGAACCTCCTTGCAAACTTTCCAACATATCCCACCTTTTTGTTTTTGCTGGCTGCAGAAGACACAGAGAGGTGGCAGATTTCCTGCTTTGGAATGTCGGAATTCATGAAGCTTATTCACTGCCCACGTTCTGATTTTGTAGACTATAAGAAAACAAAGAGAATCACAATGACAGCAATAGTTAGTCTAATTAAGAAGATAGGGTGCTTGTAAACATTAGATTTGGCCAAATAGCAAGATGTAGGGTACAGAATATACATATTCTGAGTTTGGATACTGCTAGGAGTTATCAAAGGACTAAAGATTCCAACATTAGTCAAAGCACCCTTGAACAACTTGATGTAAGCTGTAGCCTTGTCATATGTTGACTTTATAATGTTAAAACTAGAGGTCTGGTGTACAAAATTTGTGCACTTGGGGATTGGGTCCCATGGCCTGGCCTGCACCCTCTCACAGTCATGAACAATAGATGTGATAGAGAGGAAAATAATATTTAAAAAAAAAGTGGAAAGAATAATCTGCTTCTTACTGCCTGCAGTGGAGGTGGGAGAGGCTCCCACCACTGCCTCTGGGTTCACCAGCCATGAGCCCAGATTCTGGCTGAGCTGTGCTCCCCCTATGGGAGTGTATTTATCACCAGGGGGCAGCTTCTGCATTGAGCATATGCCCCCTGGTGGTCAGTGTGCATCATAGCGACTGGTCAAACTGGTCATTCCACTATAATGATCACTTAGGGTTTTATTATATAGATATGTTCTCTCTAGATCTACTTTGTTGAGAGTTTTTATCTTTAATGGATATTGACTTTTGTCAAAAGCTTTTTTGCCATATGTGACAATCCCATGGCTAAAATCATACTCAATGGTGAAAAGCTAAAAGCTTTCCTTCTAAGGTTAGAAAAAAATAGAGATGCCCAGTTTTGCCACTGTTATTCAAAAGAATACTGAAATTCCTACCAGAGAAATTAGGCAAGAAAAAAAAAGTAAAAGGCATCCAAATTTATCAGGAAGAAGTCAAGCATTCAAACAATATATTTTTGCTAATGTTATTGCATAAAATACCACCATAAAATTGTTAGAAAGAGTAAAAAAAATCAGTCAAGTTGCAAAATACAAAATTAATATACAGATATCAGTTGCATTTCTACTAAAAAATAAAAAGACACAAATAAAGAATCTCAGTTTCTACCTTAGACTTATTTAATCAGAATCTTCTTTTTTAACTAGATCCCCAGGTAATTCCAAAGCACATTAAAGTTTGATGAGTACTACTCTAAAAGCAATTTCTTGGAGCTAAATTTGCTTAGAGCTTAAAATGTTTATTGTTGTTGTTATTGTTGTTTTGTAAGCACCCAGTCCCTAGGACACACTAGGTACTCAGATACCTTTGGTAGAAACAGGCTTTTGAGCACCAAAGATTTAGAAGTATAAATAGGTTGTTTTAGAATAGTCAGGGTTTGTAAAGTACAGCATAGGGAATATAACCAATAATATTCTAATCATGATCTGTGATGTCAGATGGGTAGGATATTTATTGGGATGATCACTTAGAAAGTTATATAATATCTAATTGTTGGGGTGTGCACCTAAATTTAATATGCTATTGTATGCCAATTATAATTGAAAAAATTAAAAATATATTTTAAAAAAGAAAGAAAACAGGCTGCATTATTGGCATAGGTGCTCAGGAAGCAGCCTCTGTCTAGCTGTGTGAGAAATCTTGAGAATTCAATGAGGTAAAGGAAGACAGTGAGATGGTGAAGGGATGGTAGTATATATTTGTGTGTGTCTGTGTTTGTTTGTGAGTGTGTTTTGTTTCCTTTACAGCCTCTCCAAATTTTTGTGCAGGTGTCAGTAATGACTTCTAGGGAGAGCTCCATCTGCTGTAGAGTAGATTTTTTAAAACTACAGTTGAAATTTCTAATGAAGGGTATGGCCTCAAGTGCAGCAAGATGGTGAGACATGTTCCCATAGAATTTCTTCTGTGTGCATAGTGCACTTCCTTTTAAACTGACCTCAGGGCATCTACTTGAAAAGACTCCTTGAATGTTCCGGGAAAAAATTACTTCATAGATAATCTTCTCATGCAAGAGTAAATCTTAACCAAACTAAGCATGACTTATCACAAGAACTAGCGTAGGTTGGTTCCAGAGGAGAAGGGGTCACCTAAATGCCTTGGCACTGGAAAATAAACTCTGTCAAATCTTGATATTTTTTAAATATATATTTTATTGATTTTTTACAGAGAGGAGAAGAGAGGGATAGAGAGCTAGAAATGTCAATGAGAGAGAAACATCGACCAGCTGCCTCTTGCACATCCCCTACCGGGAATGTGCCTGCAACCAATGTACATGCCCTTGACTGGAATCAGACCTAAGACCTTTCAGTCCGCAGACCGACGCTCTACCACTGAGCCAAACCGGTTTTGGCAAATCTTGATATTTTAACTGCCTTATTCATAAAAGAGAGAAACACAAAGTCAGTGACACTTTTTAAAATTTGAAGTTTGATGGCATAAAAACAGACATATGTCAATGAAACAGAATAGACAGCCTAGGAGTAAACCCCACCAATATCTCATCAACTCCTTTATGACAAAGGATCCAAGAATATACAATAAGAAAATAATAGTTTCTTCATAAATGGTGTTGGGAAAACTGGACAGCCATGTGCAAAAGAATGGAACTGGATTCTTATTTTACATCATATACAAAAATCAGCTCAACATTCACTGAACACTTAAATATAAGACCTCAAATCAAAGAACTCCTAGAAAAAAACATAGTGAATTGACCTTGTCAGTTATTGTTTTGGATTTGAGACTAAAAGCAAGATATCGAAGAAAAAATAAACAAGTGGAACTATATCAAACTAAAAAGTTTCTACACAGCAAAGAAACAAAAACAAAAAAACCTCCAACAAAATGAAAAGACAACCTTTAGAATGGGAGAAAAATATTTATAAACTATATACCTGATAATGGGTTAATATGTAAAATACATAAAAGAAACCCATAAAAGTCAATGTTAAAAACAAATAATCCAATTTGAAAATAGGTAGAGATGAACTTTTCCAATGAAGGCATACAGATGAACAACAGGTGCATGAAAAGGTACTCAACATTACTAATCATCCAGACATTGCAAATCAAAACCACACTATCATATTATATCATCGTTGTTAAAACTGTTATTATCAAAAAGAGTAGAGGTCAGGTGCATGAAACTTGTGCACAAGGAGTGGGGGGCCTCAGCCCAGCCTGTCCTTCTCCAATCTGGGACTCCTCGGGGATGTCCAACTGCTGGTTTAGGTCCAATCTCACAGGGACATCCCTCTTGCAATCTAGGACCACTACCTCCTAACCACTCACCTGCCTGCTTGCCTAATCACTCCTAACCATTCTGCCTGCCAATCTGATCATCCTTAACCACTCTTCCCTTCTGGCATGATCACCCCTAACTGCCTCTGCTTCAGCCCTGCCACTGGAATTTGTTCTGGAAGATATCCAGTTGACACAGTCTAATTAGCCTATTACCCTTTTATTCGTATAAATTAGTCAGCTCAGACAACCATAACAAAATATCATAAATTTGTGTGGCTTAAACAACAGAAATATATTTTTCTCATAATTCTGGAGACTGGAATTTGGGGTCAGGGTACCAGCATAGCATTGTCCAATACACCAGAAAGTGGTGGATCGATTGCCAATCAGGGCACATGACCAGGTTGCAGATTCAATATCCAGTCCCAGTGAGTGCAGGAAACAATGGGTAAACATTTCTCACTCTCTCCCTCTTCTCTCTGAGGTTAATTAAAATGAATGATAAATAATGTTCTCTAAGTATGTTTTTAACAGGAAAGATGTTAGTGATCTATGAAGTGAAAAACTCGTTATAACACATATATACAGCATGACCCCATTTAAAAATATTTATTGACTTCAGAGGAAGGGACAAGGAGAGATATATAGAAACATAAATAATGAGAATCATTGATCAGCTGCCTCCTGCATGCCCCTTCTGAGGATCAAGTCCAAAATTTAACCAGGAATCATATCATGACCATAGATTGATGCTCAACCACTGAGCCCCACCAGCTGGGCCATATTTTTTTGAATACCAGGCACATGAGGTACAATGGCAAAATCTCACTCCTAGATGAAAGTCTGAAATTGCCCTAACATCTTTGCAGCTAGGTTTTTGGATATGAATTCATTTCTGCCAATTAGGTGCACTTGCACAATATTTTGAAGGCAGAAGTGGGGGCAGAGGAATCTTCTCACAATTTGGGCTGTTTGCTGCTGGTGATCATGTTTGCAGAGATGTGGAGGTTTTCTGCAGCGGAACCCAGGCTGTGCACAGGCAGTTGTGGCAGAGGCAGTGCTGAGTGACCTGTTTTGTGGAAGCTGGAGGGCACTTGCAGGGGTAGCAGTTTCCTGATCACAAAGTAACAGCTGTCCCAGAGTATTCTAGAATTCAGTTATGGCTGAGGGGGCAGCTCCTCCCACTGGGCAGGGAGTATTTCCTAGGGGCCCAGCCTAATACCCACTCCTCCGGTTTTCCAATGATTTCCCAAGCACCAATTCCCTATTTAATTTCTTTACTGCCTAAAATAGCAAAGATCTAAAAACATTTTGGATCCTCTACTTTCAACGAAAACAATGCTGCACAGGGACAGGTCTGAGTAGTGGGTGAGGTGTTGCAGAAGGCTCCCTTCTTTGAGTCTCAGCTTCCTCTTCTGTAGAACTGAGACCAAAGATTATCTGTTTGTAGTTACTGAAGACCATGGCAGCTGTGTTTCCCTAAGATGGCCATACATTTCCTATCCCTCCTGTGGCCTTGCCACTTTCCACTATCTCTCTGGGAGTGGGGCTGACTTCTGAATTCCAAGGCCAGGACCAAAATAGTATAGGGCTGCAGCCCCACCCACCCCACCAGGGTTTCCAGCTCCAGCCCCGCCCACACTGCTCAGGGCTCTGTCTGGGCACCAGGCCTTGCCCTCCTGGCCTTACTTCCCCTCCCATCTGTGACCCAATGCCTGGCTGCACATCATGGCCCACCTGCTGGTGCCACTTGACCCAGTGAGCAGGGTAAGAGCCCACATCAGGCCTTGCATCTCCTGGCTCCTGTATGCCGTTTCCCCCTGCACCTTATGGCCCTATTCTTGCTGCTGTTCTGACCAGTGCCAGATGCCCAGGTGCTGTGTGTGATCTGTGGGGACTGCTGTAGCCACTAGGAAAGCCTCCTCACCCCATCCCTGATTTCAGTGCTCTGATCCAAGGTCCAGTTCCCCCCAAGGAGAGCTTTGCCCATGCAGCTGCCCGAGACTGAGACTGAGCAACTCCAAGGTCCCCAGACCCCAAATTTCTGCCAGCCAAGGTGTTTGGCTAGCTGGCCCTGTCCTGATCAGGGTGTTGGGAACAATCTGGCCCAGATCAAGCCAGTTCACTGGCCAAAGTGGGTTTCATAACAACCGGTCATTAGGATATTATGGTGTGACAGCATTACGGTCTCTAGTTTGATAGATGATGATAGATAGATAGATGATAGATAGATGACAGATAGATAGATGATAGATAGATAGATAGATAGATAGATAGATAGATAGATAGATAGATAAGAAATAACAAATTTGAGGATTTACACACTGTTAATGGCATTGTAAAGTGGTCCAACCTATATGGAATGTCCAAAGAAAATAAAAACATGCCGAAACTGTTTTGGCTCAGTGCATAGAGCATCGGCCTGCAGACTGAAAGACCCCAGGTTTGATTCCAGTCAAGGGCATGTACCTTGGTTGCAGGCACATCCCCAATAGGGGGTGTGCAAGAGGCAGCTGATGGATGTTTCTCTCTCATCAAAGTTTCTAACTCTCTCTCCCTCTCTGTAAAAAATCAATAAAATATATATTTTTTTAAAGAAAATAAAACCATATCCTGATTGGGCCTAAACCAGTAGTCGAACATCCACCAAGGGTCCCCGATTGGAGAGGGTGCAGGCTGGGCTGAGGGAACCACCCCCTCCATGCATAAATATTGTACACTGGGCCACTAGTATCAAAATAAAATCTTTTGCACAGCAAAAGAAACCATCAACAAAACAAAAAGAAAGCCTACTACATGGAAGAACATATTTGCCAATGTCATCACCAATAAGGATTTAATCTCCAATATTTGCAGAGAACTCATACAACAATCCAATTTTAAAAAATAAGCAAAGGACCCTTAAAGATATATGAAAAGGTGCTCAAAGTCACTAATTATCCGAAAGATACCATCTTACACCTGTTAGAATGGCTATCATCAACAAATCAACAAACAACAAGTGCTGGTGAGGATGTAAAGAAAAAGGGACCCTTGTATACTTCTGGTGGGAATGCAGACTGGTGCAGCCACTATGGGAAAAAGTATGGAGTTTCCTCAAAGAGTTAAAAATGGAACTTCCATTTGACCCAGTGATCCCACTTCTAGGAATATATCCCAAGGAACCAGAAATACCAATCAGAAAGGATATATGTGCCCCTGTGTTCATAGCAGCACAATTTACAATAACTAAGATTTGGAAACAGCCCATCAGCAGATTGGTGGATTAGAAAACAGTAGTACATCTACATAATGAAATACTAAGCTGTTATAAAAAAGAAGGAACTTTTACCATTTGCAACAGTATGGATGGAACTGGAGACCATTATGCTAAGATATGAGTTATATGAGATATATGTGGGATATAATGATCAACATAATTTGATGAACAAAAATAGGTCCAGAGACAAGGTAGCACTGAACATACTGTGTAACCTCAAAGAGAAGGCAGGGAAGAGGGGGTTAGAGATCAACCAAAGGACTTGTATGTATGCATATTAGCATACCAATGGACATAGACACTGGGGCAGTGGGGGCTTGCCCTCATTGGTGGGAGAGGCCAGGGGAGGGGGTCAATTAGGAAAAAGGAGACATATGTAATACTTTAAACAATAAAATAATAATAATAGTATTAATAATAATAATAAAAGTGGTACGTTTTCACAATGGAATACTATATGGTTACAATAATGAAGGATCTGTTACCCTTTGCAACAGCATGGTTGGACCTGGAGATTATTATTATTCTAAGTGAAATAAGCCAATCTGAGAATGAAAAATACCACATACTCTTACATATATGTGGAATCTAATTAACAAAATAAACTGACTATCATAATAGGTCCAGAAACATGGATACCTGGAACAGACTGACAGATCTCAGAGGGAAAAGGTGTGGGGGATGGGAAGAGATTAATCCAAGAGCATATGTGCACATATGCATAGCCCATGGACATAGATAATAGTGTGATGAAGATCTGGGTTGGGGTGGGGGTTAGTTGTAGGAGGTGGAAGTGGTGAATGGGGGGCATCTGTAATAATGTCAACAATTTTAAAAAAATGAATGAATAGGAAAGGAAGCTCAGAAATGTGGCATTTCATCACCATGTGAATATCTAGTTAAAAACACAGCTGAGTACAGTAAGAAAATGTTTTTGAAATGTAAAAGACAAATACTGTATGATCTCACTAATATGTCTAATCTAAAAAAGATATTATAAACTTATAGAAACATAGAACACATGGGTGATTGCCAGAGAGAATAAATGGATGGGGGGAGAATAAATGGATGAAGGGAGTCAAAAGATACAGAATTCCAGTTATAAGTTACAAGATAAATAAGGTCTTGAGATTTATTGCCAGTATACTGACTATAGTTTTTAAAACTAAAATTAATTTAAATTTGAAGATTGAACCTGTGTCAGAACACCTGTTCTGGTGTGGGATTCTGTAAAGAATAAAGATAGCATGTGTCCTTTTCTGTCATTTACATTAAAATAGGTGAATGCAAAATTATTACCAATAAAACTACACTTCAACACATTTCAATGAATTAGAAGCTCTGCTTACCCCCAAAGCGGTTGAAGTTCAAAGCCTGGGCAAATTATAGTGTGTGTTTTTCTGTTGACTAAATTCCCCACATCATTATTATGCTAAATTGGAGGGTAGAGAAACAAATAAAGGGTAAGCCTCAGAATATACCTTTACAAGGAAGAATTTTGAGCAAGAGGAACCAAGTTCAAGACTTCCCCTCCATTGTACTAGGGCCTGTTATTAACGAAAATATATATTTAAAGGCCACAGTGATTCACTTTAATTGTGTTTTGAATGTCTTTTTTTTCCTCAAATTTTGTTGAGCTATTTGCTTTAGTCCCTTTTTTCAAATTATATGTGTTTTGTGTGTATGTCTGTATTTTCTAATATTTTGTTTTATGTTATTTTTGTTCCAAAGGATGAGATCTCTTTTGAACTATTATTTTGATTCTCATAGTGAACAATAAATTAAATTGGTATAAGATTCAATCAACCCATATTGCAGGCACCTTCAATGTGCTAAATACACCTTCATTTACCTCACTCTCAGTCAATGGATTTTGTTTATGCCCATGAATGATTTTCCTGAAGTAGCTGGTACATGAAAGAACCTGAAGTCCAATCCTTCTCTACCTGACCAGGAAAAGGTTTTCATTCTTTTCTAAAATTTTTAAATTAAATTTATTGGGTGACATGGATTAATAAGATTATGTAGGTTGCAAGTGTACAATTATGATACATCTGTATATTGCATTGTGTGCCCACCAAAGGTAAATCTTTTTAAATCTCTAGGCCATTTGCATTTTTGCAGCATTAAAATACAAGTTAAAATAATTTTGAAGAATCATAATTTTTTGGACACAGTGAAACATACCAAGTGAGTTCAATAGCATCTTTGAGGACATAGACATGTGTGTGCATACACTCATACACACCTCGCCCTGGGTGCGTTTGGCTGCTGGTGGCTAGTCAAAGAGGAATGTTGTAAAAAGTATATAAATTGCTTTTAAGAGTGATCACTTTGCAACAGGAAGGGTTTTACTTGCTCTTGTTCTCTTTCTTTTTCTTTCTTTTAAACAAAGGAGAGGTTGTTTATAGCAGCTGATATATATTTTGTAACACATCATTAAAATGATCCAAGCCAGACCATTCAAAAGAGCCAATTTGTTAGGTAATGATGAACTTGTGATACACAGAAGCCAGACAGGTTATTCTGCTGATTCAGTTGTGCTTTTTTAGGTCTGGTAGGCACATATTTTTCTCCTAAGTTAAAAATTTTAAAAGCAGTTAAAGTATAAAGGCAAATATTGTAAAACTCCAAATTAATAGACATGCTTCTATACATATTTCTCTCTGCATCAAGGAATTTAAAATGATATTGGAAACAGACTCAATGTCAGTGATAATTTTAAAATGCACTGCATGTCTATTTTAACTTTTACACCATGTCACTAACTTTGATAGTATAGATTGTACATTTTCTAAACATATTGGGAATAATCAACTGACTATTCAAAGTGTCATCTCTGTTCATTCCAAATGCTATTTTTGCATAAAATAATAAAGAACATGCACTTACATACTTAACATTGGCACTTTAATGCAAACATGTTCTGTCTCTAGTGTTTGGAAAAAACTTCAAATATGTAGTACCTTGTGTGCATTCTTTCTTCTCTTCCTCCCAAAAGATGGATCCTACCTATGCTCCTAAACACCAGAGATGTCATCAACTCTTATAGGAAAAGACAGCTTCCCAAATTTAGACCTTGAAGGAGAAAAGACCTTTTACTTCATCTTTAGTAAGGATTTCATTTGTAAATGTTCCTATCCATTGAAACATGCTGAGAAGACAATGAATGAACATTGCAGCAAAACACCGTGGCAGAAGGAAACTAGGCAATGGCAAAGAATGGAAATGTTGGGATTTGCCATCTGTGTACACACGAATCCATTCAAGATCATAAATCTTCTTCACAGTTCCATCATTGGTTAAAGGTCATCTGTCTATTTGTATTCAGCCCAACCCTCTTTCTATTTAAGAAGATAGAGCTCAAATCATGAAATGAATGAAAATGTCTTGGAATATGATTAAATTAAATTTTTCAAAAAGAGAGTGGATATAAAATCATAAAACCTACTGAGAGAGAGAGAGATCCAAGGTAGCTATCCAAGATCAAGTTTAGCTTGCTCATTATTCTGTTTTTAACAGTTCCTGCCTTCCTATTTCCACTGGTACATGAAAAACTTCAGAGAGAGAAGCCCACAGGGCAACAGGTGAGGGGCACAGCAGGATCCTCTGAAAGATACTAATGATGACATAGAAACCTGGTGTTCTGATTTTAGAAAGAACAGCATTAACCTGAAATCTCAGGAATATTTTTCTGGTTCCTTTTTATTTTAACATACATTGATAATCACAATGAGCTGCTTTTTTTTTTTTTTTTTTAATTTGGCTGTTGTAGTATGTAGAAGTTCCAGAACATTTCATTGTCTTTTTAAAATATGTCAAACTTAAATTATTCTGCAGTTAAACAGTTGAGTTTTTAGATATTTGTGATAAGATTTAGTATTTATTCTTATTAAAATTCATCTTGGTTTACTGAGCCCAGTTGTTTTAAAATGCAACCAATTTGTTTATCTCCAATTTCATGGCATACACATTATAGTATAAATTTGCTAAAAGAGAGGGGAAAGGGAGAGGATGCAAATAAGTACTTCGGCATTTGCACTGACATTTGAAAGATAAGAAGGATTTTGAGAAATAAACATCACAGGGAAGGTTATACTTTTTCCTTACTCTACTTTATTCTTTGCTTCTAGCTGCTCATCACCTTTGTCTCCAATGCCTACCAAAAAATATCTTACACATAATAGCCAAACTGGTGTGACAAGAAAAACAAAAACATACAATGTCAATACCACCATCAAAAAAGGTTATCTGGCCGAAACTGGTTTGGCTCAGTGGATAGAGCATCAGCCTGCAGATTGAAAGGTCCCAGGTTTGATTCTGGTCAAGGGCATGTACCTTGGTTGTGGGCACATCCCCAGTAGGGGGTGTGCAGGAGGCAGCTGATCAATGATTCTCTCTCATCGATGTTTCTAACTCTCTATCCCTCTACCTTCCTCTCTGTAAAAAATCAATAAAAATATATATTTTTAAAAAGGGTTATCTGTATAATTTCACTTTATGCTGTACGCTACAGTGAATTTGAGAAATTAAAAACAAACGTAACTTGATTTGTAAAATAAAAGTCTCATCATAAGCAAGAAAATAAAAGGTACATAATGTTCAAAGAATGGCTAACAACTCTCTCAACAAGGACTACACAACGATATCACCTACCCATCACTAACCCCTATGCAATTTACTGCAAAAGGTGAGGATTTAAGGGAGTCAAAGGTTTATTGGTGTCAAGATAAATAGAATGTAGTTCTGACCTCTTAACCTTGGGAGCAAAGGATGGTCAATATCCTGCAAATTTTCAGCCAGACCAAACAAAGAAGAATTATTCTGCTCCAAATGCCATTGTCAACTCAAGTGGCGAATAATGGTAGTGCTTAAGTGACTTCTTAAAAACTCATTTTGTAAGAAGTGTGAGAATACATGACAGAACTGGGACTCAAACTCTGCCTGGACATATTATACAGAATTTTCACTTCTTAAAGCTTTAAGATTCTTTATTGTTTGTACAGTGAGGCATTTTATTTTAAAACTAGAGGACCACTGCAGATTCGTGCATTGGTGCGGTCTTGGCCTGGCCTGCACCCTCTCGATATCTGGAACCCCTCGGGGGATGTTGGAGTCCTGGTACATGGATTTGGCCCAATCCCCACAGGCCAGGCCAAGGGATCCCACCCATGCAAAAATCCATGCATCGGTCCTCTAGTATACACATAAAAGACCTTTGGTTAATCTCCTCCTGTTAATCTCCTCCCCCCTTCCCACTGTGATTCATCACTCTATTCCATGTTTACATGCCTGTGCATTGAGCTTCTGACCACTGGTGGTCACTGGCCATCATGGTCAGTCAAAAGGTTGAATGGTTGGACCGTCACTTAGGCTTTATATAGAGAGAGATATTTATAGAACTATATTTTCTTTCAAGTTTGCATTTATTTTCCATGTCATTTGTTTGGCATTTAATGTATGCTAACCAGTTGTGTCTCATTCTAGAAATTTAGACATCAGAAACTATGCTTTTGGGCATGGAATTTTTCAAGGATATAAATAAATGTCATTTTACCACATAAATTGCAAAAACTCTGGGGACAAGCCTATGTCTATTATTTTGTTATTACTTTAATTCTAAACACAATGACTTAACTGATTTTGAGCAAGTTAATAGGACTTTTATTTATTTGTGCATGTCAAAGAGTATTTTCTTTGTAAAGTATATTTATTATTATCTTCTCTAATAAGATTATGTCATTATATAGGATTCTAGAGAAAATATTTCTAAATTCAAGATTGATAACATAAATGCTGAGGTAATCTAACAAGTTTCTGAAATACTTGGATTCTGAAGATTATTTTTTAAAATAGATTAGTAAAATGCATGTCTATAATTATTTCAAAATAAAAAGTTAAAAATACACATAAATAAGGAAATAGGCTTTCTTTTAAAATATTTTTTGTTTTATAAGCATGCTGATAAGCATACTTCATACATTGGGATTTATGGTCTGTTTGAATATCTGCCAAGGATTTGAAAGTAGGGCTGTATTTTCTTTTTTCTTTCCCCATTGATTAATTTACTAGGTGACATTGAGCAAATCTCTCTTTTCTTTTTTTATATGTCAGTGTCTTCACATCCACTAATACATCTTTGATCCAGGAACGTGACAATCTGTACTTCCAGGTAGTAACAAAAAGCATAATAATTTTTAGTAAAAGAGGATCTGTACTTTTTCTTTGATTATCAATAATATACCTTTGAGTGTTTTAGGGAAGTTGGGATTTGTTTAGTACAGGTTGGTTTTTGTTGTTTTTGTCTTTATTGTATGAATTAGTACACTGTACAAATTTCAATGACTGAAAAGAGTTTTTTCTAGATCAGTTCTGCAGACAGTTCTCCTCCTTCGTGTTTGATGGGATATCTGTAAGCCAAAGTCATAAACTTGGGAAGAATGCCACTTTTTTCTATATAGATCTCTCATTAATCACCTGTATCAATGTTCCATTGGTCCAGTGTAATTTACAAGGTGAACTAAACAGAAAATTAAGAAAGGAGCAAAAATGAATAAGAAAAAGCAAATACATTGCTGTATATAGAACCTCTATTATCTTTCTTTTCATCCCTATTTCCACTTTTAAAATTAATACTATACAGTTGTGTTAGTTCTTCAAATATAGCTTCAGGTACTCTTATGCTTTTTCTTTTTTCTAAACTAAAAATACTAAAAATACACTAACTGATACTAAAAATACACTAACAAAGTCACACACACACACAAAGAGAAAAGCCTAAAACATGTTTAAAGATGCAATTCAACAGGACAGATGATATCAGTCCCCTGGGATGGATCTGCTGTAACTGCCAGAGAAAAAGCAGGCAAGCAAGAGTGGTGGTGAAGTGGAAGAAAACAAACCTTATGTCTGTGAACTCCTGGGCACTAGGAGCTCAGTTTGTGAAGAGAAAGTAACATCACTTGAAATATTCAGAATAATGTTGTTTCCTGTGAAATTTTGGTTATAGTCCTTACTCCATTTTTATGGAAACCCATCAGGTATATCCAGTTATAACCACCAGAACATTTCTCATTTTTATAGTCAAAGCAGGTTTATAGAGCTAAGATTACATGTTTATTTCAGGCAATTTCTGATCCTATCTGAGGTGTGTAAGTGCTAAAGACTTTGTGCATCATACTTTGGGCATTGTTGGTGGTGACGGGTAATCACTCAATATGTGAATAATCCCATTTCAAACAGAAAACCATAGCTAGAACTCAGGAGGGAAGAGCAATTACTCTACCCCTAAATCAGGACTTCTAGGAAAGCATAGTAACAAAATTTGTGGTGTAGACAGAAAAACTATTTTGGGGATAAAAAAGAAAGGCTTTGTGTATACATCCAGGCTAGCTTGAGGCCTAGTGTAACAGATTTGTAGTATTCTTAGAGGTGAGAGGTAATAGGGAAGGAAATGCTACATGCAAACCTTCCCTACTTTACAATTTTGCTTCCAGTGGCCTGGAGTGAAAAGATTCTTTGAGATAATTATGAACTTTGGGCAATAATGTATTTTTTATATTCCTGTTTAAAAACAAAAAACAAGCATGGAATGAACATTTGAAATAAGCATTTAAAGCAAGCTAAATTCATTTTAATGTATATTAAAATTTTGAATCAAAAATATCTAAATTGTAAATTTGTTGACTCTTTTTATGTCATATCTAAGGGTTTGAATTAAAAAATATTATGTGTACATCTACTAGTAAAACTTGTTGTTTATAAATATTTAATTAATCCCACATGTATTTACTGTCATAAATCAAAATGTAGAAAGATGAAAGGTACTTATTATTAAACACATAATAGAGTTGAATAGCCAGTCTCTTTATATTAACCCAAATCCCTGGCTAACATCAGAACTCCTCAATTATGTACACATGATATGGCAGGCTTTGCCAATGATGAAATTTACAAACAGATTTCACAAATCTTTTTTAGTAAATCTCTGTGGTGGATACTTCATATAAGTTAGCAATAAAAAAAATACTTAGTCCTTTATTTTTAGACACATAGAAAATCCAGAAATCTTAGAAACATCTAACTAATCAAATGGGAAGATTTGAAGTAAAAAACATACAGAATTTATCCATTTCCTTTACTATTTACAATAAAAACAAATGTTCAATGGCTACTATTTTAAGCATTTTGTTTGTTAACTTTTCACTGAGTAATTTTTTCCTTTGCAATTCTTTAGAAACAATCTCCCTTTTCAACCATCAACTTCTTAATCAACACTCTCATCACTGTAAGCCATAATTCTTACCTGAGCCTATTTCTCAGTTTTTTATTAGATCAGACTATATAAAAATCACTTCCATTCAATGCCTGGGCTTATTAAAATTTTTAAAAGTATTGTTCATTATTGAAAAATTGATAGAATATAGAAAGAATAAACAACATATAATCACATAAACTTTGACTGCAGGAAAAATCAGAGTTGATATTTGGTTTATTTCTGTTCAAAATTCTCTAAATATAAATCTACATTTATAGAGATATTTTACAAAATTAAAATTGCTTTTATTATATAGTAATCTGATTTATCTTAATTTAGCAATAAATCAAGTTCATTTTTCATGTGTTAGCTATTCTTTAAAAATGTTTTGATGGCTTTGAGTTATTTCGACAAATGGATAAATCTAAGTTACTTAAAAAATCTTATTGTTTAGACATACAAATTGTTTCAAATTTTTTTACTACTGTAAAGAGCACAGAAAAATTTCTAGTCTTCTGTAATCATTGCTTTGAAGAACTTAATTAGGTCTGTTAATTAGGTCTAAGTTTTAAACATTTTAGAATTTTATTTACTTTAAATATGTTTTTATTGATTTGAGAGAGAGAGGAAGGGGGTGGAGAGATAAAAACATTGATGAGAGAGAAACATTGACCAGCTGCCTCTTGCATTACTCCTACTGAGGATTGAGCTTGCAACCTGAGCATGTTCCCTCAATGTGAATCAAACTGGTGACCTCTTGGTTCACAGGTCAATGCTCAAACTATTGAGCCAGGCAATAAACTTTTTTTTGAAGTTTTTTATAATTGCTATATTAACCCAGAAAGTTTCTCAATGTTTCTCATGGATTTTTCTCACAATTGCTAGTGTACATAGTAGTGTAGTACCATCTTGTTTTATAAACTGGATTGTTCCTGAGGAAGATGACCTTTGATATCTACATCTATACTTTTGATAATATCTTTAACTAAATATACTCATAGTACACTTATTTCACATAAAACTGTTCAGTAAATAACTTTTTAGTGCTTGCAAAGCTTTACTGTTTTGCAAACAATTTTCCTTTCCTTTTAAATAAAGAATTTATTCCAAAAGTTACTAAAATATAAAAAATATTCTATAAGAAATATATCAACAATTGTTTCAGGCATAGATAGTTTACTTGACATAGGCTTTGTTCTGAGGATGTTGTATGAAACCATATGAATAGTACCTTTTGTTTCAATGAACTCAAAGAATGATATTTTTCTAAAAGAATCTTTGTCCCAAAGCCAATCAAGTATAGCATTTGCCTCTTCTGACCTTGTGCATACCCACCACTTCTTCATGTATTGAAGTACCCTCATTGCTTGAACTTCATCTTCAAGGTGTTTCTCTGAGCTATAGCTTTATTTGTAAGAGCTATAGGGATGCAAGTTGAGTAGTACCTAAAGAGTTGAAAATCTGCTGAAGAAAAATGGAGAATGGAAATATATTCCATAGCAACACCTTCACACCCTTCTGTACTGTCCATCACCCTGCACCAGGCCTCTTACTCTCACGGTGAGTAAAATCAACCTACATTGCATTATATAGGGTGTCCCCAAAATATATACATACACTTTGAATAATTATAAAGGCAGGGGTTATTAAAATAATAATTCATTTTCAAAAGTGAGATATCAGCTGTTAAAGTGTATATACATTTTTGGGACACTCTGTATTTTATGTACAAATTGTATTTCCTTACTTCCAAATTATTGTTAATGACTTATATAAGCTTGTACAAGTAAAATACTTTTATGTTGGCAAAAACTGGTAGGTAATTAAACATATTTTATTTCCGCAATAAAATTAATAAAGATATGTTTTCATTTAATGGTTTTTCACCTAGTACCTAGATATTTAGGAAAAAAAATAATGTTATTAGGTGAGGATTGATGTATAGACTGGGGTGGAGAAAAGCAGATTGTAAAACAGAATCTCCTTTATGATCATAATTGAGTGTACTTTTATGTATTATATTGAGTTTAATCTAAAAACATGTCAATTACCTTGTCTTTTCCAGCCTCTAGAGGCCACCATCATTCCTTGGCTCCACCTTGGAAAGCCAGCATTCACATCACTCCTGTTTTCTTCTGCTATCACAAATCCTCTGATTGACTCTTCAGCCCTTTTTCACTTATGAGACCATTGCTTGTGATTATATTGGGAAGATCCAGATAATCTGGGATAATCTCCCCATTTCCAGATTCTTTTTTTTTAAATATATTTTTATTGATTTTACTCAAAGAGGAATTGAGAGGGATATAGAGTTAGAAACGTCGATGAGAGAGATATACTGACCAGCTGCCTCTTGCACACTCCCCACTGGGGATGTGCCCGCAACCAAGGTACGTGCCCTTGACCGGAATCGAACCCAGGACCTTTCAATCTGCAGGCCAACGCTCTATCCACTGAGCCAAACCGGTTTCGGCGCCATTTCCAGATTCTTAATTTAATTACAATCTGCAAGCTCCCTTTTTAGCATATAAGGTACCATATTCACAGATTCCAGGAACTAAGACATAGATATCTTTGGGGATCATTGTTCTTAAATGTTAACTATTTTTTAATATGAATAAACAATATGCATCTGTTGTTTGGATTTTCGAAAAGGAATATTTTTTCTCCAAATACTTTGAACATTTTATGATTGATTTTCATGTTCAGGCTAACTTGAAGAACTAATAGGAAACATTAGATTTCACTTATATGTGAGATCATATGATATCTGTCTTTCTTGGCTGGCATATTTCACTTAGCATGACATTCTCCAGGTCTATCCATGCCGTCGTAAAAGGAAAGATTTTTTTCTTTTTTCTTTTTAAGGTCGACTAGTATTCCATTGTGTAAATGTTCCACAGCTTTTTTTTTTATCTACTCACCTACTGACCTTTCGAATTTACTAAACAAAATACACTGACAAACAAAATAGAAACAGAAGCATGGATACATGGAACAAAATAACAGTTGTCAGAGGGGAGGGGAATCAGGGGTGGGGGAAGCTGAATTAAAGAAGGTAAAAGGATTAAGGAAAAAATAGATGTATAGATGATACAGATGATAGATAATAGATAGAGATAGATATAAATAGATTGGATAGATATAAATGTAGATATGGATAAAGATAGATATAGATAGATATAGATATAGATATAGATATAGATATAGATATAGATATAGAGATAGAGATAGAGATAGAGATAGAGATAGAGATAGAGATATAGATATAGATATAGATATAGATATAGATATAGATATATAGATATAGATATAATCAACTGTATAGTGTTTGCCAAAGATAAGGGGGTGGGGTGTGGGGAGGTGGAGGTAGGCAAAGGTGGTGAGGGGAATGGGGATGAAGATAGAAAGAGACTGCTTGGAGTGATGGGCACACATGCATTGTACATATGATGTTTTGTTGAGTTGTATACTTGAAGCCAGTATAGTTTTGTGAACCAATGTCACCTCAATAAATTCAATTAAAAAAAAGAACTGAAAGGAAATATTAGAGATACTAGTGCACCATAAATGAGTCATCTGAATGTAAATTGTCATACTAAAAGTATAGATAAAATGTTTTATTAGTAATATTTTTATAAATATAAAATTTATCCTTTGACATTTCATTTAATCTGGAAATCTTACCTTTGACTGTGTCCCCTTTTTACTCAAGAAAAGAGAAAGATTTGTTCATTTGCATTGCCTATTGTGATTTGAAAGTGTCTTTGGTACCATCGCCAGTTAAGAGAGCAGATAGCCTCTCCTATTGGCCTTGAATGACCACCACAGAGTGTTTTTCTCTAACTAACCTAAAGGGTAAGTCAGAGTTTACCAGTCATTAATCTGGGCTCCACTAGGGAAAGGTTTAGAATGTGATCAATATGCAACTTTCATGATCCTTTTTCAAGGATTTTATCAAGGGAGGGAGATCTCATGTAAATCTCATCCTCCACAGGAAGTGGTTTCCTCACTTCTATACATTGATGAAAGGAACCATATTAAAGTCAACTCAATGGAGATAGTGAAAAGGTCACTGTAAAAAATTTTTGTCAGGTATTCTCAACACAGACTGAGTGAATCCAGCTTTAAGTTTCCATTTCTCAATTAATCTAGTGTCAATGAATTTTTATTAAAAAATATGGTAGATATCTTTATCACTTTCCTATAAAAGTTTTTCTCAATGATCAAGAGGAAGGATTGTCTTTGGATGATTATTTAATGTCTTTAATTTAATGGCAATGCCTTTATTTTTACAGCTGGTATATTTACTGAGAAATGCAATTAAAAGGGATTAGGAAAATCTGTCTTGAGTAAATTTGAGAGTCAGATGTTTAGTATATAATCAAGGAGTGTTCTATACCTTCATTTTCATCTATCCTAACACTACCTTAGCTCAGAAGAAAAAAAATTAATTCCGATGAGGGAAAGTTTAAGGATATGGAATGCAACCAAAATGCACTTCTATCCTGGGGGTGGCAAGCCAACTGTTTTCAATGCTTTATGTAAACATAGGGTAGGTGTAGTCCTGTGGTTGTGTCAGATGTGAATCCTTAGAACTTCTGTTAATCTTTAGCATCATCAGGGACAACTGAAAAAAATTACAAGATGCTACATTATTTGCATTTAAGTTTTACTCCTCAATAATTCAGGAGCAATGATTTATGGGGTCCAGCAGAATTTCTAATGATTGTATTTGTATCCACAGGAAGCCTCCTCCCTCCCAAATGCCCTCCCCTGCTAGCCTGATCACCCACAATTGCCCTCCCTGCCAGTCATCTTGTGCCACATGAGGAGGCCATCTTTGACCGCATGGGGGCAGCCATCTTGTGTGTTGGAATGATGGTCAATTTGCATATTACTCTTTTAATAGATAGTATATGGCAAACTAAACCTATGAAAAAATAAAAACTCAAAAAAAACAACAACAAACGAACACCCAAACATATTAAAATACAGAATCTCATTTACCCTGAGAAATACAGATAGAACAGCTGGCTTCTAGTGTAGTTTCAATTCCTGTCAACACTCTGGTAACAGAATTGGCTACATATCCTTAAGAGAAGTTCTCTTTTTGTTGAAGCCACTTAAATGAGTCTGTTTATTTGTAACAAAGATTTTAAGCAAAACATAAATTTGTGCCAGGTGTAAATAATTGGAAATGGTGGGGTTATTGGAATTAGTACATTACAGTAGCTATTAGGCAGTTAATAAAGTACTGATCTGCGATTTTTGAGAATAGCAGCATCAAGGCTTTTACTATAATAGAATTGGGCAGCAAGATAATATCTTTGAAGTTATTTATTCTATTAAATGTCTTCCCATCCAAAAATAAATGTCCATATAGCACAAACCACAGGAACCGTATGTTTCAAGGTTAGTGAACTATTCTAGAAAATGCAGTACATGGTCAGAACCAGAACAAATGAATGGTACTGAGTGGTGAATGATTCACCCTGGCTCATTTGTTTGTCTTTGTCCCATGCACTGTAAGTTTTTTTGATTCTCTGTCAACTCACGTGCTGGGATTGTGAGCTCAATCCCAGGTAAAGGGCCTACAGGAGGTAGCTGATTGATATTTCACTTTCACATTGATGTTTCTCTCTATGTCCCTCTCCCTTCTTCTCTCTCTAGAAAAATCAATAAACAGTATTTTTTAAAGACATGAATGTTTCTTCTCATCTCTCTCTTTCATAAAAGTTAGCTGTTATGACAGGTTAGATTTTCACTACTATTGTTTATCAGTTATTCAGTGGAGTTTAATTGTGGAAATTGCACATGCAGAAAGGAGACAAAAACTGATTGTATTTCAATGGTACTATTTAAAATAATAGCTAACATGACATACTCCAAGCACTCTTTGCAGTTACTTTAGGTATTCTAATGCACTTAATTCTCCCCAAAATCAAATAGGATAGGTAAGAAGCATATATACATTTTGTAGTTTAGGAGACTAAGAAATAGAGATTAAGATGATTTTTCAAATATTAAATATCAATATCAGATTTCATAATTTAGCTTTAGATCGGTGGTCTTGACTAATATTTTATAGATTCCAAAATCATCAGCAGTTTTTATATGACCTTTTGACATTGCTTCTAGAGGCAGTAGATAGAGTTGATACAAAATTCACAGCATTCTATTTGCAAGATTTTGGTGTATTGCACAATGGATGGAATGTATTAGGTGAGGAAAACATTGAAATTGAGTGAAATGTAGGCAATTTGCTCTACTGGTCACTAAAAGCTAAACCATATTAGATATGCCAAGTATCTTTTTCGACACAAAAACATTTTTTTTTTTTACCAGATGAATTGCCACATACATATAGCACAGTTTTTCACCTTCTCAGCCAAAAAGTGGGACAAAGACAAAAGGCAGGAAATCCAAAAGCTGATGAGGAAACTGTGATGTGGCCTGGATACCAGAAGATGAGCTCACTAAGTGAGAGTCTCTGGAGGAGCAAAACTAGGAAATTCTAGAGGAATGAGTCATTTAGCATTGGAACCAAAATGAAATATTGTAGAAATCAGCTTGGAAAGACAGTGATGGACTTTGCCAAAGTTATGAGGTAACAGAAACTATGAGTAAGCAGAGCAATTAGATAAGAGAAAAAATATAAAAAGTAAACAATTTTTTTTCACAAGACACTAAAAGTAGGTGTTTGCATCAGATAATTGGGATGGCAGGGTATACAATAAAGATTCCCAAATTATTGCTGCTGAGATCTTTAGATGTATTGTGTGTCTAGGAATACCTTTCTTTTCAAGGTAGCCATATCAATACAGCCTTTTACTTGAAATTGTTGTATTTTTGCTTGTCAATGAAAGTTACTGCTTACAGTAGTAATAACAGTGAGTTCTGTATTATTCTGAACCATCTTTATTGTTTTAGGCAATAGCTTCTGGTAGCTATTGTTTCATAGCTCATCTAGGTTAAGAGTCAACAAATCATGCTGGGATTTAGTCTGTGACACTTTGGGAATTTCTTTGAATAGAACTGGCACATGATAATATTTAAAGAAGCATTCTTTGTTATCCACTATTATGAATGTGTCTAGCCTTCAAGAAACTGAAGGTTAGCCAAATTTGAATAATTATTAACTACAGAAATAATAATAAAATGTGTCTCAGAGATGAACTACATCTTAGATATAAAATTGGAAAAAAACCATAATTCTTATAAAAACCTATTTATGAAAAAAATGGAAAATATTTGGGCTGATTTTAATCTTTTCCTCAATTTCAGCTACTTCCACAGTGAATTAAATAAACAGGATCATTCAAATATTTTGTTAAAGTACTGAAACTGACATTGTATTTTTCTTACTGCTTCAGATAAATTTTCTAAATACAATCACACTGTGTTACCTACTAAATTCTTTGTTAACCCTGACTTTTCTCCCAGGCAGCTAGCTGGATGTCTTAGCATTCTTTATAGTTATGACATTAATTGTGTCTAACCATATTATGGGGAATTTGTTTTATATTAGATTTTGTGATTAACAGCAATCTAGCTTAGACACACCTAAGTAAGGTTATATAAACATACTAGAGGCCCTGTGCATGAAATTGGTGCACAGGGAGTTCCCTCAGCCCACCCTGCACCCTCTCCAATCGGAACACCTTGGGGGATGTCCAACTGCTGGTTTAAGCCTGTTCCCATTGGGATTGGGCCTAACCTGGCAATTGGAAATTCCTCTTGCAATCTGGGATCTCTGGCTCCTAACCATTCACCTGCCTGCCTGCCTGATTGCCCCTAGCTGCCTCTGCCTCCCTAACTGCCTGATTGCCCCTAATCATCTCTGCCTGCCTACCTGATCACCCCTAACTTCTTTCTTGCCAGCCTGATTGCCCTCAACTGCTCTCTCCTGCCAGCCTGGTAGCCACTAACTACTTTCCCCTGCTGACCTGGTCACCCCCAACTGCCCTCTCCTGATGGCTTGATCTTGCCCCTAACTGCTCTCCCCTACCAGCCTGATCTTGCCCCTAACTGCCCTCCCCTGCTGGCCTGATTAACCCTAACTTCCTCTGCCTCAGCCCCCATCACCATGACTTTGTGTGGAAGGAAGCCAGATGTCAAGAAGATGGCCAGTTCACCTGGTCTAATTAGCATATTACCCTTTTATTTGTATAGGTAGATTATATAGGATAGATTGCTTAAATGGGGTGGGAGGAGCCTTTTTAAGCAGAAGAAGATGCTCTTGGCAGACAAAAATACATAATCCATATATCTGGACTGATAGCCAGCCATTTGCACTATACTGACAAACCGGTTATTAAAAAAAATTGAAATGCTTTCTTACACCTTTGACCAAACAGCCTTTGCCCTTAAAACCCCTTCTCAGCCCCCACCTTAGGTTCTGCCTTCTCAGTTCACCCAGATTAAATTCTGATTGATTGGTTTCTATGTCAGTCAGCATCGAAAGCTCTGCCTCCTAGGCAGCCATTGGCTCCTGGCAGTTCACCCAGATTTGGTTTTGATTGGTCAGTTTCTATTCCAGTCAGTATCTCCAGGCCTATCTCTAGGACTGATCTGGTCCTGCCTATCTCTCCAGGCCTCACCAGCAGCCATGGCAGCTGCTGATAAGGCCCCATTTCTCTCTCTCCCTGGGTCTTGCCAGCAGCTGTGGTGGCTGCTGAGTAGGCCCCACTTCTCTCTCTCTCTCTCAGGGCATTGTCAGCAGCCATAGTTGATGTGGGTCAGACCCTGCTTCTCTCTCCATAGGGAATTGACTGAGAGGTGCTCCATGCACTAGTGACTGGCCACCTGTCTGGTCATTTAGGTCATGATGGTCCCTGGTTTTTTATAATATAGATATTTATAACTATATATTATGTTAGTTATATAAACACATGGTGCTTTCAAATTTATTAAACAATTTTAAATCACATATATTTCCTACTGTGATAATTAACTTTTGAAATGATGTCACTCATTACTATTTCTACTTCAAGTGATTTCTGTTGCAACTGACAGAAACATGAACACAAGTATGCAAAACAATAAAAACAATAGCTACCAAAAATTTCAAATGGCAGGTCTGGCTTTAGGCAGTTCTAATGTGGCTCTGAATCTCTTACTCTGGAATTTTCTGCCTCTGTCCTTCATGTGTTGGCTTTCTATGCAGGTAAACTTTCCACATGAAAGCAAAAAGCTCCAGCCATCAAAAGGTCTCACACCTGTCCACCTGACCATCTGTTTGACCTGACCGAATGACTTCTCTTTCCCTGACAATTATACTGAAGTGCTTCACCCTTCTCTGACTAGACCAAATTAAGTCAGGTGTGGACTCCTGAAACAGTTATTCAAAGGCCATATTCTGAGTAGTTCAAGCCTGGATTAGTTGTCTGTCACTGAAGCGTTGTTGTGAACATGGGATAAGCTTAACTCGAGTTGATGAAGATAATTACACCTGGAGATGGTAGAGTGATCACATCCTCACTACATGGATGATACCCAGGGCAAGGGCAGACAATATGCTGAAATGGATCCTTCTACAATGTGTACTATCATGGGGGAGGAGCCAACCAAAAGTATGGAACCTGAGAATGTGGTTTGGACTTCTGCTCCCCACCTTGATGTTTTAAGACCCTGAGCCAGTCATTTCACACTCTTAAGACTCTATTTCTTAAGTGTCTTTATTAAGACACTCATAAAACAAGAATAATGCTAATAGCTAATATCTTGAAAAGGAAATATTGAATGTTTGTTGTAAAAAGGAAGAACACTCCTTGTGTGTATCTCCTTTATTCTCAGACTACTACACACTTCACTTCTGACACCAGATCTGTGGGTTTTCCACACACCAAGCAATTCTCTTCAATACCTGCTGGGTGTCCCATATTCAACTTTGACACTGTCTCCCTGGAATTACCCTCAAATTTCATAAGTTTAGTCCTCAGTCCCATGACAGACACTAATTGCAAGTCCCAAGGTGTCACCTGTAACTTATGACTGACAATGAATCAGGGTTTCCCCTGTCCCTTTCTTGGGTCCCATAATTTGGTTGAGTGTCTCAAAGAACTCAGGAAAACAATTAAGTTGACTGGTTTATGATAAATAATGTAACAAAAGATACATACAGCCAAATGAAGAGATGCATAGAGCAATAACGTGGGAAGGGATGTGATGCTTCCATGAGCTTTTTGGGAACACCACTGTCTCAGCACCTCCACATGTTCACCAATTTAGAAGCTCTTCAAACCCATATACTACTGAAATTTTAAAAGGCATCACCTTAGACATGATGGATTGTTAACAAAATCTCTAGTTTCTCTTGCATCCCAGATGAAAGTTCTAAGCTTCTGAGCATGGGTTGGTCTTTCTGGTGACCAGCCCCCGTTCTGAAGCTATCGAGGAGCACACCAAGAGTCACCCCTTTATAACAGAAGACACTCATATCACCTATCACCCAGAAAATACAAGGATTTAGGAGATCTGTGTCAGGAAATAGAATCAAAGATCAAATATTAGAACAAAAAATGTTCCTAGTTCTCTTATTACTTAGAAAAATGATCAGGGTTTTAGGAACTCTTTGCTAGGGATTGAGCAAAGAGACTAATATATGTATTTTATATTATTTCTCATCTGCCAGGTAATTTTGTAAACTATTATGTGCAATAAAGACTTTGTTAGTTTATTATGGTTGATGTTGTACCTAATATAATTTAAATGAAAAAAGTTTAAATTGTGTGTGTGTGTGTGTGTGTGTGTGTGTGTGTGTGTAAGAGATCTGAAGCTTTAAGACTTTATTCTAAGTGAATTAAGTGCTTATTTAAACATTCAATCTCACCAGGATTTTTCTGGGTATTTTACAACAAAGTGCAGAAATGTATAATAGCAATTACTAAGATGCTGAGATGATTCTGTAGTCAAAATATTTGAGAAATGTTAAATTAAAAGTAAATTGGCTTCATTGCAGTAAGACTTCAGGGGATTTTAATATGCCGATATCAAAATGTGAATCTTTAAGAAAGAGTTATATTGTTGTAATTTATCATATAAATTCCATCATAAAATCATTGAAGAGAAATGAACCATTAAAAAAAATGATTTTCAGTAGGGGCCACTTTTCCCCCCAGGGGATATTTGGTGATGTCTGGATATATTTTTGATTTCCACAAATCAGTGGTGCTCTTGATATTTAGTGGCTAGAGTTTGCAGACGCTACTAAATAATCAATAATGCAATAGGTAGCCCTCTACAGTAAAGATTACTCAGTTAAAACTATCAAGAGTTCCATGTGGAGAAAGCCTGCTGTAGACTAATGTATGTGAAATTAACTTTAGTAAACACTGATTTGTATGATGACAACTTTTCTAACTCCAAAAAATAGTACAATAGTGTAATCATCTGGTTTTCCAATGGCTCCTTATCACCTTGACCTTTATTCAATTTGAGAATATATACACTTGCAAACTGAAGTGTACCAAATAAGAGAGAAACTAAATTCTCAATTATGCCCAAAATATGCCTAACCAGATTACTATAATAAATCATCTCTCTATATAAAAAGGGAACACTACCATAATGGCCAAAACAACCTAACAACCAGTTGCTATGATGCCCACTTGCCTGATCAAGGAGTGGGGTCAGTGGCCAAACTCTTGGCTCCTCCCTGCTGTTGGCCTGCCCCTGATCAGACTCTCACACCCCAATCAAGACAGGACCTGCCAGCCAAATGCTCTCTCCCTACCCTCCCCCCAGCCATGCCCCCAATTAGCCCACTGCACCACGATAGTCCTGAGCCCCTCCCCCCTGGCCACCCTGCCCCTGATCATACCCATACCCCAATAGGGAGTCAGGCTAGTCAGCCAACCTCCTGCAGCCACTGACCCCAGCCATGCCCCAGATGGGCCCTCGTCTCCCTGATTGGCCACAGCCCCTCCCACTGGCCAGCACCTCCCCTGATCGCCCCACCCCAATAGGAAGCAGGGCTGACCAGCCAATCTGCTGCAGCCCCTCCCCCCACCTGTCCTCACCCCAGATTGACCCCCCCACCTACCTTGATCAGGGGCAAGGTTGGCAGCCAACCACCCACAGCCCCTTCTCATGGCCAGCCCCACCCCCAATAGGCCCCCCAATTCCAATCTGGAATGGGGCTTGCTGGCCAATAGCTCAAAGCCCCTTCCCCCAGCCAGGCTGGCCCTGATCAGGGGCTCTGCTCAGACCCTGATCTGGACAGACCAGCCAACCAAACTCCTGCCATCTCCTCCTCCTTACAGACCCAGTTCTGATCCACCTTGATTGGGGCCAGGCCAGCTGATCCCACCTGTGCATGAATTCATTCAGTGGGCCTCTAGTCCTATATAATAAAAGCGTAGGTAGCATCACATATGATGTCACATATGATGGCTGGCAGGGGAGGGCAACTGGGAGAGAGCAGGCCTCTTTGGGAGGGCAGTTAGGGGAGACCAGGCCTATAGGGGAGGGCAGCTGGAGTGACCAGGCCTGTGGGGGAGGGCAGTTACAGGCAACCAGGCCTGCAGTGGAGTGCAGTTAGAGGCCACCAGGCCTGCAGAGGCAGGCAATTGGGGGTTACCAAGCAGCAGGGGAGGGAAGTTTGGGACTATCAGGCAGGCAGGTGAGCAGTTAGGAGCCAGCAGTCCCAGATTGTGAGAGAGATGTCCGACTGCCGGTTTAGACCCAATCTAAACCGGCAGTCGGACATCCTCCAGGGGGGCCCAGATTGGAGGTGATGCAGGCTGGGCTGAGGGACACCTCCACCCCACATGCTTGAATTTTGTGCACCCGGCCTCTAGTATTTTACAAAAGAATTGAAAACTTTGTTATTGTGTTAAAATCTTTATTTATTACAGCATCTTTAAACGTGGAATTAGTCAAATTATGCTTCTCGAAAGGCAGAAGTCACATCCTAACAGTCTACACTCCAAAACCTTTTCAAACATCTTTTATATCACTGCTCTTATTTTTTTTTCATCGTCATTAGTGATATAATTTTCTCTAAATAGAAGTTTTCTAATAGTTTAGTAAAAATTGGTTGTGTTCTGAAAATATGATAGAATGGTTCAAATAGGAAAATTTCATTTGTCCTGTAAACTCCTATTCAATAATGTTTTCTCAATTGCTCTTGGTGGGAATTTTAATCTAGAGTAAATTAAAAAATAGCATTTCATAATATATGGGTAAATACTATTAATGGTAAAACACAGTTTTCTTGTATTTAACATACTAGGATAAAAATAATAAAAATGTAAGAATCAGAAAGGTGAATAAGCTCTTGTGACATGAGTCAGAATTGAAACTTGCTGAAATCCTGTGTGGGTGGTATCACTGCTTTTAAGATGAGCTTAGACTATGATATTACAGTGACTGCAACTACTTGGAGTCTCTGACTAGCTTGTTTAAGACATTTCTGCTGTAACACAGATACCAACCTAAAGCTTTGAAGACAAACAAGCAAACAGTAACCACAAAACAATAGCAATAAGGCCCTGTGACATCTGTTTATATCCTCATTCTTCCAAAGTCAAATCACATAGGGAACCTGAGGTATAAAAAAAAAAATAAAAAAAAAAAAAATTTACCCACGAGGCAGCCAAAGCCTAAAGGACTTGATGGAAGTAATTGCCAGTATCAGATCTAAAACCACTATCATGATAATTAGTCATACCTCTTTCCATAAATATATTGTTTTAATTATGGAACTTTTAGAGCACAAGTCTAAAATACAGAACTAACTAGTAACAGTTTTAAGGAAACACTGTTCACATTATCTCCTCAGATTGCACAATAGAAGGGTAGATCCAGGTCAAAAAGATTATTAACCACTCTCATTTCTTTCTTTTCTTTTTTTTTCCCCAAAAGAATTACATGGTTAGCAGTAAGAATGGGTCAAGTGAGGCGACTAGTCTAGTTAGAAAGAAACTTATTTACAGTGCACCTCCCAGGACTATAGTGGAAATTCCCTAATGTCGTAATTTAGTAAGGCAAAGGTATCTGGCTCAGACTTAGACAATTTGCTATATCCAGCCTTTGTTTGCCAACCAGAAAGGACAACAGTGATGTAATGTTATTTTCCCTTTCTAGAGTATCTCTTGGCTTTCTAAAGCTTTTGTAGTTTGGTAGGCTCGGTATCGGGTCTGGGAGAGGAAATCCCCATGATTTATTTTAATTTTGTTTTCTTACTATTTATAACTATATTGATATTTGTCACTTTCTATTTATTTATCTTTGTTCTTTAGAATGGAAAACATGTGGGATAAATTTATTATGAAACAAGTTAATTTTGTTTTAATTAATATTTTAATATGTTTTTCTTCAGTATGATAATACCTTTTTGATAAAGTTCCTCTAAATTTGAATCAATGGGTCTAATTGTTAATCTAGAAAAGGCATAATCATACTATTTCTCCTGTGTTTTCAGAATTCTGGGACTCATTGTAGAGTATATAGTGGGATCACCTTTTCCCCATAAAAGCCAAGTCAAAAATAATCACAGCATTAAGGTTCTGGCAAGACGTTGTGAGCTGGGCTTCCTCACTTAGAACTTTTTGGAAGAAGCAACTTGGGAGTGTGGGGGAAAAATGGATCTAGATTAGATATAAGAACAATACCAGGCAAAATAATAGTTACCTGGCACAGTGCCAAGTCATGTATATGTAATCCCTATAGCAATTACTGAGTTGAATAACATGATCTCCATTTTACTGATAACTAAACTGAACTGGCTGACTCGAGGTGACACATTTAGGAAGTGGTGGAACTGGTGTTCAAACCCAAGTCTGTCTGGTTCCAGTTTTAATTGTTAACCACTAAGTGGACCTGGGCTTACATTCCAGTGTCCCCATTTTAATGATACTATTTTCACAAATTATCTTCTCTCTTTCAGTCTTTACTTCCTAATTTGTACAAAAGAATGTCATGCTAACTATTCAAAGTGGTTATTTTAAAGATAATAAGATCATGTCTGTGCAATCACCAACAAAGAAAGTGTGTTTCATAATTACTCATTTCCTATTCCTCACAACTCAATTAAAATAGGGAAGTTGTTATAGAAAACAATTATCAGTTGATAAAGTAGTTCTCATCCTTGGCTGTACATTAAAATTTGCTGAGGAGCTTTTAAAAAGTGCTCATGCCTACTTAGCAGAGAGTATGATGGGATTTCTAAGACACTGGTGAACTTCTTTTCATCCAGTTTCTAACTAATTAATAAGCAAGAGCATTTGCACATTTTTCTAATAGGAGGGCCATTTGTATCATTAGCTGAGTTAGCAGAATGTGATGATTGTGTATAGAAACTCAGTTATCAGGAGGGTAAGCTTAGTTTTTGCCATATGTTTCAAAAGCATAAACATTAGGTTTGCATATATTCAAAGAATGGATATGCTTATAAATTACATTTACCAATGGGAGAAAGTAAGAAAGGACTAAGAAAGCAAATCTCCAGTCTTATGCTCAATTGGTGAACCAACAATATGGATATTAATTCCATCAAGTTTCTCTTTGATGGACTTTAGACACCAATAGTTCTTAGAAAGAGTTGTGCTTACAAAACTGCTGGAAAATTTTGAGCAAGAAAATTTAAATCAATAAAAGCAGGTGAAAATAATTAAGAAATAAAAATTATTCAGTATTACACCACTTGTGGTAGTAAAGGTTGGAGGTACAAATAGATCTCATGGAAGCTAGCATGCTAATGTAAGATGTATGCTGTCAATAACAGTTTGCAATTAAGTAGAGTGTGCAAATGGTACAAGGTTATGTGTTTCAGTTGTAACAAAGAGAATAAAAGCATTAGTTTTTGGCACTTCTTAAATTTAATAATAGTGTGCTGAGGGGGGGGAAAAGGAAAAAGAAAATACTTTCCCTGGATTAGCAGAGAAAAGCTAATGCCTGTCAGCTCATGGCATTATGATTTTTATATGTGTCTCTGGTTTGGCTTTATTCACAGATTGCACAGACAGATATGACTTAAATAAGACTTCAAGAGAGAACTTAGATTATGATTTTTCTTAATGGGAGTTGGTCTCTGTTGGTGTGGTTGCAGGGTAATGGATTAACCAGCTTTTGATGTGAAGTCCCTTCATTTCTTCTTATCACTCAGGAAGCAGGAGCCAGTTCTTCCTTACCTTCGGGGAAAGGTAGAGGAAGCTCAGGGGCAGTGCCAGATTTTATTTATATGTAAGAATATGCTGCCCATCATGCTTGGCCTTTCCTGGATAGCAATGCGCAGTTATGTAGTTTTATGCTGCGCATTCTTAATACAACAGCACTAAATTGAGCCATATGCAATCACCAATTTGAAGTTACAAAATGATCAAATGTTGATTTTACTATTTCACATAGTTCAATCTATTATTAATTTACTTATGGATGAGTGAAGGGATGGGAGAATTTAATAGCAAGTAGTTAAAAAAATGAAAAAGAAGATACCTGTGTGTGTGTGTGTGTGTGTGTGTGTGTGTGTGTACATTTACTGTGAGTTTACCATGTGTGGGTCCTGTCTGATGCACCAGATATACAGCAAGGAATCAGATAAAGCCCCTGCTATCATGAAATTTACATTTCACATGGAGAGATACAATAAACAAAGATAATCCTTAGTAAGTGCTATGAAAAATAGATTACTCAGTACATGGGGCAATAGAGAGACTTAGACTGTGAGCGGGCAGCCATTTGAGCCACGGTGGCCAGGGAACATGTACTGCTGTGTGGGGCTATTTCTCTGTTTTCTGCGACCCTCAGGGAAATGACAGGTTCCTGAGTGGAGGAGCTGGGGATTAAGAAATAAAAGAAAGAGACCATGAGGCAGAAATAGGTTCATCAAGCTGGGCGCTAGGTGGGCCCATCTCTCTGATGGAGAGGCAGCAAAACTGCTGAGCCACGCAGCAGGTTTATTTTATAGGTTCAACGGAGCTTATTTGCATTCTTAACTAGGCCCTAGCATTACTGGACTTACATATCTATACCCGCCCCTGCTGACACCTGGACAAAGGTGAGTCAGAAACTGAACACATCCCTTCTTGGGGGTGTAACCAGGACAGGGACTCTGCCTGTGCCTAGGGCTCAGCTGACAATTTAAAGGATGTCCATGTGCCTTCTCAGGCGGCCCTCTACACCTCTGTATAGATGAGTTGAACTAAAATCTGAAAATAGAGACTAGAGAACTCTATCCAATGGGCTATCAAGTGTAAAGGCCCCGAGGAAAGAAGGCAGTTGGCTGGTTTGAAGATGAACAAGGAGGCCAGCTGGATTAGAGTGAGTGAAGGGGACTGTGGTCACAGATGAGGTCAGAAAATTGTACACCAATAAATGAAATTACAGAGGAGTAGCCAATAAAGTAAAAGTAAAACAAGGAGAGTGTATCTTTGAAACCAAATTTTTTTCTAAAGTAATTCATGAAAGAAAGTACGTAATCACGTTTATCAAATGCTGCTGGGAGGTCAGATGTGGACTTAGAATTGACCACTGGATTACTTTTTGAATGATTAGTCATTGTTGGTGGTTATGAATAATTGCGTATGGACATTTTCCCCTATTTTTAAAAATAAGGTATAATTTACATACAGTACAATTCAGCTGTTTTTTTAAGAGTACATACCCACCCAGCCACACATCTGTTTTCTGCTCCTCTAGTTTTGAAAGTATGTCATATATATGGAATTACACAGTAAGTAGCTTTTCAGTCAGGATGCTTTCATTTAGCATAAGACATTTGAGATTCATCACGATGTTGTGTGTATCCATATAACACTGAATAGTATTTCACTGTATGTATAAATCAAAAATTTCTTTATTCCCTATTATCTTCTTTTTGAACTATCTGTTCAAATGTTTTGCACATTTATAATTGTATTGGATTGTTTCCTTATTATTGAGTTATGAATGTTCTGCATGTATTATGCATACCAGACTTTTATAGGACATGGGCTTTGCAAATGTTTTCTCCCAGTCTTTGACTTGTCTTTTTATTCTCTTAACACTGGTTTCAAAGAGAAGTTTCTAAGTTTGATGAAGTCTAGTGTATTCCTTTTTTTTTTTTTCATGAATTAGGCTTTTCCCATCATATCAAAGAAAACTCTAATTCAAGTTCACAACATTTTCTCCTATGTTTCTTCTGAAGTTTTATCAGTGTTGATTTTATATTTCAGACCCTTGGATTTTTTGTAAGATAAAAGTCACTGGTGACGTTTGCATTAGTTAGTATTAGTTAATTTGTGCAAATAAAGGCCTCCTCAGAAAGTTAAGGAGAATTGAGATTGCTTTAAAGGCCAACTTCAGCAAATAAGTAGTGAAAATTAAGGCTTTAGCTGGGGAGAAACCTTATAGGTGGAGTATGATTGGTTAGCAATGTGTAGGAAAGCAAAATTAAATGTTTGGCTTGTGCACCTATAAATTAAAATGGTACAAATTGAGACAAATCAGAGAAGAACAAATGCAATAAAACCTCCCTCAGTAGTGGGTTGAAACTCTAAACACAAAGAGAGGTTATTTAAGATGAAAATCACAGGGTTTCTAGGGCAAGTAAGGATAAACTTCTATGCTTTCTGCATCAGAGCCAGTGAAATGTTTGGCTTGGAAAAAATGAAAAGAGGTGGGAAAAGAATTTCAATTTGACCTTAAACTCAGCAACTTGTCTGATTGAATCTTTTTCCATGGATTGAGCAAGAGAGAATTAGAAAGTGGGAGTGTCTTTCCCTGGGCAGAACCTCAATGGGTTTCACATTTCCTAGGATCTCTTAAACCTCTCTATAACACAGTCTGTTTATAAAGTGACCTCCTGGGCTTTGATACGTTCCCTAGAGTCCTGGCATTTTTTATTTCCAGCATCCCAGAAAGTCAGTAGTGAGCCGGGGGCAGAGAATACATACACACTGGGCAGGATGGAAGTTCAAGCTGGAAGACGGGCCCTTTTGAGTGGCCCATTTCTTTAATTGTAAAATATTGTTAGGCTTCCAAAGGGAAAAGAGAGAGCATAGTTAAGAAGCCATGGAATAGCATAGCAGTCAAAACTCATATGTGTGATTTGATTTCTAGAACTAGATTATGTTCCATAAAACAACATTTTGGCTTTCTCTGAGCAAAGTCCAGAATCTTCCCTTCATAGCCAGTCACAAGTACATGAGAATGGGCCTCTACTATATGCACATAATTCAAAAGGAAACCACATAATTTATGGTTGACATATTTTAAAAATTAGGAGAAATGTATTGAGCTTTAAAGTTTGTTTTAATTCTTCTTTTGTTTTCTTATTTACAATATATTGTCCTAAAACAGATTGTTTCTTTCTAGAGCAATAGTAGAGAGCACACTATGGAAACATTTCATGGACCAAATTGTAAGGAAAAAAATGCATAGAATTTTTGTATCATAATTATCTTTGTGTTGTGTCCATGTGCCAGCAAAGAACTATGGAAGAAATGACATTACTTCTCAGAATAATGCAAATAGTTTTGCACTAAATATAATAAAATATAAACCTTTGTTTTTTAATTTCCTAATTTTTTGTTTCATTGTCTTTTCTTTTTATTGAATTTATTGGGGTAACACTGGTTAACAAAATTATACTTCATCTGTACAGTGTATTGTGTGTGCATCACTCCAAGTCTCATTCTATTACCATTTATGGCCCCTATACCTTCCTCCACTTCCCCGACTCCCTCCCCCTGACAATCACTACACTGTTGTCCATGTTCATGAGTTTTGTTTTTTTCCCTGTTTTTTTTTTCAATCAATCCCTGTACACCCCCATCTTTACCTCCCCCTCCACTCAAGATGTCAGCCTGTTCTCTATCTATGAATCTGTCTCTATTTTGCTTGTTAGTTCATTTTGTTCATTAGATTCCACATATGAGTGAAATCATATGGTACGTATTTTTCTCTGACTGGCTTATTTCACTGAGCATAATGCTCTCCAGGTCCATCTATGCTGTTAAAATGGGTAAGATTTCATTTTTTTTTAACACCAAATACTATTCCATGAAGAAATTAAACAGTTGTATTATATTAACTATCCAAAATTTAATTTTGTTTAAGAGTTTTGAGACTTTTGCAGATTTTTTTTCCTCTTAAACTTTACTTTTTTAAAGAGTCTAGAACAAGTTTTGTTTTAAACTTTGTAAATGTGTTAAAATTTTTAAACTAAAAATTAAATTAAAAGGTAAATTTCATAGCATGAAATAACTAAAAACCAATTCAAAAGCATAAAGAGGTATTTATCTAGTGGTATTTCAAGTTACATTTAAAAGTTAAAAGATTCAGAAAATGAAATGCTGTTGTGGAAAAATAAAGAGAGTACATAGTTGTAAAAATCTGCCTCTTTCAAAACTGGAAAATATTTTAAATTCTTAATTTTTATTTCATTTATATGAGGTCAGTGAAATAATTAAGAATAAGAATAGCATTTATATGATGTCTTAGGCCAATAATGTGCACATTATATTATACTTGGTTTATATATGAAATTAATATTTAGCAATCATGAATAAATCAATGACAACCCTATTAAAAACAGAGATGGAGTATTTATGATAATCTGTGAATAGAGAGCATTTCAAAGTTTCTCTTGTTTATTTCCTTGTTTACCTAGGATCTCACAGCCTTGTTAGTGGGTACAGAAGTGTATCCAGCTCAATATGAGTACATAGAACCAGTCCATTTCTGCCAGTACAATTTTGTCAGACTTTCTCCAAATCCAGTTTAGATTACAATTACAGCTATTTTTTAAATTTTTTTCTATATAACAGCTTGTGCTTAATAATTTGAATAATTTTTCTTTTCATTAATCATTATAAAGTGGGTAATGTTTTTGTCCATGTATTACAAATAGAGAAATAGATTTAGAAAGGAAAAATAACTTTCCAAAGCTCACACACAAATTATGTAAAGGAGTCAGGCCTCAAACTCAAGTATTTCTGAGGGTGGGTTCTTAACTACTAAGCAATAGATACCTACTTAATAAGAAGAGATACATGTTTGGACCAGAAAATTTGTGTTATGGTAACAGGGAAACAGTAAATTCATACCTACAAGGGTATTTAGCAATGATTGTCATTTCCAATGTATGTTCTAGGAAGACCATTTACAGATATTATCTGGTGGAGAATATGTGCAGGATCATGAGATTTTCTTCCATCTGTGATAGCCCAGCTAACTCAGAAAGGACAGAGTGTGACCTCGTATTCCTAGACCACTTGCTCAGCACCACGCTATCCTCAACCTTTGGCTTTCCAATTATATCACTAGAGGCATCATAACTTTTAAAAGAATGCCCAGAATCTTAAGGACCCAAGATATTTGCTGTCACCTTTGAACTCCTGTATATGTCAGAAACATAGTGCTGATGTCTTATGGCAATGCTCTGCTGACCATTTAAATACTAATGCAGTTTAGCCAAGTATTCTTATCTCATAAAATCAACATGTTTCAGGGAACAAAGTTGTTCTTTGTAATTTTCAAAGGATACATTCAAACAGATATGCAAGTGAAAGAGCCTTGAAAAAAAGAGAAAATTGGGCTATTATATGTTGAATGATTGCTTTGGAGAGATAGCTATAGCAGAACTACTGTATCAGGGCCACAGGAGTAGAGGGGAAGTCTATGCATTCATTTATAAGTCTGATTATATATTATTACCTGATTTTCATCCAGGGTGGATTTTCCATCTGTTAATGTTGCCTGCACTGTCATTTTAATGTTAGTTATAGCAAGTATTATTATTTTTGTTGTTATTGTTAATCCTCATCAGAGGATATTTTTTCATTGATTTTTAGAGAGAGGGGGAGAGATAGAAATAGAGAAACATTGATTGAGAGAGACACATCAATTGTTTCCCTCCCACAAGGCCAGGGATGGAGCCAGTCATCCAGGTATGTGCCCTTGACCAATATCAAACCCTTGACCCTTCAGTCCAATGGCCGATGTTCAAACCCAGGGATGGAAAACCATGTTTCTTCCAAGGGCCATTTGGATATTTATGACAACATTCACAGACCATACAAAATTATCAACTTAAAAGTTAGTCTGTTATTTGCTCAAATATTTAATTAATTCACCCCTTAGGCCTTGAGAGGGCCAGACTAAATGATTTCATAGACCTTATATAGCTCACAGGCTAGATCTCCTACCTCTGCTCTAATCACTGGAAAGCAATTATTTTACTATTAAATTAGTTTATGAAAGCATGTAGTACTATGCATATATACTGTGCATTGTGCATATATATGTACACATATACATATATATAATTTATATATTATGCATATATGTAAAGCATTTATATATATATTGAAAATTTGTATATATCTACATATACACAATTATAGATATATAGATATAGTTTGATTTAGGATTGAGAAACTTTCAATGTCAGGAAATTTATGAAGAAGTTATTCCTTGTAATACACATTGAGATCATTTTTTATTCTGTGGCAGACAGATACCCTTTGTTTAATATCATCAAAGCTTTACTTCCTGGAAGGATAATCTTCTCTGTTCTCTCTCTGAGTCAGAATTTGAATGCTTTCCTCATGAAAAGTGATTACTGTAAATTAATAAAAAGAGGATAGAAGATTCAATATTCCCTTTATCTCTCTCATAATTCTTCCAACCAGTATTCACACTTCAGGAAAATAAATATTTGGTAAAAGAATAAGTAAGCAATTGTTATTTGGCATATTGTTTTGTCAAATAAATACACATTTGTAATGTTAAATATTTATAGCATTTACTCAACAAGCCACATTTTTTCCATCGGTTTCATTTTTTCCCTTAATTCCAAGAAAAATCTTGATGTTAAATCTCTGCTTCAGAAAGAAACAACTTCTCCAAAAATATGCTAACCATCTACCCTTTGCTTGCATTCTATTCCGTGACTTACATAAATATGCAAGATCTACAGAAAGAGGGTAAAACGAAGTGCTTGGCATTCTCTTTGGTGTCCCCAGCATTCCTTCTGGGACATGACACTCCATTACTATGGGCTACTGCTGCCTGACAGGAGATGTCAATGAGGCAAGAAAAGTGCCTTCTGTTAACCTTTTAGCACCTGGTGGTGGAGGGACACAAAGTAGAAATGTCACTACTTATGCCTGGCACAAATGAAGAAGATTTAGGAAAGGGCTATTTCTCTTGGAACCAATTCTCCAAAGATATTCTTAAATAAACTTTCCAGAGGAATAAAGAATAGCATTGCATATTTTACAAAAGCCTTCTCTATTTATAGAATCTCATATTTCTGGTAATTTCTTAAAATTATCATATACATTTATACATAGGCCCATTTCCAAGCATTAAATCAATGATTTTTCAGCAACTACGATGGTCCTGGTTTACTAATTGGCTCTCGCTCCCCAACAGCATCTGAAGGTTGTCTACATGCTGCTATTTAGAGGTCCATTTTCCCATAATGAGTGCTTCCTCTCATACTTTCTCATTGTCATACTAAGGAATATAAATTATCTTTGTATAAACTAGAATTTCCTAAAATGCATACCAAAAAAAAGGTAATTTCAAAGGAAGCTGATAATTTTGGGTTCTCAAAATTAGAAATTCATTTCAAATACGTTTAGAAAAATTCAGGGTTAAATAAAACGTAGCAAGTTGCTGTATGAAGGATTTCTCAGAGCCTTTCATGAATTCACGCATTACAAAGTTCCAAGAAGGAAATACCATAGCATCTTTCTTTTTTCCCTTCAGAAAACCTTTGACAAGGCATTTTGAACCCTCAGTCCAGCCAGGCGCTGGCCTTGATGGCTTGGCTGAATATTCTAGAACCAATTTTCATTCTTGGCTCAGATGTAAGCAGAGTCACACAGTGTGTCTCCTTCTTCTATGTGGTAATAATACAGACAACCAGAGGGTTATTTCAATAGGGCAGTGTTCTAAAAAGTGCCGGTTTTCATCCAGTCACTTGTTAGAAGTAGATAAGCATTATATATATTTTTATAACAAATTATAAAAGTCAATATTAAGAAATGCTTTAAAATTTGCATGAGTATTTGGCATAAATGACTCAACTAACAATAATTTTCTTGGCTCTTGAATTGAGTCAGATCCCCAATTATTTTGAGGTTCATATTTTTTAACTAGAGGCCCGATGCACAAAATTTGTGCACTGGGGTGTTTACTTCACCCAACCTGCACCCTCTCACAGTCTGGGACTTTTTGTGGGATGCCTGACTGCTGGTTTAGGCCTGATTGGGCCTAAACCAGCAGTTAGACATTCCTCTAGCAATCTGGGATCCCTAGTTCCTAACCACTCACCTGCTCACTCCTTACTGCCCACCTGCTTGCTCCTTACCACTTGGCTCGATGCTCCTTAGTGTTACCACAGAGGCGGAAGAAGCTCCTTCCACCACTGCTGTGCTTGCCAGCTGTAACCCCGGCTTCTAGGTAAGTGGCACTCCTGTGGTAGGAGTGCACTGACCTCCAAAGGGCAGCTCCTGCATTGAGCGTCTGCCCCCAGGTGGTCAGTGCATGTCATAATTACAGGTCCTTCAGTGTAATGGTCACTGGGCTTTTATTATATAGATGCCAGGTGATCTGCGGCAGCCAAAAGCCAATGAGGATCTGCTGAGAGAAGTATGAGAACTCTGTTAGGCAGTAGAGTGCTCTTTCTCTCCTGCTATTTAGTACAAAACAACAATGTCTATAATAAAGAAATATGCAAGCATGGTGTTAGTATTTGGTAGATAATCACCAATAAGCTAAATAAATAGCATAACACCCATGTAGTCAACAGAATTCAATGAAAAAAAAATATTTTTTTAAATTTGGTCATTCAAGTGATTATTTTGCTATGTAAATTACTTCAAACAACAGATTTAACTCATTTTTTTATTAAAGAGTTTTCTGTAGTCCCATTGACTGAATTCTCAGGGTTTTGTTTTCAGACTAAGGAATTGAATAGACACAAATGCTTTCAGACACAGAAGAGTTAGAACATTCTCAGAGAACCACTGTGAAGGCCTTGAATTTGATAGCTTCTTACAATTGCTAGTCTATTGGGATATAGAGAAAAATGGGATCTCTTGCAGAGGAACCTAAAAGCCCAAGAAACTCAAACGCTTCATTGGCAGTTGAGAGACAATAATGACGTTACTGAGATTAGCTGAAAGTTAGTTGATAAGAACAAAAATGCCCTCCTTAAATAATTTTCTAACATATTTTAATGGTATTTCAAGTGTACAAAATTAGATGAGTCCTAATTCTTCAATTATCTCAGATTTTTGTTGAGCCATCTTTGTTGCTATTTGTTCATTTAATTGTTTGTCTTAATAATATGCCAAAGAGTTGGAACTCACCACTATACACAGAAACTAAACATTGGAAATGACTTACTTCTGTGTGGTCTTCCTTCATTTAGCCTCCTCTTTTACTTCACCCAAATTTATATAAATGCATTAACACAAATGCTGCCCTTGACATGGCATGCACACAATTATCATGTAATGTGTTTATGGAGCGGATCCTGCCTTATATTTTTAAGATATATCTCGACATACCTTTCTACTTTATACAACCACTTGAGAATATAATTTCCAAGTCCTATCAATTACCTTGTCATTCTTGGTCTGTATGTTTATTTGTGTCCACTGGCAGCTAGTCATGATATCACCTACTTTGAGAAAGTACTGCACAGTTTGAAAATCACTTAAATAATTATCCCTCATAATTTTTTTTACCAATCCTATAAAGTAAGCATGATTCATACCAAAGGAGAACTGAATATGTGAGAACAGGATTTTACTTCAGTTCCACCTTTTTTCCATGACATGAAACCTGAGATACTGCTGTACTTACTCCACTGAAATCAGTTGGGCTAATACTGCTCTTATACAGAATTACAGGACTATCTCTTCTTCTTCTTTAATAAGTTTATCTTTACTGCAGATAATGGGACATCTATTTTTAATTTATTCAAATTAAAACAACTATGTGCTAAATCAAAGGTAATTTTGGCCATTGTTTCTCTTCTGCTCTGAAATCTTTGTATAATTCTGGAAATACTTGTAAAGGAGCCCAAAACCTGTTGGCAGTGAGCTCATGTTTTCAAAGTGAAAACAAATGCTTATCCCTGCTTCCCCTGCAGCTGTCTTTTCTGGGATTGTGTTGTTCTACCTCTTTGATTATAGGCTTTAAAAAATTCAAGGCAAGAGTCTAGTTGGGGAGTAACCTTGAGGGACCTGATTTCTTGAATTCAGACAATTTATCCGCCTTCTTCCTATATTTATTAATTGATACTAGATGTTTTGCAAGTTCTATGAAACCACAAGCACTTGGCCTGGTGGAAATGAGGGGAGATGAATTGAATTAGTGAAAGATACAGAGATTGTGAACTATTTTTAATCTCAGTTTTATTCTTCTCTAGTCCCCATAATTAGGACAAGTCTAACAAAGCATTGCCTAGTAGCTGTCTTTAGTGACTTTTCTTAGTTAACAGCTAATAGTGATTTGTAATTAGCAAATAATTTAAATGTAAATAGATTCTTCTACACTGTCTACCAATGCTTGAAAACAATTTGTTCTCTTAAATAGCCTAAAAATTACCCAAGCAGTCTTGATGATGCTGTTAATTTGTTTGGTAAAAATTTTATGTAAGAAATATAAAGGAACTTTAGCTATATCTCTACCTAAATTTTAACACATTTTAAAATAGTAGAGTTCAAATTAATGAGTCATTACTAGTCATAGGAGTAGAAGTCAATACAGGAAAAACATGTGTCATGGAAGAGACTTCAGAAAGTGCCTCAGTACTAGTAAACTGTATGCCTCAGGGAAATATTTAGGCCTTGTTTACTTTACCAATCTTCTTTAGTGTCCTTTGACAGTGTGCTTAAATTGGAAGTTGAGGAACCTGAGAAAGAAAACCCACTAGAAAATTATTAGTCCTACCAGTTACTTGATTTACATGATTTACACACTTAACTGACTATCATCTTCTCACTCCTATTTAACATTTGAGAAGACCCTACCTTGCTATTCCTGGTCTCAAATAATCATTTTAACTGTTTCCTGTATGTCCTTTTGATATTTATTTCTTCTCAACTGTTAAGCAAATTTAAATAGATTCTAAACTGTTTTCTCCTTCCCTGTCACCCAGCAGAAGATACCATACTCTATACACTATTCTGTTCTTTGTATCTTCTTCACTTAACAATATTCCCAGAAGATAATTCCATGTCAGTCCATAGAAGAGATTTCTCATTTTTATTTTCAACACTGCTCTATTACATGGACTACACCATGGACTGCACCATAATTTAACTTGTCCACTGAAAATGAATATTAAGTTGTTTCCATTTTATTGCCATTAGAAAGAGTGCTACAAATTGCTTTGCATATGTAATTTCACCTGCATGAAATGTGCATTTGTTTTAACATTGGTAGAAATAGACAAATTGCCCTCCTTCAGCTTTGTAAGAATTTGTATTTCTACCAGAAACATATGGCAGTCACTGACACTATGTCTTGTCAACAGAATATGTGATTTAACTTCTGCTCTTTAGCTAATTGGATATATAAAAATTGGTCTCTCTAATCCACATTTCCTTTTTTTAAGCAAGGTTAAACATTTTGCATTTTTTAAACAAATGTATTATATATATGAATAGTACAATAAAGTACTGAGTAATATTACAGTCCAATAGAATATTGAGTAATACATATGTTATTAACTATTTTATTGGACTATTCATTTTCAATTTCTAAGAGTTTTGATACATTAGAAAGATAACATTTTGTCTGCTATGTAGGCTGCAAAACCTTACACTTGTTTATCTTTGTTATTATTTCTTTACTACAATGATAAGTTGGATACTTTGTTGATTATTATCTAATCTTTTATTTTATTTTATTTTATTTTTCTTTATTGTTAAGGTATTACATATATGTCCTCATTACCCCATTGCCACCCCCCTCATACCTTCACCTCCCTAGTATTTATGTCCATTGATTATGCTTATATGCATGCATAGAAGTTCTTTGTTTGATCTCTCCCCCTTACTCCCAACCTCCCCTAGCTTCTCTCTGAGGTTTGATGGTCTGATAGATGCTTCTCTCTCTCTGGATATGTTTTTGTTCATTAGTATATGTTGTTCATTATATTCCACAAATAAATGAGATCATGTGATATTTATCTTTCTCCAACTGGCTTATTTCACTTGGCATAATGCTCTCCAGTTTCATCCATACTTTTGCAAATGGTAAGAATTCCTTCTTTTTTTTACCACACTATAGTATTCCATTGTGTAGATGTATCACTGTTTTTAATCCACTCATCTTCTGTTGGGCACTTAGACTGTTTCCATATCTTAGTTATTGTAAATTGTGCTGCTATGAGCATAGGGGTGCATATATCCTTTCTGATTGGTGTTTCTAGTTTCTTAGGATATATTTCTAGAAGTGGGATCACTGGGTCAAATGGGGCTTCCATTTTTAGTTTTTTGAGGAAACTCCATACTATTTTCCACAGTAGCTTCACCAGTCTGCATTCCTACCAGCAGTGCCTGAGAATTCCCTTGTCTCTGCATCCTCACCAGCCTTTGTCCTTTGTTGATTTGTTGATGATAGCCGTTCTGACAGGTGTAAGATGGTACAACATTGTCGTTTTGATTTGCATCTCTTAGATAATTAGTGACTTTGAGTATGTTTTCATATATCTCTTGGCCTTCCTTATGTCCTCTCTCAAAAAGTACCTATTTAGGTCCATTGCCCATTTTTTTTCTTGGGTTGTTTAGCTTCCTTTTGTTAAGTTGTATGAGTTCCCTGTAAATGTTGGAGATTAAACCCTTATCAGTGATAACATTGGTAAATATATTCTCCCATGCAGTGGCTTTTGTGTTTTGTTGATGGTTTCTTTTGCTGTAAATAACTTTTTATTTTGATGTAGTCATATTTGTTTATTTTCTCTTTAGCTTCCATTGCCCTAGGAGCTGTATTAGTGAAGATATTGCTTCTATATATTAGTATGTCTAATATTTTGCTGTCTGTGGATTCCTCTAATTGTTTTATATCTTCTTCACTTAACAATATGTTTATGGATTCCCATCTTATGTTTAAGTCCTTTATCCATTTTGAGTTTATTTTTGTGTATGGTATAAGTTGGTGGTCTAGTTTCATATTTCTTTGCATGTATCTGTCCAATTTTCCCAACACCATTTATTGAAGAGGCTGTCTTTGACTCCATTGTATATTCATCGCTCCTTTGTCAAATATTAATTGAGCATAGTGGTTTGGGTCAATTTCTGGGTTTTCTATTCTATTCCATTGATCTATATCTCTATTCTTGTGCCTGTACTAAGCAGTTTTGAGAACACTGGCTTTGTAATACAGCTTGAAATCTGGTCTTGAAATCCCACCTACTTTGTTTTTCTTTCTCAGGATTTCGGCAGCTATTCGGAATATTTTTTAATTCCAGATGAATTTTTTGAGAGTTCGTTCTAGGTATGTGAAATATGTCGCTGATATTTTAATGGGGAGTGCATTGAATCTGTAGATTGCTTTGGGTAGAGTTTTAATAATGTTTATTCTACCAATCCATGAACACAGTATGTTCTTCCATCCGTGTATGTCTTCCTCCAGCTTTTTTTTTTTTTAATGTCCTATAGTTTTCTGAGTACAGGTCTTTTACCTCCTTAGTTAACTTTATTCCTAGGTATCTTAATTTTTGGGGTACAATGGTAAATGAGATTGTTTTTTAATCTCTTTTCTGTAAGTTCACTGTTGGTGTATAAAAATGCCATATTTTTCTTGGTGTTCATTTTGTATCTTGCTAGTTTACCAAATTCATTTATTAAGTCTAGTATTTTTTTATGGAGTGTTCAGGGTTTTCTATTTACAGTATTATATCATCTGTGAATAATGACAGTTTTATGTCTTCATTTCCAATTTAGATACCTTTAGCTGATTCTTTGAAAGGATAAAAAATATTGATGAACCTCTAGCCAGGCTCACCAAGAAGCAAAGAAAGAGGACCCAAATAAGCAAAATCAGAAATGAAAAAGGTGAAATAACAACATACCCCACAGAAATACAAAGGATTTTTTTAAAATACTATGAAGAACTCTATTCTAACAAACTAGACAACCTATAGGAAATGGACATCTTCCTAGAAAAATACAACCTTCCAAAACTCAATCAGGAAGAATCAAAAAATCTCAGTAGGCTGATAACTATGGAAGAAATTGAAGCAGTCATCAAAAAACTTCCAACAAACAAATAAAAGCCCGGAGCCAGATAACTCACAGGGGAGTTTTACCAAACATTCAAGGAAGAACTAAAACCTATCCTCCTCATACTATTTCTAAAAATTCAAGAGGAAGGAACACTCCCAAGCTCATTCTATATAGCCAGCATTAACCTTTAACCAAACCAGATAAAGACAACACAATGAAAGAGAGTTGCAGGCCAATATCCCTCATGAACACAGATGCCAAAATCCTCAACAAAATTCTAGCAAATCAGATCCAGCATACATCAGAAAGATCATACACCATGACCAAGTAGGATTTATCTCTGGGATGCAAGGATGGTACATTAACCACAAAACAATAAATGTGACACATCACATAAACAACTTGAGAGATAAAAATCACGTAGTTACATCTATTGATGCAGAAAAAGCATTTGACAAAATCCAACACTGTTTCTTGGTAAAAAAAAAAACCAAAAAAACAAAACAAAAAAAAAAAAACCCTCAAACCTCAAATAATAAAAGCCTTATATGACAAACCTACAGCCAACATCATACTCAATGGGCAAAAGCTAAAACTATTTCCCCTAAGAACAGAAATGAGTCAGGGATGCCCACTTTCACCACTCCTGTTCAACATAGTTCTGGAAGTGCTAGCCATAGCAATTAGACAAGAAGAAGAAATAATTGTTTTTATTTTAATAGTTAAGTATTCAAATTTATCAGTATTTTCATTTATGGCTTGTGGATTTAAAGTCATAGCATAAATGTCCCTTCTAAGCCAAGTTTATAACAAAGTATTCCTTTTTTTCTTCTAGTAATTTTATTGCTTTAATTTTCTTTTAAACATTTGATTCACTGGGAATTCATCCAGGTGTGATTTTTTAATCTGTTTGTTACTCATTTTTTATTAGTTCATCTTTTTCATCTTTTCTACATTGATTTGAAATGCTCTCTATATTTTATACAAAATTAACTTGGATACATCTGGAAATATTTCTGGACTTGCTAGTTCATTGATAGGTCTAATCCAAGCATCATCACTACATTGTTTTAATTATTAATGTTTTGTATTATTTTTTTAAAGATTTGATAAGCCTGAATTCTACTCATCACTATTTCTCTTCTTCTTCAGTGATTCCATAAAATTCTTAAGCTTTTAATTAATTTATTAGGCTTAGAATATGCTAGCCATATTTTACTGGACTACATTTCATAAATACACTTATGAAGACATGATATAAGCTTTACTATGTTTCATCTGCCAAGATTACAGCATAGTGTGCCTTCTCATTTATTCAAGTCTCTTTTGTGCTCCCAGTAAAGTTCTGTTGTACATTTTCAATTTATTCTTAAGAATTTTATGGTCTTTACTGCAATTACAAATGGAGTCTATTTCTTATTACAGCATTTAATTGAGTGTCAATTATTTAAATGACCTACTGATTTAATTTACTAAATTTTCTATCCTAATTTATTAACTCTACTCATGTAGCCTTATTCTCAAGGTAATTTCAAATAGCCTAGAAGCTACAATAATACTTCCAGAACAAAGCTTAGTATCAATGGTAGTTTGTTTTGTTTCAGACTTTATTGTGTATATGTCTAATGTTTTCCATCAAGTATAAAGCTGGCATTTAACAATCAGATGGACATATAATTTAAGATGATAATAAATCGTCCTTTTGAAACAAAAAAAATGTGTTTGAAATGATTTTTCATATACAGACATATTCATGATTTTTTTCTAAGATCTATTAATATGATAAAACTGGAAACCTAGTGTACAAAATTCATGCATGGGTGTGGGAGGAGAGGGGGGGAGGGAGTGTCCCTCACCCGAGCATCCCTCACCCCAACTTCTAGCCAGAGGTTCCTCCCCTCCTTCCTCATAGCCTCTGGGAAGATGCTTGTACTGGGGCCTCCTCAGGGCCCCAGCCCACAATGCCCTGCAGCTCTGGTACTCAGGGGCTTGGGCTTTCAAGTCCAGCTTCCCCGCCGGTGTTGTGTGTATCAGCTGCCATGGGAGCCGTGCCTCAGGAGTTGCCTCTTGTACCATACTACTTTCGAGTGTTGGGGTCGGGCTGCCTCAGTGGCAGTGATTTTATATTTGAGGCATGCCCACCAGACTGGTTGTAGCGCCACACTGGTTGTGTCAGGACTGTGGGCAGGGGGTTTCCAGTCTGTGACGGGCTGCTGGGCTGTGACTGGGGGCTGAAGATAGAGGACCCCAGCACCCATAGGGCTCCGTCAGCATCAGGAACTGGAAAGATCCATTTTTTTTGTTTCTTCCTCTCCTTCCACGTGGCCGACTAGGATGTGAATGCTGGGCTCACAGCCCCCCACAAGCCCCTTGCCTCCCTCTGCATAGACATAGGGTGGACACTGAACTCCCAGGCCTCTGGCCAGAGGCCACTCCCCTCCCTCCATGGCCAAGGAGCAGATTCTGGGTTCCTTGGCATCTGCTATGGGCGCCACCATTTTTGTCATGGAGTGACGGTTAAAAGAAAATAAGCAGAATCTATGACATACAATCAAAGACCATATTCAAAGGAAAATTTATAGGACTAAATACATCAATTAAAAATAAATTAATCAGTTGCTGAATAAAAAATTAAAAAGAAAATATGTTCAAATGAAAGAATAAAAGAAAACTGAAGGAAGTTTTACTTTTTTTCCTACTTTCTAAACCAGGTTAAATGGCACTGGCATTATCTGCTCTTAGAAGTGTTGGTGGAACTCAAAATGAAACCATGCTAACCTGGGATTTTAGCTTCTAGATAAGTTTTCCTATCCCCTGTAGAAATCTTCTATGGAAATTGTTCTGTTTACAACTTCTGAGATTATGTCCATTTTAATAAAAATTTTTTACATAACTGTAAAAAGTTTATAAAAAGGTGGCTTAGGATTGTTTCTTAAATGTCTTTAATTTTTATGGTATTTCCACACAAAGATTCATATGTGGTTAATGGGCAATTTTACAACCCCTTATCCTAACAGTACAACCCATCACCATTTGTTTATTGCTTAGCTAAGTCAGCTGATAATGTTTGTTTGTTTGTTTTCAAAAAGTTATCTTTTTTATTATTTAACTAATTTTCTGTTTTGTAATTTATTTTTATCTATTATCTATTCATTCCTTCAGTTTTCTTTTATTCTTTCATTTGAACATATTTTCTTTTTAATTTTTTATTCAGCAACTGATTAATTTATTTTTAATTGATGTATTTAGTCCTATAAATTTTCCTTTGAATGTGGTCTTTGATTGTATGTCATAGATTCTGCTTATTTTCTTTTGTCTTTCTTTTTATTTTTATTTTTTTATTATAGTTGCATTCAACATTTTTTATATTAATACAATGGACAGCCATTCATATATGTGATAAAGCACTCCTTTTGATAATGTAAGTGCCCACCTGGTATCATAAATAGTTTAAAGTATTGTTGACTATATTCCCTATGTTCACCTCATATCTCCATGCCTATTTTGTTTCTATCAATTTACTTCTTAATCCCATCACCTTTTTTTTTTTCCCTGACTCCAGCACCCCTTCCCTCTGGCTTCCATCTGTTTGTTTTCTTTATCTATAAGTCTGTTTATAATTTGTTTATTTTGTTCTTTATATTCCACATATAAGTGACATCAAAAGGTATTTGTCTTTCTCTGTCTGGCTTATTTCACTTAGCATAATACCATCTAGATCCATCCATGCTATAGAAAATGTTAAGAATTTATTCATTTTTTTGCCAAAACTGATTTGGCTCAGTGGATAGAGCGTCAGCCTGTGGACTGAAAGGTCCCAAGTTTGATTCTGGTCAAGGGTATGTACTTTGGTAATGGGCACATCCCCAGTAGGGGATGTGCAAGAGGCAGCTGCTCAATGATTCTCTCTCATCGATGTTTCTAACTCTCTCCCTCTCTCTTTCTCTCTGTAAAAAAAGATTCAATAAAATATATTTTTAAAAGAATTTATTCATTCTTATAGCTAAGTAATATTCCATTGCATATATGTACTGCTGCTTTTTTATTGATGGACACATGGATTGCTTTCATATCTTGGCTATTATAAATAATGCTACAATGAACATGGGGTGCATATATTCTTTCAAATTAGTGATTTAGGTTTATTTAGATATATACACAGAAGTGGAATCACTAGGTCATATGGCAGTTCACTGTCATAGGTTTTATTTTTGTCAGAGGTTCTTGTAGGTTCTTCTGTCATTATTAATTTTTTTTCAAAAGTCTGCATATCCATCTTGAATTTCATTTCAATCAAAAGTAGTTTAAAGAAAAAGTTTTATTTTTTCTACAAGTAGATTTATTTTTAAATATTTTTATATTAATTTTATTACATTGAAGTTAGATAATTTTGCTATTATGTACTGAATGTTTGTATCCAAAATTCATATGTTGAAACCCCTAACTTCTAGTGTGATAGTGTATGGAGGTGGCACCTTTAGGATTTATTTAAGTTTAGATAAGGTCATGAGAGTGTGCCCTTATTATGGGATTAGTGCCCTTATTAAGCAAAACCAAAGAACTTTCTCTTCTATGTCTCTTATATGAAGACACAAACATAAAGCAGCAATCTGCAAGCCCAAAAGAGGGCTTTCACCAGGAACCAAATTGGCTGATACATTGAGCTTGGACTTCCTTTACCCTCCAGAACTGTGAGAAATAAATATTTGTTGTTTAAGCCATCCATCCGATGGTGTTTTATTATAATAGCCCTCACTAACAGTTGTTTTCCATATTTTTTAAAGTATATTAGGATTTTTCACATGGCATACTATATGGTAAATTTTATGTGTGTTCCGTGGCAACTTCAATGTGCATTCTCTATCTCAGAGTACAGAATTCAATAGAATAATAAATTAATACTATTAATAATATTTTAATTTAATAACGAACCTTATTAACTACATGATATAAATTTTCTACACCCTAACTTATCTGCTTGATCTGATCTTAAGATGAGAGATTAAAATTTCCTAATTTCTATGTGTTTCTCTCTCCTTTTCCTTGCATCCCCTGTGTTTTCTGCTTTAGGGCTTTGGCTGCTATGCTGTTCTTATTAATTCTAACAATCTTTCTATATATTATTATTTTATTAAATGTATTAGGGTGACAGTAGTTGAAAAGAAGTTTTTAAATGAATAATAAAAGTTGTTTTCTTCCTTTCTCATATGTACTTATATTTACTTTTTTTTGTTTTGTTTTTTTTTTTTTGTTCTTAAATAGATATGCCTAGAAAAAAAGAGGCAACTATGGGCTCTATGGTCTGTGTCATGATTTTAAAGGAAATGTTTCTACCCTTTCCTCATTATTACAAACCACGCATTCTACAATTGTTGGAAGATGCCTCACATGTGATTAAAAGTTTTTTTTGTTATTTCCCTAGCTTAATAAACAGTTTTTATACAAAAATGAATATTATATTTTATTTTATATTGTTTTCCTTGATCTAATTATATGGTTTTCACCATAAATCTGAAATATTATATAGATTTAGTAATACAGATGTATATTTGTGTTTGCTTTCTATTTCTCTTTTTTCTAAACTTTTCCCACCCTGTCTTCTCACCTCCCATAGTCATTTTTTTATTAATTAATTTTTATTGTTCATTTTTTCTTATATCGCTTTTCCCCATTGGTTCTTATTTTTGAATTTCTTCCCTTACTTTCCTAGAGAATATCCTTAACATACTCTTTATAGAGGATACGTGAGAGTCATTGCATATCTAAGAATGCTTTATTTTCACATTTGACTGACATTTTGTCTAGGTTTAGAATTTTAACTTGAAAATCATGTTCCCTTGGTCCTTAACCTGCCATATTCATAGGTTGCTGATAAGATTCCCCATGCCAGTTTTATTCTCATTTCTTTGTAGATGTATTATTTTTCTTTCAAATTCAGAACTTTCAAAAATGTTTATCTCTGTTCTTCGTTTATGTTTAGATATTATTATTTAATGCATGCATTTTTTTAGACCTTTCATGTTGAAATTGTGTTTTTAGAGTTTGGTTTTCATTCTTTTTTTCACCATACCACATGGTTTTTGTTGTTGTTGTTCTCCCAGGCTCTCAATAATCATCTTTGCAATTCTAAATACGAGAAAACTGAAAGCAAAAAAATTTAAGTAATTTTCACAAGTTAAGCAGAGAAAACTACAGGGTTAGGTTCTATCTTTGGGCAGACTAATGCTTGAAATTACAGTCATAAGAGTATACTAAACAAGATAAGATTGATCACATGTCAGCCAATACATTGAGAATTCCTCAGGGGATAGAACTGTGTCTTACTCATTTCAAATCTGTACATTTCACAAATTCTTTAACCTCCCCTATCCTCATGGCCCTGAGACAACATTGAAATGATCAAAATGCCCATCACTTTTGGGCCCCAAACTCTATCCACATTCCATATTTTACTATCCTGTGCTCCCTCAGACATCCTCTGCCCAGGCTATTCTTGATAACATATCATCTTCTTCTGATTTAGTCTTACTTTCATTTGTCATATTTGTTATTGAGAAATTGTCAACAGGAAAAGCCTTCTAGTAATTGTTAAACCCTCCCATTCATAGCTATATAGGCATTTGAATTAGCGAGAACCACTTCAGTGTGTCAAATATAAGAGATCATAAATGAGCATATCTTGAGTTGAAATATGAAAAGCTCAGAAAATAGAGAGAAGCATGGTATTACAGAACATTAACACTAAAGCTTTACGCTAACATCATCTTATAGATTAGAATATACTTAACTATGTAATATAAAAAGATTAACAAAAGCACATTGCATAAAACAATCTTGAGATATTAAAAATAATAACTTTAGGTGTTAAATTAGGCTACAAAGAGTTATAACACTTTTTTGTGGGTATCTTGCATTTTTTTCATCATTTATTTCATTCGTTTCTGTGTTAATCTTTGTACTTCCATTTCTTCTGGATTTTCTGAATTCTCTTTTGTACTATTTGGAAGGGTATTTTTCTACATTTCATTTTGACATGTGATTGATTTGTAAATTCAAGGGCAATTAAAGGAGTTTAAATCTATACCAACTTTCAGAATCTTGAATTTTGTCTTTATATAGTTAATTGCTGCCTTGTGTCAAATGGTTTTCTCACTTCTATTTGGCATTAATTTTTTAAAAATTATATTTAACAAGGTAGACTTCACAAGTTAAGTGGATGCCAATTTATCTAAAATCTAAACTGACTTTTAAATGCAAGTCATTCCTATCAAATTAGCATTCTCTACAGATTTAGTAGATAGCTGTCAACACAATGGAACCTAAGCATCAATTTTAAGCAATTTATTTTTAAGCTTATAATATTAGTTTGATTGTGATTACATATCCCAAATTTATACAATTTTGTGTCAATTACTAAGGAGTTAGACGAATTTTGCATATTATTACATTTTAATCATCTTCATAATTAACATTTAATTTATATCCTTTTATCTTTCCCCTTCCATTTATTGAATGTATTTCTTTGAATTTGTCACACAGAATTTAAGCAATTTTCCTGCCAATTAAATTACATTTTATTTTTGTAAGTGAATTGACTGCTGGGAAAATGGGCCTTGGAGACCAAAGGCCTGTTTATTAATATAAAGAGCTTCTTCCCACACACAGACACACTGAGCTGCTTCACCATTTCTTCCCTGTACCATGGCTTATAGTTTTTCTGGAACAAGGGCTGAGATGTCAAAACCCAGTTGCATAGTTGTTGAACACACTAACAAGGAGATATTTATTTTGGCATTTCTCGTGAAAATCCTACCCACCTAGACTCAATGTTCATTAATTCAGTGTGTTGAATTATCTGCAAAACAGAGAAAAAGGCAATAGGCATTTTTGGGACTTTTTCTATTAGAAATAAACTAAGACTTTGAGTTCAAGTAAAATGTTATAGTGAAAACTCTAGATGAATACTGATAAAACATATTAGGTACGCTTTGACTCATATAGTCATTGTTCGTATTTTTTTTTCATTTCATTTTCAATCTATTTGGAATTATTCTGCTTGAATAATAATTCTTTAGTATGTTCATTATTTTATATAATTATATTATCTTAATGTGAAATTTTAATCTTTTTTTACTACCCCCAAAAAAAGAAAATATCTGGTCAGAGATTACTTGTATAAAGTTGGTTTTATGTAAAATGAGGACCAGATAAAAGGCCAGTAAAATGTTTATTTATATATTTTGCATGACATACAGACATCAATTCTTGATGTTACATTCAAACATGGAACTTACACATATGCATACTAAGAAGTACTTGGAAACACTAAAGATAAGTTCATTGAGAGAATTCTTAATTATATTATTTAAAACAACTGTTTATTGAATGTTTACTGAAAATGACATTTTCCCCATGGGTAATTTGGGATGTCCATATTTGTTGTTCATCAACTTGAACCAATTTTTTAGCAGATCTACTCTGGCTATGTAACTTGGCTAAGTTTACTCAACTAGCAAGGGATAGGGAAGAGATTTAAATACAGTGTATGAGGTGACAAATGCTTTTATTTTTCTGTTAGCGCCATCACTATACACTCTGGGTATAGAAAATGATATGATAACAACATTAAGAATTATTCATAATCAACACATTTAAATTGTCCTTATCCTTAATCTCTACATCCAGTCAAGATCAAAATTCTCAAATCAATGATAAAAAACAAAACATATTTTTTACTTAATATACTAGTAGTATAATCTAACTAATCTAACTCCCCATTTCAAGAAATATCCATAGAAATAATATCTGTAGAGATATTATCTATATGTAAATATGTGTATAATATTAGTTTTATTATTTGATAAGAAATGGACAATATGCAGCTATCCAAAATATTTCCTTTCTTTTTCTAAGTCCTCCATCAACTTAGTCCTTTGGATATATAAAATTAGGAATAAAATTTTGTCATGAAACTTTTAGCAAAATAGACCTCTTGTGATATTTTCAATATTGGTATTTTTGGTTTGTTTTTCTTTGGAAGCTAAAATTTATTCTCCTTATAAGCTTTTACTCATGCTAATTGCATGGCAAAGACTATGATAGTTACTGGGTGTACTGTCATCATTAAGACACATGTTCGCTCTAAGGTAGCTCATCTTATTTGAAAGGAAGATTAGGAGGAGAACCAAGATGGCGACATAGGTAAACATCTGTACTTGGTGCCTCTCACAGCCACATCAAAACTACAACTAAAAGACAAAACAGCTATCATCCAGAACCACAGAAAAACTGTCTGAGTACACTGTCTACAATGAGAAGGAAAGAAAAAAGCACATTGAGACTGGTAGGAGATACAGAGTGTGAAGGTACTGAGGCATGTGCAAATGGGAGGGCAAATGGGTACACTGTTGTTTTTTTCAACCAAGAGAGAGATACAAGCTTCCAATTGCTCTGAACTCCAGTTCTGGGCAAGACTCAGGGGACCCAGACTCATATGAGGAGAAACTGGACTATCTGGCACTGGGCTGGAATGCGAGGGTGGCTTTCTCTCAGAGGGGCTTGCAGTGATCATTGTTCCTGCGTGGGGGTGCTAGACATGGAGATACAGAGATGGCTGACTTGCAGTGATTGCTGTTTGCTCTGCCCTGGTGATTCCCTGAGATCCTGCCCCACCCAATTTATAACCCCACCCAAGCTGTGTGCAGCAGCTTTTGCATATGAATGACATTTCCTTTCGCAGCCTAACCTAACAATCTGCAGATGGATCAGAGATCTTAAAAGCTCCCAAAATAAAGCCCAAAGCTCTTGGTGGTGAAAGCCTGCCTTGCTTCACAGCTGGGCCTCATCTGGGCACTTCCAATCCCCAAACTAAGAGGAGGAATCTGAAGATCTTGCTGTAACTCCTGTTGGGTGGCCTCAAGCAGTGGTTGACTTTGCACCTCCTTGGAGAACCAAGAGCCTGTGTTCCCAGTGGTCAGTGTGAGACCATACTAGATTACAACTCTTCACATCCATAAGTGACACACTCAAGGGGCAGACTCAGTGAGCACCAAAGCCCCACTGAAGCAAGTCCTGCCCCTTACGGGTGTCTCCAGCAGAGCAGTTTTCCATTTTAGACACAGCTGGTCCTCACAGCCACTTGGCCTAGAGGTCAATTCCTCCCAGTGAGACCAAGAGCAATCAAGGCTTAACTACAACAGGATTGTGCACACAACCCACAAAGGGGTGTACCAAGAGTGTCTATCTCAGGTGATTGGGGAGGCTGAACCACTGGACCCTATACAACATGTAGCACACAAGGTCACTCTATCAACACAGGGAAGCAAACAAAATGCGGAGACAAAGAAACATGTCACAAATAAAAGAAATGAAGGAAAGCAAACTACTGAATATAGAGTTCAAAACTACAGTTATAAGGTTACTCAAGAATCTGCTAGAAACCTCTGAGGAACTTAGTGAGACCTTCAAGGATCTTAGTGAGAAAAAAAAAAAAAAAATGAAAAAGGACCAGTCAGAAATTAAGCATACATTGACTGAAATAAAGAATAATATATAGAAATTCAGCAGTAGATTAGAGGATCCCAAGAATCAAGTCAAAGATTTGAAATATGAGGGAGCAAAAAACATCCAACTGGAAGAGCAAAAATGAAAAAGAATCCAAAAATATGAAGATAGTGTAAGGAGCCTCTAGGACAACTATAAACGTACCAACATCCAAATTATGGGGGTGCTAGACGAAGAGAAAGAGCAAGCTATTGAAAACCTAATTGAAGAAATAATGACAGAAAACTTTCTCTACCTTGTGAAAGAAATAGACTTACAAGTCCAGGAAGCACAAAGACCCCAAATAAGAGGAATCCAAAGACACATCATAATTAAAATGCCAAGGGCAAAAGACAAAGAGAGAATCTTAAAAGAAGCAAGAGAAAAACAGTTAGTTACCTACAAGGGAGTACCCATACAGTTGTCAGCTAATTTCTCAACAGAAACTATGTAGGCCAGAAGGGAGTGGCAAGAAATATTCAAAGTGATGAATAGCAAGAATCTACAACCAAGATTACTCTACCCAGCAAAGCTATCATTTAAAATTGAAGGTCAGATAAGGTGCTTCACAGACAAGAAAAAGCTAAAGGAGTACATTACCACCAATTCAGTATTATATGAAATGCTGAAAGGTATTCTTTAAGAAGAGGAAGAAGAAGAAAAAGGTAAAGATAAAAAAAATTATGAACAAAGTGACAATAAATGCATATCTATCAACAAGTGAATCTAAAAATCAAGTGAATAAAAAATATGATGAACAGAATAAACTGGTGAATATAATAGAAAGGGAGTGGACTGACAATTCTCAGGGGGAAAGGGAGTGTGAGGGGTGCAGGAAGAAACTGGACAAAAATCTTACACCGATGGACGTGGACAGTGGCAGGAGTAAGGGCATGGGGCGGGGTGAGAATTGGGTTGAGGGGAGCTATGGAGGGAAGGGATAGGAACATATGTAATAATCTGAACAATAAAGATTTATTTTAAAAAAAGAAAGGAAGATTAGGTAATGGTCATACAAATTAGAATATTTTCTCAGCATTTACTAGTAATTAATAAAGTTTTTACTTCTAGCGAGAATACTAGCAAGAGGATATCTAAGAATTAGAAATTTTTAATCAATTTAAATTTATTTAGAGTGGTCAATTTATCATACAATAATTCAATATTATTAAAATCAAGGGAAATTTCTTTGTGTCATCCTGAAAATATGTACAAAACAATAATCCTAGGTAATTTACATAACTAAAAATGCCTACAGTGCACAAGACTTTTGGCTTAGGAATAGGCCAAATGTTTCAGATATCAGAAAACTTGTGATTCTCATGAAAGTTTATGACAAATCTGGACTCTAATAAACCATTTTTTTTTAATGTTCTAGGGCAAAATTTCCCACAACAATAATTGTGACCATCTGGAATCCCATGCCTAGAATTCAAATGAGGTCAAATATTTTCTTTTATTCACATGAATTATTTGACCACTTGAGATAAATGCACTTAAGTCTAAAACAGCAAGAAGAAGAAAAAAATAGAACAAGGTACAATATTTCTATTTAAATATAGAGGCAACACCTAAGGGGAGATGAGCTAAGCTTTATCTTAATCTTTAGAGGAAATTTATATATATAGAAGCATAAGTAAACAGACAGATGTACAGGCACTTCAAAAGAATAAGTAAACAGACAGATGTACAGGCACTTCAAAAGAATGCACAGCATACAAAGACTATCTGACATAGGTAAGGTTAAAACAAGGGTCCCATGCCCCCAGCATGGCTCAATGGTTGAGCGTCAACCGAGGAACCAGAAGATCATGGTCAAATTCCTGGTCAGGGCACATGCCTGGGTTGCGGGCTGGATCCCCAACAGGGGCTGGCAGGAGGCAGCCAATCAAGGATTCTCTCTCATCGTTGATGTTACTATCTCTCTCTCCCTCTACCTTCCTCTATGAAATCAATAAAAACATATTTTAAAAAACATACAAACAAGGACTCCACGCAGGTCCAAACATACATGGACTGAGAGAGAAAGAGAGAAAAGTTCCCATATAGAGCTGAAACTGGGTGTTAAGGAAAATGAACTTTGTAAAACCAAAGTCAAATTTCTGTGGTTCTTGTTAATGTACACATGGGAGTTCTGAGGAGGGGGGATTAAGCAGTTTGAAAATTTAGAGGCTGTGCAAAATGATATTATACAAATACAATAGCATTGTAGTCACAGTCCACTCCCTTGGACATTATCAAAGCACTGCTATATCATGAAAGCTTCAAGGAATTGTTGTGAAGCTAAAAGTGATATAACAAACAAACAAAAATCCTTGATAATCCAATAATGAATAAAATAGAGTCAGTTTTAAAATGCTGAGTTTAATATTTCAAATAAATAGGTTTAGCTCTGTCTGGTTATACTTTTAACTAGATATGTAATGGTGAAATTCCACACTTATGAGCTTTTTTTAATGTAAAATTAAGTAAATAATAAACAATAGTTATGCTTCTACATTATAAAATTTTTGTGGAGGTCAAATTAGAAAAATAGAGTTGAAATTTCTTGGTAATCTATAAGGTATTTTTACACAATATTCAATTTTCTTCTATTGGCTTCTAAAATAACTGCAAGGCAGATTATTTGAACATTTCAACAAGCATTTACCGGCATCTTGCTTTACCTCCTACTCTGCTAAACACTACAGATATAACAAAGAATAAGAGTGTCCCCCAACATTGAGAAATTTTGAGATTAATTTTAATGTGATTTGAAAAATGACTTGTAGAAACATACTGAGATATATTTAGATTATGACAGAAGACTCAAAATTCCTAAGGGAAGATCCACCTCAGTTACATTAAAAGAAAAAAAAAAGAAAGAAAAAAAAGAAAGGAAGGAAGGAAGGAAGGGAGGGAGGAAGGGAGAGGGAGAGGGAGAGGGAGAGGGAGAGGGAGAGGGAGAGGGAGAGAGAGAGAGAGAGAGAGAGAGAGAGAGAGAGAGAGAGAGAGAGAGAGAGAGAGAGAACGAAAGAAAGAAAGAAAGAAAGAAAGAAAGAAAGAAAGAAAGAAAGAAAGAAAGAAAGAAAGAAAGAAAGAAAGAAAGAAAGAGAAAGAAAGAAAGAAAGAAAGAAAGGGAGAAAGAAAGGGAGAAAGAAAGGAAGAAAGAAAGGGAGAAAGAAAGGAAGAAAGAAAGAAAAACAGATTATTAATTGAGGAATAGGGAATAACATTTCAAAGAAACAAAAATATATGAGAAATATAATTTAAGTCATAAACTGTTGTGAGAACAGTGTGTAGGAAAATGTATAATGAAAGCAGTTACTATAACTTGAACATCACATGCTGAGTGGTATTCCCAATTAAGAAGGATGGTGCAGATGGGAACAGGTTTAAGTAAATGATTTTATGATTGCACGTTTACAGTTGTCATTATGACCGATGTAAAAAAAAAAAAAAAAAATTGTCCACATCTGCAATTTCCAACCCCAAATAGGCCACACACTTCTCAATATTGAAATGTGTAGTTGTGTTTTTCTCTGGCTTACACATTAGCTTCCATGAAAGAATTTATTCCTACAAAGTGTTTAATGGCTCCATGACCACATCTACAATGAAAAAGCCCAAAGTTGCTATGTATTTTTTTTAATGATTATATTTATTGTTGCATTATAAAAAATCAGAAATCCTTGGTGAAGGAGTTGATGTTAAAAGATGGTAACATTTATAATTATAAGCATTTGAAGCATAAAATACCTATGGGATGTCCCTGCAGATTTCATAACAGACTGTACGGTCTGTAATTCTAAAATTTAGAGGGAAGATCAGAAATAAAGATATATGTTTGGGAGCTTCCAGCATCAGGGAGAAGATAATGAGACAATGTAAAATCCCACAGCAGAGGAAGTTGAATGAGAAGCGCAATGAACTAAAAACAAAACATTTAGAAAGCCACAGTGTTCAAAGAATGGGCAGAAGAACGAGACCCTAAAAACAGCTGAAGAACCATTGTAGGGATAAAGAAGAACCAGCAGAATGTTGTGCATTTAAAGCCAAGAGGAGAGAATTTCAAGACACAACAAATGGTCAGCAATATCACATAAAATAGATAAGAAACGTATGAATTGGAGAGCATGTGTTAGATTTGGTGACAGAGAGGCCGTGGGGCCAAGACAATTAAAATCTCTGATATTAAAGCCAAATGTAGAATGTTAAAAAGCAAGTGAGAATCGTATTTGATTAAAAACACACACACAAATAAAACCTAATATTGCTTACTATAGACACATACAGTGGTAGGGGGGAAAGTAGGTTTACAATTATGAGTACATAAAATGCATAGTTAAACCTTGTATTATTATTTATTAAGTATTGTATTACAACTGTTAACCTACTTTTGCCCACTGCTGTATAAAAGATAAGAAATGCTGAAACTAAAATGAAGGGGGAAAAATCAAACAAATAAAACTAACTTAAAGGAAGACAGTATGGGCACACTAATGTCAAATAAAATGGACTTTAAAGCAAATAGCCTATTTCAGATAAAGAGAACATTAATGATAAAAAGGTTTAAATTAACAAGAAATATATATCAATTCTAAATGCTATGTACTATATAACATAGCTAAAAAAAACTGACCTGTACAGAGTTCTACATTCTCAATTGAAATTACACATGGAGTGTCCCACCAGGGTGTTCAGTGGTTAAGCATTTACTCAGGAACCAAGAGGTCACATGCCCAGGTTGCTTGGTCAGTCCTCAGTAGGAGTCATGCTGGAGGCAGCTGATAAATGATCTTTCTCTCTCATCGATATTTCTCTCTCTCTATCCCTCTTCCTGCCTCTCTCTCTAAAAACCAATAAAAACATATTTTAAAAAAGAAAATACACATGGAGCATTACAAAACTTGATTCACCTACTGGGCCAATATACAATTGAAATGGATTGAAATAAAATAGTTATGCTCCCTGATCACAGTGGAATTTAGTTACAAATAAATAGTATTAAGATAATTTTTAAAATACCAAATATTTGAAAAATAGATGATACACTTTTAAATCAGCCATGTGTCAATGAAGTCATAATAAAAATTAGAAATTATTATGGACTGAATATCAATCAACATTCAAAATGAGGCATAACTAAAGCAGTGATTATAAGAAACACTAGCCTTATAATCATGTGACTTGAAAATGGATAGAAAAAACAGTTAAATAAGAATCCATCACAAGAATTAGGAAAATATGTACAATTAAACTGAAAAAAAATAGGAGGTAGAAAATATAAAAGGCAAGATGAATAAAATAGTTTTAAAATACAATGGAGAGAAACAAACTTAAGGCATTAAGTTGTCTTAAAAATAATTAAATTTGATAAACAACTGTGTGTGTATGTGCACACATGTGTATATGTAAGAGAATATACAAATAATGTCAAACTAAAGTTACATCACTGAGGAATCTATACTTTTTAAAACATCACAATGAGGTATAATAAAAGTCCTGTCAATAAATTTTTTTGTTTATTTTCGATCACTATTTATCCCTTCTCTGTGCTCTTCCACCTTTACACACCTCCTCCCAATAATAAAGGTCTTGAACAACTTCTCAAATTTGACACTTAAAGAAATAGAATATCTAGATATTTTTTTCCAAAAGAAAACTCGAGTCACAGAGTTTCTACAATGAGTTCTAGTAAATACCGATAGAAAATTGAACACTAAACTTATACTAACTCTTTCAAAAAGAAACACACACACACAAAAAAAAAATCTTTCCTTACTTTGTTTTGAGTCCAGCATAATTTTTAAACCCAAAACTGCCAATTATACTATGAAGAGGGAAATCTTACTAAAATCTATAATAATAAAAACATAATATGCTAATTAGATTGGATGTCCTTCCTGAGGACCTTCCGGACGAAGCCATGCTCTGAGGAAGGCCTGGGTCCCGGGTGCCAGAGGGAAGACAGTGCCAGCACCTGGGGGAAGAAAAGCCTCCTCTTGCACGAATTTCATACATTGGGCCTTTAGATGATAAAATAATCATAAACAGAACATTAACAAATAAAATTCAGCAATATATTAAAAAGGATACATACATCATGATAAATTTGGGCCTATTTCAGAAATGCAAGGAAGACTTAATATTTGAAAATCAATCAATGTAGTTTATCAGACTGATAAAATAAAGGAGAAGAGTAACAATATCATCTTAATAAATACAAAAAAAAAAAACATTATCTGGTAAAAATCAATACCCATGGCCGAGACCGGTTTGGCTCAATGGATAGAGCGTCGGCTTGGGGACTGAAGGGTCCCAGGTTCGATTCCGGTCAAGGGCATGTACCTTGGTTGCGGGCATATCCCCGGTAGGGGGTGTGCAAGAGGCAGCTGATCGATGACTCTCTCTCATCGATGTTTCTAACTCTCTATCTCTCTCCCTTCCTCTCTGTACAAAATCAATAAAATATATTAAAAAAAAAAATCAATACCCATGATAGAACTCTTAGCAAACTAGAAAAAGGTTATCAATACCAAACATTGTCAAGGATATGAGTATGTGGCAACTCCTACTCACTGGAGAAGTATAAATTGGCAAAATCACTTTGAAAAACATCTTAATAGATAGTACTAAATTTGAAGAGAAATATATCCTATTCAATGAATTCTATCCACAAAAATTCTATGAAAAATAGTGTAGTAACAGTAAAATATTTACATTTTTACCTCTGATATTGAAGATAAAACAAGGATCTCCAGTATCATCTCTGTATTCAATATTGTCCATTTAATTTTATAGAGTCAAAAGAAGCAATAATACTATCCTTAGTTGCAGATGACACGATTGCATTATTAGAAAATTACAAAAACCCCACAGGTAAATTATAGTAATGATTCTAGTTATAATTATAGTTTAGCAAAGTTGCAGGATGCAAGTTTGTTATGTAAAACTCAATTGTTTTCTATATACCAGCCACAAGTTGATTTTTTTAAAAAGCTTATTTAAAATGGCATAATTTACAAAAATACCAAAATTATCAAATACATAGCAATGAAGCTAACAAAATATCTAAAAGATCTTTATACAGAAAACTAAAACTTCATTGAAATGAATTAATGAATATGTAAATAAGTGGAAATATCATTATCACTAATCAGAAAGTTCAATATTGTAATACCATTTATTTACAAATTGACTTAAATATTCAATGTGATTCCAATAAAAATGCCACACTTTTTATTGTGTGAAAGTTGGCAAATAATTCTAAAATTTTTATTAAAAATCAAGATTGTCTGATACAGTTTTGAGGAAGAAGAAGCATAGGCAAAAACCTTTTCAAAACAGTATCAAGACTTGATATAAGGTTACACTAAGCAAATAATGTCGTATTGGTACAGGATAAATAAAGAAAATGGAACCAAATAGTAATCCAGAAAAAAGCTAAGATCCAAGGAGACCCATAGGACCATATTGTCATTGCAGAGCGTTTGGGACTTTATGGTGCTGGGCAAATTGAATGTTTGTATTTTAAAAGATAAATCTTGATCTATATCTCACATAAGAAATCAATTCCAAGTGTATTTCAGGTCTAAATGTCAAAATTAAAATCAAGTTCCCAAAAAGTAGAAAAGGACAATACAATGTTAACCCTGGGCTCTACTCCTTTGATTTGCAGATGAAGAAATAATTAAATACATCTGATGGAATCTTGCAGCCATTATTATGAGATTTTGTGCAAATTTCCTTAAGAAACTTTTACAAATGACTATATCATTAGAAACTATGATCCTTATGATCACTTGAATTTAACCAATCATACTTTATTTTTTAATAATATTATTTTAGGGTAAGTTTATTAGGGTGTAAGTGAGAAAGTGGTATTTTAGTTGATGTCTATTGAGCCATTTAATGAGAAAAGCACATGGTTTTTGAGATTTAGAAAATTTTCCACTCCTACAGCTTGCACAGCATTTAATTGGCACTTAACCTAATATAGAAAGTATAAAAAATTAAGTAGGCATTAATTAGGAACGCAAAATGTGAACTAGTCTTAAAAAGTTAATTATCAAATTGGTATAGCTATCTGTCAGCACACTCCCATAAGCATCCTGTTAAAGCAGTTTCATTTTTTTTATGTAATATGTTTCTTAGGACGTGATTACACATACAATATATGGTTGTAATTTTGAGTTAATTGCATAGCAGCTAGATTAACTTTTATATCATTACACTTTAATCAGTGTTTTTCATGATTAACGTTCATTTACATTTAAAGCTTCCAAGCTCTTTCATTGTCTCCACTCCTCCCTTCTTCAGCCAGGAGCTGACTTGACATATCACTACATTAAAGCTCTCTGAGGACAAACTTTTGCATTTCCTCAGTTTAGGTACCACAAAAAGGCTCATGTGAAACTATGATAGTGATAGTATCTTTGCCACAATGTAATACTGATGACTATAATTATCTTAACATATAGAGGAGAAAGGGTAGAAATTAGCTGGGGAAATCGCATAGCTAATAAGGAGAGTAGTTAGTGCTTTATATCACTTTGACTTTAGTTTTATTACAACGGTAACTTTCAGAGAAAAATAAATATACTTTTTCTTTCTTACATGTAGTTTGAACAACAAGAAATACACCAAAATCTTTTAAACAAATCCTAATTTCTTATTAGCATATCATAAATAATAAAATTGACAACAGGTTAATAAAAAAATACCTCTTGCCCTGGCTGCTGTGGCTCAGTTGGTTGAACATCATCCCACGAACAGAGAAGTCTATGATTTCAATTTGGGTTAGGGCACATGCCTGGATTTTAGACTTGGTCCTCAGTAGGGGGCATGTGGGAGGCTGCAGATTGATGTTTCTCTCCCTCTCCCTTCTTCTCTTTCTAAAATCAATAAAAACATATTGAGCCAAAACCAGTTTGGCTCAGAGGTAGAGCATCGGTCTGCGGACTGAAAGGTCCTGGGTTCGATTCCAGTCAAGGGCATGTACATTGGTTGGGGGCACATCCCCGGTATGGGGTGTGCAAGAGGCAGCTGGTCGATGTTTCTCTCTCATGGACGTTTCTAGCTCTCTATCTCTCTCCCTTCCTCTCTGTAAAAAAATCAATAAAATATATATTTTTAAAAAAAACATATTGAAAGGAAAAAAATACCTCTTTAAGTAATAATTCTGAAAAATGCTAATACCAATTTAAATCAACCATTGAAAGCTTTAGGGTTTCCCCCAAAATTTTTGTTTTAATGGATGGAAGGGCAGAATAACAGGATACCATGACATGCACAGACCACCAGGGGCCAGAAGCTCAATGTAGGAACTGCCCCCTCGTGGTCAGTAAGCTCCCACAGGGGGAGCACAGCTCAGCCAGTAGCCAGGCTCATGGCTAGAGAGCATAGCAGAGGTGGTGGGACCACGCCCACCTCCACAGCAACACCAAGGAGTAGAAGCAGGTGGGCAGTAAGGATCAAGGTCCTAGACTGCGAGAGGGTGCAGGCCAGGACCTCCCAGTGCACAAATTTTGTGCACCGGGCCTCTAATATATATACATATATGATAATAGGAATGCCCAGGTACATAATAACTACCTTTAAATAGCCGAAGTGCTCCACCCAATCCAACTCTCAAATTTCTCTGCCATAGTTGCTATTTTCATCCAGTATTTTAGTTTCATTATACATTATACCACAATTTTTGGTCTTTATTCCTTCCTATATCACAAACTGCCTATCTGGATTCATTTTCTTTTGCATGAGACATTCCTTAAGTTAAGATATTTTGATGGCAAACTGTGGCTTTCACTTTTGTTTGCCTAAAAATGTCTTCATTTTTGGTATCATTCTTATAAGTTATTCTTCCTGTGAATATAATTCATAAATGACAGTTACTCTCCCATCTCCCCCAGTTAGCACATTATTTTATGGTCATCTGGTTTCCATTGTTGCTGACAAAATTTCAGCTATTAGCTTGACTAGTGCTCAAGTAATCTGCTATTTTAATGTTTAATTTATAAACCTCTCTTATTTGTTAGTATTCTGCCACTATGTGGTATTTGAAAACCCACCAGTTCTTTTATTGATGCCTCTAGTCATTTCAGGTCCTGAAGCTTCTCCTCTAGGAAAGTCCTTAGGAAGGACACAAAGAACAATATCCCACTGGTTCTTGAATATTCATATTGGTCAATTTATGGCCCTTGGAAGCCAAGGTCATTTTGGCCAGACATAAAATCCTAGCTGACATTTTTTTTTCTTGAGTATCTTAAATTTGTTACTCCTTTGACGATTAGCATAAAGCAGGATGACAATCAGTTTGTTTCTTTTATAATGACTTAGTCTTATATTCATCTAAGTGCCCTAATATTGTATTTCTTTATTTTTAATGTCCAAAGAAAAAATAATCTAATAGTTGTATGCACTAAATATTGGTATTGGCTCTTTTGGCTCAGTTTTTCAAGGTACATAATATGCATTTCAATATGGTTTGTAGAGTAATTTTGTGACAGGAATATTTCTGTGAAGCAGACTTTTTACTATTCTATTATATTGTTTCGGTTTTCTTTTTCAAGAACACTTATTCATATATTGGTCTTTCTTCTCCATTTATTTTATATCTCTATCACTTCTCTAAAAATCTTCATAACTTTTTAAAATATCTGCTTGCTTTTCTTAATACATTACTATTGTGTCTATTCTCTTTTATGATCCTTTAAATTTAGTATTTTTTCACACTTTTTTATTTAATTTCTGATACTCTTCTTGATTCTATCACATCTCTTCAAATCTCCCCTTTTCAATTATCTCATTTCTGAATTTTTCCTATTTTGATATGTTTGTTTTTAAAATGTTCATTCTTAATTTCTTTTATAACCACCTTATTGGTATATAATTAATATACAAAACTATTCATATTCTATGTATACAACTTTATACTGTTAGAGATAAGTATACATCCATGAAACTATCACCATACATGACTCTAGATAATGAAATCCCACAGAATGACATGTCCAGGAAACTGCAAGCTAATATTATTATTTTTTAAATATTTTTATTGATTTTTAGAGAAAGAAGGAGGGAGCGAGAGAGAAATATTGATCAGCTGCCTCCTGCACATTCCCTTCTAGGGATTGAGTCAGTAACCCTGGCATGTGCCCTTACTGTGTTTTATTTTTTTATTTTTTAAATATATTTTATTGACTTTTTTTACAGAGAGGAAGGAAGAGGGATAGAGAGTGAGAAACATCAATGAGAGAGAATCATTGATCAGCTGCCTCTTGCACACCTCCTACTAGGGATGTGCCCGCAACTGCCCTTACTGTCTTGTAAACTTTCTGAATACTATATCTCCTGTTCCTTCCAACTCACTTACTGCAGACAAAGTCTGGCCCACCATTCGTTTTCGTAAATAAACTTTTATTGGAATGCAGTCCCATCTATTGGTTTACCTATTGCTTTTGAAAGCACTCGTGTGGTCATGGCATATCTAAGTAGTAATGATGGGAACTGTATGGCTCACAAAGCCTAAAATATTTACTATCTGGCACTTTATAGAAAAAAAGTTATCAGAACCCTGACTTGATCATCTCTGTTTCCCTTATTGCCTCTGTCTTTGTTAAATTTGATTAAATTCCTAGAACTTTCTTCAAGTTAATGTTTGTACTGAAAGAGAATTTTAGCTGATTAGTTTTGAAACCAGATACCATAGAGCTCATACTGCTCAGCACATTCCTCTATTACACAGTCCATTGGGTTTTATCTGTGAATTTGATTCTGTGGAACCCCCTTCAGTTTAGCTGCTCTTCTCAGATTGATGTGTTGCTTCCTGTTTGCTTCCAGTACCTTTCAAATTGCTACAACTATAATTCTCCTTGGAATGGCAGTTGGTTCCAGCAGAGCAGTTAGTTCCAGTTTCTAGTTTTCTCAAGACTTTCCCGGCTCTCCAGGCATCATGTTCTGAGTGTTTTTCTCTCCCAGCATCTAGAAGTTTGGGTCCCAGCTCGATGGGGTTCATGTACTCCAAGGTTTTAGGTGATTACAATCTCAACTTCTTCCCTTCATTTCCCCACAATTAAAAAGGGGTGATGGTAGCTGCTTTTCAAAGCAGCTTACACTTCCTACTTGTTCTTTTGTATTTTCAGTCCTTCAGTACTGTTTAACCAACTTCTTATGTTGTATTTTCTTTTTTTCACTAACTGGTGACCTTATTATCCTGACAGAACCTTGATTAATACCAGCATTAAAACCTGTGTTAGCAAAGATTCTTTTAAATGGGTGCTGCTGCATAATGGTGATAGGTATGCAAAATATTATGAGAGAAATTTGTTAGCACTTACCAACATTTAAATATGCATGCTTTGATTCAGAATTTTATTCCAAATAATCTACCCCAAAGAAATATATGATATATGCATGATGATATAAATACATATATCTTGTGTATATTTTAGCTTTTGAGAAAGTAGAAAAGAACTAAATATGCATAAAAGAAGAGTTTTAAATAAAATATTAAGCATCAAATTTTATGAAATGCTATGCAACAATTAAAATGAATGAGATAAACCCACATAATAATCAGGAACAAACAATGTATATATTATGCTTCTATGTGCTTATGGATATGTATAATATATTATAAATATATATAATTTATATATATAATTTATATATATATATATATATATATATATATATATATATGAATAGAAAAAGACAAGAAGCTTCAGCTTGGATTATGAACAGGGATTAGCTCTGTTGAGGAAATTGAGAATGTGATCTGTTCTACATACTCTATGGTATGAAATGTTCACAGTGATAATTTATTCATGTGTTTTTTATATAATAAACAATCAGTATCAAAACAACAACAAAGGATTAAGTCTTCTAAGGAGCTTGGAGGAAAGAGGTGTTGACTCTCTGGAGGGAAAGTGAGATATGGAAAGCTAAAAAACAAGAATAAGAAAACACTGACAATTGTTAGTGAGATTTTATTTGGAATTCTTCATTTACACTATTCTGAAGTCTGACTCACAGTAGTGCACCCAATACATGTTAATGGTATGTGATTATATTATGCTGCCTTAATGTGTAAAAGAAGTGAGGAATGGGCTAAGTATTTTTTTAAAAAATAAAAGCTGAAGAAAGGGATGTCTGAGAGGGGGGAAAATGAATCTTGTTACATTCTGAAATGTTTATGTTTCAAAGTTAAGAACTTCATTGATTCAGTCCTTTATTTCTTTGTTATTGGTTTTAAAAGGCAGAAAATATATGTGCTTTCAAATTTTCATTTTACTTATTTACTATGAAATTTTAAAAATTGACCATTTTAAGATTTAAACCCATTTAAGGAACAACCATTAGAATTATCCAAAAAAATTTCTAAAAAATGAAAAGTATGATTCTGCTTTATGCTTCATGAAATGATTTTGAAAATGGAAAAATATAACCTGTATGTAAAAATAGATATTATAATAGTTGCTGTCTAGAATAATGACAGTTTCAATTAGATTACACTCTTTCAAAAGGTGTCTCATTTGGGTATCTGAAACAAATTGTAGTCTGTCTGATATAAAGATGTTCTAAGGAGTGCAAAGATTATTTGAGGTGAAATGACTGGATCTAAGCCAATGCAAATCTTTTTATTGTCTAAGGAAAAATCTTTTCAGAATTGAGCAGCTAATCTAAATGCACCAATCACATTGCTGCTGACAAATTTTACTAATAACCATTGTGAAGAAAAGCTCTTGACTGGTGAAGATGTACCAGATAAACACTGAAAAAGCAGCCATTAAACTGAAGCCTGGGAGTGACTAGTCAACAGCACTTTAAAATGAAGTACATTGCTATAAGTATGCCTGACATTTTCCATCTCTTTTCTAATGCAAAGCATATTTGCTTTATCTCAGCACTACACTGTTTCTGTAGAACATTCCTCTTCTATAACTTTATTGCTTTCATAAGGAAATGTTAATAATGTTACTTCAAAATACCTATTTAATTTGAACTCTCTGAGAATCGTCTTGCCTTGAAAAAGTGTATACATATACAATGTATATCCCAAATTATTAGAAATATTTAACATTAGAATTGTTTTTATCTTAGATTATAAGTAATTAGATTATAAATCTTTTATTTCCTTCTTTCACTTCAGATTCTCAATTCATTTGCAGATAATACACATTACTTTTATACCAGAAAAAATAAGTAACTAGAAATTATTTTTATTAAATACAGAATTGTTGTGTCTATCTCTTCCTCTCCATTCCTCCCTGAAATCAATAAAACAAACAAACAAATAAGTAAATGAATAAAACATTCGTGTGTGTGTGTGTGTGTGTGTGTGTGTGTGTGGCCTTATACCATTATTTTTGGTTCTTTCCTTTGTTTTTTTATTATTGACACTATACCTACTATCCCCTATTTCCCCCAACCTTTACCCACCCTCACCCATCTCCCACTACCCCTTTTGCAAATGTGAATTTAAAAAGTTTTCATGAGAGAAAAAGAAGTTATCTTACTCATTATGAATCTAAGCTATGTTGCTTAGTAAATGACTGTTGGAAGTGTTTTTATAAGAGCTTATGAATTTTGTACTGATTTATAATACTTTTCTGTATAAAGAATTTTCTTTCATCTCTTAAGCACCTGAATCTAGCCTCTGTTGGAAATTTTCTTCTATTGGCACTATTATTATACTGGTGTTCCTCTCAAAATTCACATGTTGTAACCCTAATCCCCAATGTGATGATACTTGGAGGTGGAGTCTTTGGAATGCATTAAGGTTAGATGAGATCATGAGGGTGGAGCCCTCCTGATGAAATTAGTGCTCTTACCAAAGGAAGAAGAGATATGAAATATTTCTCTCTCTGCCATGAGTAAATTCAAGAAGATGGCTATAAACTGCCCAGAAAGAGGGTTTCCATCAGGAGCTGAATTGGCTGGCCCACTGATCTTGATTTCCAGCCTCCAGAATTATAGAAATAATCTAAACTACCCAGTCTGTGGTAATTTGCTGAAGCAGCATGAGGTAAGACAGCACTGTAGCCTCTTTCCATCTTTTTAACCAATACTACAGCCATGGAAGATTTGGTACAATTTGTGATTGAACTTGACCTGGAAGCCATAAAATTTATGTTATAGCAATTAATGAATTACCAAAGAGCATTACATAAAACTTTTCACACCGAATAAGAAATTGGCATCTTTGCCAACAAAGTATCAGGGAGAAAATGTGGTATTATAGAAATCACATAAAATTGTGACCCAGCCCAGTTTGTGAGGCTCAGTGGTTGAGCACTGACCCTTGCACCAAGAAGTCATCAGTTCAATTCACAGTCAGGGCACATGCCTGGGTTGCAGGCTCAATCCTTGAGATTGAAATGGAGGCAGCCAGTCAATGTCCTCTCTTATCAATGTTTTTATTTCTTTTTCCCTTTCTCTTCCTCTCTTCTTCCCTCTGGAAAATCAATAAAAACATATTTTAAAAAACAGTTACCAAAGGTAACAAGTTGTTTTTTATTGTTGTTGTTTTACAGCTAGCTATGTGACTCTGAGAAAGTTACTGAAATATTTAGACTTCTAATTTCCCCACTTGTGAAATAGAGGATGGATTAAATAAGTAAATTTTCTTCCAGCTTTATAAATCTATATTTTTTCTCCATGCAGTTAAGAAATTCTCAATCAACAAAGTAAACAGGAAAAAAAAAATTAAAACTATCCTCTACTGCTCAGGAGTTGATATTATTTGACCAAAACAAATCAAATATCATGAAAAATTGAAGAGTATGCCTCTAATATTTCATTCCACAATTGTCAGAGCATGTATTCATGTCTATCAAAATCTTACAAAAGAATTTATTTAAAAAGGAAAGGATACAGCCTGGGATATAAGGAACCCTATTGCTCTGGCTTATATATAAAAATGTTAGGGAAAAACAATATGGCGGCATAGGGTAGACACCTGAATGCAGCCTACCACAACAATTTTGAATTTAGAACTGGAAAACAGAGGAAAAATTGCCCTGAAGCACTGGACGGTTGGCTGAGAGGAGGTTCTACCATCTGGGAAGAGAGAGAAGGCACGCTGAGCCTCAGCACCTGTGAAGGTGCTGAGAACTGTGTGTGAGAAAAAGCAGTCACAGAGGTCGCTGCTGGCTTACTCCCAGCGCTTGGAGAGAGCAGCCGAGTTTGCTACTGACTTGCTCCCCTTACTCCCGACGACGAGGAGAGAGCAGGCAGAGTTCGCTGCTGGCTTACTCCAGATGCGCAGAGAAGGTGGACAGCTAACACATGGCTGGCTTTCTTATTCGGGAGGAAAGCAGACGACGCTATTGCTCTGATAGACAGCCCCAGTCAGGGAGAGGCCTGACTGTCAGACAGGGGGCAGAGATCTCTCAGAGGTGTGTGAAGCCAGCAGGCATTACTGCGGGTCTCAGGGAGGGGCTGAGGAGAAACCAAAGCTTGTCTTCACCACCCCGAGACTCTGCCCCATTCAAACTGAGCACAGAAGCACTCCCAGAGGCTGGCTTTCTCTTTCGCCACGAATAGAACTTTCCTAAGGAGAGACTGAAGGGAATCCAAAGCTTGTCTGCACCTTTACCAAAGAGGTATGTGTGCCTGCAACCAATATTGCAGGGCTCACGGCAAATAGGACTTTCCTAAGTGAGGCTGACAGGGAACCAAAGCTTGTCTGTGCCACCCCGAGATTCCGCCTCATCCAAGCGGAGTACAGAAGCCCTCCTAGCTGAGACACTGCTGATCCTCACAGCCAATTGGCTTGGAGATCAATGCTTTCTAGTAATACCAACAATAAGCAAGGTTTAACAACAAGACTGCACACACAGCCCACAAAGGGCTACACCAAGACTGTCCACCGCAGGTAACTGGGAAGGCTCTGCTACTGGGCTCTACCAGAACACCTAGCACACAAAACTATTCCATCGAATCAGGAAAACAGCTAAAATGCAGAGAGGAGGCAGGACACAAAGAAAGGAGATGGAGGAAAATAAAAGAATGGACATTGAGTTCAAAACTACAGTTACAAGGTTTTTTTAAGAATTTCCTAAAAAAGAACGATAAAATAAATGAGAGCTATGAGGATAGGAAAAGGGATCATCTAGAAATAAAGAAAACATTGTCTGAAATAAAAAAAATATTACACTGAGTCCTAAAAACAGACTGGAAGGTCGCAAGAATCAAGACAAAGATTTGGAACACAAAGATCCAGAGGACACTCCTCCACAGAAGCAAGAAGATAAGAAAGTTGAAGATAGTGTAAGAAACCTCCGGGACAATTTCAAATGAACCAACATCAGAATTATGGGGGTCCCAGAAGAGAGAGAGAGAGAGAGCAAGATACCGAAAGAATACTGGAAGAAATAGTGACAGAAAACTTCCCCCACCTGGTGAAAGAAATAGACTTTACAGGTCCAGGAAGCGCACAGAGCCACAAACCAAAGGAATCCAAAGAGGACCACACCAAGACACATCATAATTAAAAATCCAAGAGCAAAAGACAAAGAGAGAATATTAAAAGCAGCAAGAGAAAAGCAGGTAGTTAACTATAAAGGAGCACCCATACAATTGTCAGCTGATTTCTCAACAGAAACCATGCAGGCCAGATGGGAATGACAAGAAATATTCAAGGTGATGAATAGCAAAAACCTACAGCCAAAAATACTCTACCCAGCAAAGCTATCACTCAGAATCGAAGGCCAGTTTCACAAATAAAAAAAAGCTAAAGGAGTTCATCACCGCAAAACCAGAATTATATGAATTGCTGAAGGGGGTTATTTAGGAAGAGGAAGAAGATAAAGATAAAAATTATGAACAACAAATACGTAACTATCAACAAGTGAAACTAAAAACCAAGGGAATTAAAAAATCTGATGAACAATATTAACTGGTGAATATAATAGAATTAGAAGTGGAAAGAGAGTGGACTGATGATTCTCAGGGGAAAAGGGGAGTGGGGGGTGTGAGAAGAGACTGAACAAAAACTGTGCACCTATGGTTGAGGACAATGGGGGGTGGGGAAAGGGCAGAGGGTGGGGTGGGAACCTGGTTGAAGGGAGCAATTGAGGGGTGGGGGGAAAGAGGAACACATTTGTAATAATCTGAACAATAAAGATTTATTTAAAAAAATGAAAATTTAAAAAAAATAAGGTTGAATGCTTACCTTTACTTCCTGCTCTGACATATTATACTAATTTGTGACACCCTTTATCTGTACCCACTATTTTCTTTTGTGTCATATTATTATTTAATTTTGGATTGGAGAAATAAATATGTTGTGGAAAGTTTCTGTACAGATACTTAATTCCTTTTCATTTCAACTTAAGATATATAGCTTCACAAAATATTTCCAAAAGATGGTAGTCTTTAAATTGCACCCACTTTCCTGAGCCACCAATGGACTGAAAGATTTGATTTTCAAACTATATATTATATATTATGAAAAGTTATTATGCTGTTTTTAATCCTGTATAATTTCTATTTTATTCCCTAACTAACTGTCTTCTTTGTTAGCAGGTACAATAGATTACATCCAACCCAATGATAAATGTCTATGTGCATATTATTCAAGTATCTTTGTATCTCTCAATAACTATACCATATGTCCATGAACAACAGATCTGAACAGTAAGTAAATAGATAAAAAGCAGTGATTTAGAAAATAATATGTAATAGTTGGCTCTCTGTATAGTCATAGTTAATACCATAATACATTAATAAAAGAATCACAGCTGTGATTGATGAAAGATATTCCAAAGCATCTGCCAGACATGGTTCCACCAATTAGCAGAATAGTTTTAATTTCAATCTAAAATTTTTCAAATTAATCCCATTGGCAATGAGAGAACATTCAGTAATTTTTAAACAGAAGAATATCCCAATGTGGTATTCTTTGAGGATCTGGGAAGACAGAGAAGAAGCTAGTCTGTATCAGGTGTTCTTGACAAAATTGATCCTTTGGTGATAAATTTGAAATCTCAGTTCCTATTTCGAAACTTACTCATCATCAAAAAGAGTTTTAAGTAACTTTTGCAAATAGAAACTTTTACTTGAATTCTAATCAGCTTGTGTTATTGTTTCTAAATCCTTCGAGTTAATATAACCCAAAATCCTTGCTGGAAAATCTGACAGTGACAATTTCCATCCCCACACTGATCTAGACAGAACTTGGCATGAAATCCTAAGGGAATGACTGGGTCCCTGCTTTGGCATCTGACCACTAGTGGGCAGTCACGGCCCTTGGTTCTGAGGAAACGTCATATCTCAGAGGGGAACTGGGGTCAACCATTTCAGGGGCAGTTTTTTCACGGCTTAATCCAACCTGGCTGATTTAATGATACAAAGTGTAGATTTACTGCCTCTGTCCCCAGAGTACCAAGCCACCACCTTCAGTCTAAAGGTAATTCCACCTGGTAATTAACTGTGAAATATTGAGTGGCCAATGTCTGACCTGAGTGTTTGTGCCAAGTAAAAGTTTCCCTTGCATTTTTTCTTCTTTCTCGTTCACTGCCAGCTTGTGTGTATGTGTGTTTTTAAGTATTAACTCTCATGGAAGCACATGCCTATTTAAAATTCCCAGACGATGACTCAGACCCGTTCAGTGAGGTTCCTGGAGAGTCACATGATATGGTTTGAAGAAATTTCACCTTATGAAAGGTTGAAAGGGAAAAAATCAGAAGAGCTTTTTTCAGATTTATATATATAGGTATACATATACACATATATACATATGTATATTTGCATATATATTTTTGTGTGTGTATAAATATTTATACATAATTTTCCATTAGTATGCACAAGAGAGAAAAACAGACAGAAAAACACATACATGTTGGGGGGAAAAATTATTTGCTTTTGTTTTCTGTGGTTTTGTTTTGTTTTGTTTTGTTTTAAATATCTGGTAGATATTTTAAAAATTGTGATTCGATAACTCATGCTTCTTTGAAACAAGAGAAAGCAAAAGCCTGAACCAGGCATGTTGCACATGGATTTCAGTTAAGTATCTACCTCCTGGATTAAGGGAAATGAGACTAAAAATTTGATTCGAATATGATAGAGGGCTAGCATTGCTGAGAATTAGGATAGTATTTAAGTTGTTTTATTCACTATTCTGATAATATGATTTAGGTTTACCTGGATCTCTACAAATATCTGTATTATAATTCTTACTTTATTTCAAGTCAGTTTGATGCTTCATTGTACTACTAATATATTTTGTGAGTTTGAACAATAGAGTAGGTTGCCACTTGTTTATAAATCTAAATCATAGTAATTTTGAAGCTTTTCAATTTAATTTCTCTATATAATTTCTCAAAGTGTAAACTCATTCTAGGAGTGATTTTTGGAATGGAAAAGCCTAATTTGCTAATGAACTCTAGCTATAGGAGGGATTGAGTCACTTTTCATGAAAAATTATTAAATATTAAGTATTATAAAAAAAACAAAAAAAACAAAAAACAAATCCTGCCTCAGGATCAGTGTGGCCAGATGTCAAACAGTTGGAGAGTTTCTTAGAAGAAAGGGGTTCTTTTCACAATACTGTGAGAGCACATAGCATTTTAAGGAGTATCTTGGTGCTCTAAGGATTCATAGAAGTAATACCAACTAATTGTCTGGATTCATTAATTTAGTAAACATTTATTGAGAACATACTATCAATATATGCCAGGCATTGCTAGATGCTTGAGATTCAAAGAAAAGTATAATATGGTTCCACTCACAAGTACTCCCAGTTTGTGGGATGAGTGTTACATAAGCAAATAGTTATATTTAAGGAATGTGGAAAGTACTATGAAAACACAGGTGCAGGGATGACTAACTTTGTCTAATAGAATGTGATAAAACCTAACAGAACAGGTGACACTTGATCCAGATCCTTACAGAAAAGTAGGAAATAACTTGCTGAAACTTAGGAAAGCAGAGTAAAAAAAAATATTAAGTTGAGGAGGGGGATTTGGAAGAGAAAGGTTTATTAAAAGGCATAATTTATGACTAGCCAGAACAAGCCTGTACTTGGAAACCATGAATGTGCTATTCATTTAAGTCTTTGTTCTGGGCTATTCCAGAAGCTAAACATGTTCTAGAGGAAGGTTGATCTAGGCTTTCTCTCATCCATTCTCTGTTTCTGTCTCTATCTCTATCCCTGTCTCTGACTCTGTTCTCTTTCTCCTGGTCTGATTCCCGCATCATTAGCCTTGAGTCATTCTCCTTTAAAGACTGGCAATATTCTCCAATTGGAAACTACAGTTTCATGACACCATACTAACTGACAGCCCAGATTTACTGCTATTGTAGGGGGAATCTTATTCTGCCTAACTGATCCAATGCACTGTGGTCAGGAATGGAGTCACAGTATGAAGATATGAATGGAGTCAGCAGGCTGTGTTGATTCCAAAAGTCATCAACTATATATGATAATCCCAGCTTGGACACACCAAGGGAATTTGGAGGTATAATATGTCACAAATGCCTTTTGCAGAATGCCAATTTAAATTTGCTGAGAGATATCTTCTATGACATTTACCTCATTTGATAACTATTTCTTGGGTTCTTGCAAAAAAAAAAGGGGGGGGGGGGGCGGTGGAGTTTGCTAGCATGTCCAAGAAGGTGTATTTTTTTTTTCATGAGCAGAAAAATAATGGGTTGAGTCATAGAACTGGGGTCAACATGGGGATTTGTGAATTATTTCTTTCTTTTCCCCCTCTGGTTACCACCTGTAATTAAGTAAAGAAGCCAATTACACTAGGGTTAGTTATAATGCAAAAGTTACAAAGAACTGGAAATAACTTTTTTGGAAGTCAGTTTCTTCCTGTGGTCTAAACATGAAAAGTGTCAATAAGGTTCCGAGGCTCATATATTATATAAGTAGAGGCTGTAAGTAACCGAGTATCTGGAATTTTTTCCAACATATTTCTCTCTTGGGAAGATAATGTAACTGGTGATATCAGTGAGACCTTGAACTTTGTTTTATTTCTTTGTTATTTTTATTCTCAAATTATTTAAATTCCTTATATCAAAACTGGTAATCAGGTCATAAGAAAGTCGACTGTTCACTATGATTTGAGTTACTTTGTGGAAATCATTGATAAATACTTTGATTCAACAGTTCCATGAATCTGTTAGTTTCCAGACTTTAAAAAAAAATTCTGAATCACAATAATTAGCTCAAATATTTTATTAAAACTAGTTTTTATAGATCCCTGGCCAGGTAACTCATTGGTTAGAGGATCATCCCAATATTCCAAGGTTGTAGGTTTGATCCCCAGTCAGAACACATGCAAGAATTAATGAATGAGTGCACAAATAAGTGAAAGAACAAATATCTCTCTCCCTTTCTCTCTCTCTCTCTCTCTCTCTCTCTCTCTCTCTCTCTCTCTCTCTCTCATTTGGCCCACTTTATCTCTTTCTTTCTCTTTAACTAATAAACAAAAAATTAAATTAGCTCTTATAATAAATAAACTCCCAAGTATTGGTGGTTTATTGCTTCCTCAGTTAAAGTCCAAAGTGGGTGTCCTGATTGCTAGCTGGCTCGTCTCCATGTTTCAGGAAGCTCATCCCATTCCAAATGGAGGTTCTACCATAGTCCACAGTAGTTTCCAAGGTCACTTGGAATGTACTTGTTATGCTTTTGTTTTCTAAAACCCAAATAAGCGATGAATAGCTTGAAAAATACCCAAAACACTTTGACATTTAATTGAAAGTTGGGATCCATACTCTTGGGCTGTGTATTGTTATCCAAAATGAGAAATAGAAATGTTCTAAATTTCCTATCAAGATCATTGTGGGTTTTTTTTTTAACTATTTAATTTATTGTTCCTTGTTTTATAAATGTTACACTCCAAAATACTTCATTTTTCTTAAATAAAATGATGAGAATTTATGCTTAATTATTATTTTAGTTATCATTGTGCCTATTGTTACATTCTGGTCAAATTTACAACACATGTTTTCTCATATGTTTTATATAATTTTAGAATATATTTAATATTTTTTCCAAAATGTTTCACTTTCTTTGATTCTGGGAAATTAAACTTATATTTCTTTAGATTTTTATGTTCCAGTAATTCTACTGGTTTTTTATATGTGTAAGAAATTATGGTAAAAATTAATTTTGTAGGTTGGGAAAAGAGGGAATGCAGTGGTATAATTGTTTGTTTTGTTTTTGTTTTTAATCAGTTCCAGTCCCCTGGATTTTTTATCTGTACCTATCATTATAGACTCTGGAGGAAGTTTAAAGTTATGATTTGAATCTTGGAAAAAGTTGTCAGATGAAATCTTGGAACACCCAAGAAATAACACAATGCCATGGAGTTAATATGATTGATGATATCATAGTTCATTTTTAACAGATGTCAAAAGAAGGAAATCAAGCTGATATTCCACATACTGAGCCCTTGTTCACTTAACAGAAGATCTTTATAAGTAAATCATAATTTACTGGGGTAGGTGATGGGCATTTGGATTACTTTTGGACTTTCAATGGAAAAATACATATTCTAAAAATCATAATTTCTAGAAAAGATGCTTATATATCCCTTTATTTCCTTGTCTTTATATTTAACCATGATGTTTAGTTTGATATTTGTGAACAAATTTGGTTAGGGAAAGTTTCTTTTTAGTAATAGGACCATATTTGCGGAACTCTAAAAATCTCATCTATATCCAGTCTTAAAATGAGTTTTCCAATATGTAACTGCAAAACAAAGTCCCAATTTCCAACAGTGTGCTGACTGGGAAAGATTATAGGTGGGATTTTTAACAGTGTATGCATGTAAAATAATTTGTGGAAAGCAAAAGAAAAACAATTATAATTGAATTTAGTTAAAGAAGATGTTTTATTTGTTTCCTGAATTCAACTTTCTATTGAATCAAATTATTTTCTCCAAGTATATTGTAGTATGTGCTGACCATCTCCAATGAAAGGGCAAAGCAGTAGGCTAACTTATCTCCAAAATATGTTCATCAGCATCTGTATATCCCTTTCCTGTGTCAGCCCTCACACCAGTTTTGGAGGTATAGACAAGCTTCAAATATACTGTGGTTCCTATTGTAAAGTGATTGCAGGGAAGTAAGAAGTTCCACAAAAGGGAAAGGGTACTGGTCTCCATCAAGCATCTGAAGAATTTCTTAGTTTTAAAGCATTGTCTCCTCCCAAATTTGATGCTTATTGATGAACACTCAGGCCTCTGCAGGTTGGCATGTTACGTTTGATAACATGGGTGTATTCCCCTTATTTCAATTTTAAAATTAAAACTCAGAAATCATTTTTATATTAAACACACATTTGCATAAACCCAGAAAAAAACCACAACAATTAACTTGGATTTACTTTGATTACCAGAAGAAGATACAATACTATTAATTTAGTTGAACAAAGGTGAGCAAAAGATTTTAGACACCATGTCTTATTTTAAGTTGAAAATAGTAGGCGAGAATTTAGTTCTGAAAAAAAAATCATTGAGTATTATCAAAAAATGCTGACTGAAATGCATTTATATGTTTAACATGATGATGTCAGTGATCCTTTAGCAGGGCTCAGCAAAGTTTTCTATGAAGAGCAGTAAATATTTTAGATTCTGCAGGCCACAGGTCTCTGTCACAACTACTCATGTGTTCATGTATCATCTATGCCAGCAGTGTTTCCCAAAGTGTGGTACGCGTTCCCCCGGGGGTACGGGAAGAGTTTGGTGGGGGTACGCGTTGCACCGGAGTTTGGTGGGGATAGGCACTGCACCGTGCTTAGCTGCGCCTAATTCTACATTCTCTTGAGTACGAGGGGTACTCAGTGTTACGAAAATTATAGAAAGGGTACACATATGTCAAAAGTTTGGGAAACACTGGTCTATGGCAAGAAATCAGCCACAGATGATACATGAATAAATGAGCATGACTGTGTTCCTGTAAAAATGTATTTACTCAAACAGGCAGTGCGTGGGATTTAGGTTGTAGGTTGTCAACCTCTGGTGTTTAGCAGCCCTCACTTCATGGCTTAACTACAATTCCTCTTCTCTCAGAGAGTCTTAGGAATTATTCTCAAATTACTCACAATTTTAGCATTTCATTTATAATACGGCATAAAATATTTCCCTCCATTTGTTATGAAGAATATGATCCATAAACCTGTCATCTTCTCTGGGCCTTGTTGAGGTCAAGGAGAGCCTGTAGGAATTGAGAAATTACTTCATCTGTCAACTTACAGCTAAAGAACTTGAAGCAAGAACATGGTGTTTAGGTCCCCGAAGATGCTCTATTTAAAAGGACATTACTGAGAGGCCTAATGTTTAGTACTGCTGGGGACAATCTTGAAAATAATGACCTACTTTTCCTGAGCAAAGCCAACTCTGAATGAGGATGATGTCCACAAATGAGGTCTCATAAAAAAATATAATTAAACAGTGATGATCCTCAGAGTGAAAGAGCTTTGAGATAATGACTCTACAGTGGCACACATTGTACCAACAAGAACAAGATGTCATAATTATATATTTGCAGGTTGATTTAATCTGACAGGATTCTTAGCAACAGTGAACTTGGTCTTTCGGTGCATAACAACACAGCCTGTGTGTTCTACAAATGAAGCTCTATTTGTCTTTTATAAACTTACACATGTCAGTTAGCAAACTTCCTAATCTAGCTGGATGTTCTTATCAATAGAGGTCCAGTAGAAGTCTTCATCTGCTGTGACATAGCATTTATAAGTTATCCGCTTTATTTAATTAAAGCCTTTTAAAAATTCTCTGTGTACATTAAGGTTTTTTTTTTCATTATTTGCTTTTTAAATGATGTTCTCTCACTGAAAAGTCTTAATTATCCTATCTTCTCAAGTACCCCTAACAGATAAATTAGCAGGTATCTGTTATGGGTTGTCCTTCACAGTTAATTGAGGAGAGAGAAATGAGTTTCATCAGGAGTTGGCCAATGAAAGCCCTTGGATAAAATCCAGCCCATCACCTATTTTTGTATGGCCCACAGCTAAGAACAATTTTTATATTTTTAAATGGTTGGGGGAAATTAAAAGCAGAATTTTTGGACCATTGAAAATTATTTTGGAACAGATCCACGCTTATTATTTTTAACAAAAATCTATTGCTGCATTCATGCTACAATAGAAGAGACAAGTGGTTGCAATAGAGACAATAAAGCCATCCAAACCCAAACTATTTACTCCCTGGCTCTTCGCAGAAAAAGTTTGCCTACCCCTGTATTACATAAACATGCACATTTCTTTTTTCACTTTTTATTCTAGGGTGTTATCTCCTTCCTTTTCTAATTTCTACTTTTGCCTTGATTTTTGATTGTGGTGGGTATTCCAGGATAGAGTTAGGAGTTTAGCCATAAAGGCCCAATTATGAGTATGACAATTTGCCTTAAATATCCTTGCATCTCTATCCTGTAAAATGCTGAGATCAACCTAGATACTCATTTATCAACATGCCTAACATTCATATAGTGCTTTAAAATTTATAAAGCACTGTAACATGCATTGTCTGGCTTGATCCTACATAGTGGTATATTCTCTTTGAAAAGCAGAAACCTGAGGTTCAGACATGTTAATTGAATTTCCAAAAACCATGCAACTAATCAGTGATGGAGAGCAGACTCTAATCTAGACTCTGAATCTTATATTACTTCTACATTGCCACCCTGCCTCAGAAAGTAAGAGATCTAAACAAAAAATATGTGATCTGACAGTTATTCTTGTCTAGAAATCAAGCACAAAGCTCGTGTGGAATGGATCTGGGAGAACTTCTCCCATCCCTGTCACCAGACATAAATCAGTAAGAACTGCAGGGTGGGGTTCACCTCTCTATATAGAAGTAGAAGAGAGAAGTTATGTGTACTTCCATAGCAAGAATAAGTCACACATCAAATAAAAAAGAATTAATAAGTAAAACTATAAATATTTAGGAAGTAAAATAACCAGTATCCCTAATTCCACCTTGGACCACTAAAACCATGCAGACCAACTCTTATGTCTCCCCCAAATTAATGTGTTGAAATCTTTACTTCCAATGTTATGAAATTAGGAGGTGGGACCTTTGGGAGGTAATTAGGTCATTGAACGGAGCCCTCATGAATCAAATTAGTGTCCTATTAAAGGAGAACCCAGAGAGCCTCCTTCTCCTTCAGCCATATGAGAAAACAGCAAAAAGACAGGGCTGTCTATAAACCAGTAAGAGGATTCTCACCTGACACTGAATCTGCTTACTACTTGATCTTAAACTTTTTCGCCTCCAAACTATAAGAAATAAATTTATGGGTTTATAACCCACCCATTCTATGACGTTATGTTATACAGCCCAAATGGAACAGGACGAACCTCTCTCAAACACCATCCACAGTCATCTCTGGAAAATTCAAATCATTACCTTGTAGAATAAGTCCAAATTCCCACGAGGGTTCACTTTTGCCTTCTCGCTCTTCTCTCTCCTTTCCAAAAATCCTCCTACTGTTTTCCATCTCATTCAACTCCTTCTAGCCACAATGTCTTCTTGCATTGATGAAGGCTGCTCATTTCTACCCTTGCTGTTCCATGGTCCTGGAGCATTATTACCCAAGATCTCAGGATTTACTTCTTCCCATTATGAGAGCTCTACTCAAATGGCAACTTGTCTTCAGAGACAGTCTTTGACAACTTTACCCATCTTTCTTTATTCTGGTACCCTATTTGTTTATTTTTAGCATTATCCTCCTCTAAAATTATCTTATTTACTTATTGGTACAACTCCTTGATATCTATCTTCTTCCAGTAGCTTGTAAGTTCCTTTGGCACAAGGACTTTGCTCATCTTTTTCACCAACACCTAAAACCCTGTATGATACAGAGTACACATTCAACAAGTGGATGAAGAAGTCAAATTGTGTGGTCTTTGAAATATATATTTTTTATACCCTTGATGGTAAGACAATGCATACCATTTCAACCAAAAGACATAATATGACATATCTGTCAAAAATAAGGTAAGAATTATATGAAACGATGTAAGAAGTAAAATCACGACAAATCTGTAAAAAAAAATTTAAATTCTGTGGGGAGAGAGATTGTCTATAGCAATTTTAAATATTTTTACAAGCAAACATTTTTTCCTTGATATCTGTTTGAAGCCTCAGCTTTTCAGTATTGCGCCCTCTTTGTATTTCAAGGCAAGTAGGGTTTAATAGATGTCTTAGATTTCTAAATATTCACTTTTTAAAGATAGAGGGCATGGAACTACCTGAGCAGAAAGCTGAGAAACCTCACTTAACCAGCTCCTACTGTAGTTCAACTCCTTAGAGGCAAACACATGTTGTCTTCCCCCAAATATTAATAATAGCAAGCTTTTCAAATATTAACTCATCAGAGTCATCCGTGGCAAATGAGAGTACCTGAAATTTTATTTTGTGTATATGTGGTGGGTGACTCAGTTAAAAGTTATATTTAAACACTTTTTAAATAAGCATTGTTAAAGAAATTGAAGGTTCTAAATTGAAGGTACCTTAAAAACATCGTATCTGAACTGAGCAAACTCATTTCTGGAAATGCCTTTTACACTAACAAATATATGACTTTATCAAACTTTGCAATAGTCGAGGGGAGTGGTGTTTTAGGAATGCATGGCTCAGTTCTAAGATGTACATGAGGATGGAGTAGAATTATGCCTCAGACATGGTGATTTACTGGACCATGGAAAGCACATTTACTTCAAGGGGACAAAATGTGCTTAGCATGCATCATCAGGAAACTGAGAAGGGATACTTTTGAAAATAATCCAAATCAACTCTACCACAGTGGGATCAGGCTAGAGAAGAGATTAGTGGATGAAATAGTCAATGTGGAGATGATTGCTAAGAAAAGCTTTAGTTTGCATGATTTTGTAAATTTGTCAGGATCACTCTAAGGTAGAATTGTGAATTTTTTCTTGGATGTTTTTTTCTACATTTTCTTTCTAAGCCTCTGATTTTCCTTTTGGTAACCTTCATTGTTATCCTGTCCAGGCTTAAAACACATTTAATCTTCAGCTGCCAGTCTTTGACAGTGCCTCAGTTGTCCTTATGTTCTCTATAACCATTCTATCTTTATTGGCCAGCTGTCTTTCTTATCCCACAGTATCAGGAATATTGCAATTTATATTTTCTCCCTAAATACTGAAATAAGGTACTTATCATTTTACCCAAAATTATGTATCAAATTCATGTGCTTCAGATGTGCTGGATATGGTGTCCAGTACAGAGAATGATCAGACATGTGCACTTCATGTTACTCAAAATCTCTGCTAGTTGTCTTTGGGAAGATAATGCAGTTCACACCAATGAGTTAATGGCTCTTAAGGGCAGAATATCTGCTTTTTAAAAAGATACATAAGGACATGGAGTTTTAAAGGAAAGAAACGATTCTTTAATAGCAGAATTTAATTATAGGTACACAAGATAGTCTGGGGAAAGAGATCATTTTCACACTTCTAAAAAGCACTGTATAGGCAAATCCTTATCCTGACTGTGCCACTAAAAATTACTGAATTAAAGTTAGTGTAACAAGAGGTGGTAACTGGATGGTGGCCTTCCCTTGACAACTAAATGCATGGACTAGGGTACTTATGCACACAGTAGAAGCCTTTTTTATGAAGCAAGAATCCAATTTCATTGTCATTATTACCTTTGTGCCAAATGACTTGTAAAATAAAATAAATGAGATCTACAGCACCTAGCAAGCGAAGACAGCCCCCAATTCATCATTCCCCCTCGAACCTGCACTTTGATGGTCTCAAAATGAGGGCGAGAGAGAGGATTAGTTCTGACCTTCCACTGATCAGAACAAAGTGTTATTCTTGATCTCACTTCACTGGTTTCTGACTAGCATAGCATTTTTTGTATTGTCTTATTTTTTCTGTCTTCATAAATCAAAGTAAGGGTCTAAGGAAAGAGCTACAGGACCTGCTTCCTGGCTGTGGATTTTAAGACAGAAAACTCTTTTCGTGCTGCCATTCGAGTCATTTGTACTTGAACAAATAGGCGGATATTTGGCTCTAGGTAGAAACTGCTAATCCCATAAAATCTCCAAAGAAACAGCACAACAGATCTTGGGCAGAGATTGAAAATGGTTTCATGCACTCCTCATTGTCTGCCTTCAGATTCCATATTTACATTCTGTGCCTGGCACATGGTGTCAGAGAAGTGTCACGTGACAATAAGTGAGGAGAGAAATGGGAAAGATCGATTTTTAAAATATATATGAAATATTGAGAAACTGCAGTCCTAAGTCTTGACCTGACTCCTGTGAAAGTTGTTTCTAGATGTTTGAAACAGTCCCTCACCCTGTCTCATTGTGTGACCTGGAGAAGAACACTTTGCTGTGTATCTAATGAAAACATCTTATTATTGTCACATGAACAGCACAACATGCTGCAGTCATTATTTTATCTCACCTGAATATCTAGATCAAGTAAAATTTAGACCTTAATGAGTTGTTGTTGTTGTTTTTGTTGTTGTTGTTGTTGTTGTTTTTAATGTTATCCATTTTGGCATAAAGTGACAGCAGGTCTTTATTTTGTATATATATATATATATATATATATATATATATATATATATATATATATATACTTTTATTGATTTCAAAGAGGAAGGGAGAGGAAGAGAGAGATAGAAACATCAGTGATGAGAGAGAATCAATGATTGGCTGCCTCCTGCATGCCCCCTACTGAGAATGGAGCCAGCAACCCAGGCAGTTAGACAAATCTGATTATGAATCTTTGCCCAATGTGACTTGGGTGAGTTATCTAAAATTGCCGGTCCTCATATTTCATCTCCCCGTACTTTCCTGCTTAAACTAATTGTTTTTTATTATGACTCTCTTACTTGGTTGCAACTGTGACACCTATCTGCTTTTCTTCTCTTTCTTACCTTTATATAATACATATAAACGTGCCTATGTGTAAGTACTATGTGTATGTATGTTATATTTAAAAATTCACCCCACCTGTTTAGAGAACTCTAGTTCTTATCCTCCTCACTCACACAGCTTCCAACAAACAGACAGATATAGCAGCCTGTGTCGCTCTGCTAGTGCCCAATCCTGGGCATATGGTACCCTGCAAAATAGCCTGGGGCTGGTAAATGGATTACTTTATTCTCAGTCAACAAGCCCTGGTGGTTGTAAATATCACTTCTGAAAGATTTTGGAAAGGTAAAAACAAAATAAAAAATAAACACTTTATTCTTTTTTTTTTCTTAATCATGAACATCTTGACTCCACACAAAGATGCTTTTCTTTTGACTTGCTAGTAGTTAGGCTTTATTCAAAAGATACATTCTTCTGAGAGAAAAATGCTATCATCAGAAATGAAACATAAAAGCAGGGGAAAAAAGACCCAGGGCCTTTTACTCTTGTGAAGGTCAAATTATTCTTTGAAACAGTATACCTAAGTGTTTTTTCAAAACCACAGATTCAGGGTCATTTCAAGGTTTTTTTTGTTTGTTTGTTTGTTGTTGTTGTTGTGTGTGGGTTTTTTTTTTTTTTTTGTGTGTGTGTGTGTGTGTGTTTTCACTACCAAATGTTTTACTTGCAGTGTAATGACAGGCTGATGATCCAATATTTTCATTAATTTTATATAATAACTCATAAATCTTACTTTTTTTTTTTTACAGATATCAGGGAGGCTTTGTGTGGTGTGTAGTGTATAATATACATATGCATTTAATAATAAGCTGATTGAAATATCTGTCCAGCAGTATTTACGCAGAGCCTGGTATGTTCAAGATCTCTTCCTCCCTTAATGTGTGGGGTGAGGGGGCTCCATCTGTGGGGTGTGGGGACTCCGCCTGTGGAATGCTATGGGGTCACTAGGTTTTCAGTGTCTCAGAGGGAAGTGGGTGTGGCCTCTGTGCTCATAACCACAGTTTGAGAAATAAAGAAAAGTCCATTTGGGTTTTTTTTTTTCTTTCATAATAAATAATTTGAAACTAGTTATAAACCCAGAGGAGAATAAGTCAAGAAAAAAGACCATAATGCAAACAAATCAGGGATCTGAGCGAGACAAACTAAGGAGTCTGAAGCTAACTGAAGGAAGATGGGCCTAGAATTCTATGAGCAAGTGATAGAGTACATGTGGCTAGTTTTGATAAAGCTTGTGGGGACCTTAGTCTTTTTATGTTAGAGCTCATTAAAGAGGCTTATAGGAAATAAACCCATGTCCCAGTTCTAGGATCTATTGGAAATAGATGGATAAATGCAGCATGGCCTTACCTTGAAGGACAGAAAGAGCCAAACTCCTCACCTATGTAACAAACATCCCCATTTGATTGGGGCATTGTGTTGTGATGTTCTGTTTTCCTGCTGAGACAAAATACAAGTCCTTCAGATCCTTCCAACATGGCACCTCAGGCATTCACTGCCAGTCACTGGAGTGACCTACCAAGGGAAGGTGACTTGCCACCTCTGCTTAAGTAGCTTTTATCTTCAGAGGGGAGCAGCAAGACCAGTAAATCACTATGACATAAGGCAGCACACGGCAAATGTGTTTTAAGTAATCTAACACTAAAACATGTTCTTAGAAACAATGATTTCTGACCAGGGTGACAGCAGAAGTCACCATCAATGGAATGGCCTTCGAGTCAAGTAAGTATTTTTACAGCATAAAAGTAGAGAACAAAGGGGAGTATTTAAGAGTTATTTTATATTATCAATATGGAAATATATTATTATTTCCCGGGGTTTTACAAGGCTGCTATATGTGCCATCCTGTTTTAAATCAAGGGGGAGAAAACTTTTAAATAAATGGCTATGATAAGTAAAATATATATTTCCCTAAGAGTGACGTATAGTCCACAAATATAACACTGAAGTGTGAGCTCCAGAATTTCTAAATGCAGACATTATTATTTATGAAGATACTAATTCTTTTTTTTTTTATTATTATGGTTACCTTATAAAGTGTTTCCATGATTTAAAAAAAAAACGATTAAAATATTAGTGTTATAAAAACAAAATAAATCACATAAGTAGTTAAATTTTAACAAATATTTTATTGGTGGGGCACTGGTATGCCATTTATAATTGAATCATCCAACATTCATTTCACATGGCACGAGGGCAATCTTGACTTCATGTAAAAGTACTTATGTTTGAAGTTCAAGAAAAGTAAGAGCGAGGGAAGCCTAAATTCTGAGCTTTAATATGGGTAAGTACACATATTTGTCCTTTTAAGCATGTGGTGACTTTTTCTTCAAACAAAGCTCCATCCATACTAGTATACAATGGACAAAGTCCTCCAAGGATCAGAAAAGAGTCAATTCCAGCACCTCTGGTGTTCCTCATTGTGTCCACTCTTGCTTCAAGAAAAAGTCAGTTAAGAAAACTTTCTAGAAACAGACTGAGTATTCCACTAAACATTGTTCTATTTATTTAGTTAGGGTTTTTTTATTACTATTATTTGTTTTGTCCATGAGGAAACTATTCAGTGTGGTAAAAGATTAGAACCAGTCCATGCAAAAGAGAGAATTTATTAAATTCTAATGCCTTTGTGCTTTAAACTGCATGTTGTCTTGAAATTTGTTTCCTAGGGCTGCCGCGAGAAATTGCAACAAACTGGCTGACTTAAAACAACAGCATCGTATTCTCTCCCCATTCTGGAAACTAGGAATTCAAAGTCAAAGTACTGGCACAGCTGGTTCCTTCTGCAGGCTCTGAGGGAGAATCATTCCCCTGCTCAGTTAAGCTTCTGCAGCTCCAGGGGCTCATGGGTTTGGGGCAGTATCACTCTAATCTCTGTCCCCCTTCACATGCATGGCCTTCTCTGTATCCTGTCTTCTCCTCTTCTCTTCTCCAACAGGGACATTTGTCTTAGGTATGGGGCCCACCGTAATCCAGGATGATCTTATCTCCACAATCTTAATTACCTCTGCAACAACACTTTTCCCAATAAACTCACATGTTCAAATGAGGACAATACATAGGTTCTGGATGAACACCTTTTGGCGGGGGTCACCATTCAACTAACTATACTCATGTTATATTACTTTCCTATGATCCAGACGGTAAAGTAGCCAATTCTGCCCCCTTTTAAAAAATAATAATATCAAATTAAATCAAAAATAACTTGTGACTCTGAACAGTGCAATGTTACTTTCTTGTGATTTTATTTGCTTTTGTTAATATATATGTAAATTTTATGCAACTTTCACCTGATTAGAGGACGTTGCTCTAAATCAACAGAAAGCTTAATTTAATCATCTTCTTCTTTGTTTTTATCTTGTTAGAATTCCTCAACCATGATTTTAACTGAATGAAAATTAAAAAAAAAAAGCTATCTATTTATTTGCTTTCAATTAATTAATTATTGTTGTTATATACAGGGACACATCTATTGAATTGATAGTGCTAGAGATAACATGGTATAGTCAAAATAAAATGCCCAGGCTTCTGGCAATGATGGATCTAGTTGTGATTCACAGCTCATAGATTAGTACTTTTTGTCTATTTGCTTTAAAATAAGTCACTCAATCTTTTTTAGTCCCTCTATCCTCATCTGTAAAATGGAGACACTAATACCTATGCCTGTTTGTAATAAGAATTAGATATAATATAGATAAGTCACCTACTACAACGCCTCACAGAGTTTTTACTTTATAAGTGATATTTATTATTTATTATAGACTTTGCCTTATAAAGATAAAAAACAAAAGGAATGTTGATTGTTAGCTCATTCATTTAGTTAATTTAAATGCTGAACTGAATAGTCTCTGATCTATGGTAGGTTTGGAGAGTGTGGTATAATATGTCCTTACGGTTTTCTTGGTGTATCTGCTTCCCCTTCTCTCATTCCTATCTATTAGTCAGGGTGTTCTCCTGAAACATGATTCCCTTTCCTGCCTATGTTCTTGCTCAGGTTGTTTGGGTACTTGGAAATGCTCTCCTTCCTTCTCTGTTATTCATACTTGTCCACTGTTTATGGCTCAAAAGAAGTCATTTGTTTTCCCCTGAAAATATCTATTATGTTATGCTCAAACATATCTTCTGCCTTAATATTTTAAAATCGTTAAACTCTGTACTGATTTGGTATTTAACATACACGCATGTCACTGTTGGAAAATGTAAGTTAAGTGTTATAAGTGATCAAGTACAAGGTTCATGAGGTAAAGATTCAAATTAAGTTTTTAGTGTTTCTGTGTCACACTCTAAAGTTAATTAAATTGTTCTTACAGGTTCAAGTTGTACTTGAGATGTCTTTTTCCTTTAAATAAAATTAAATGCACTCCAAGCTTCTGTCATCCAGATTGGTGGGAAATTCAAGTCTGGTAATTATTGGGACTCCCTCCATCATGCAGGTATATTTATGAACACAAACATTGGCTCCTCCAGTGTTTGGTCTGCCCTAGTTAAGCCTGAAATACCATTATCCATGCCCACATAGTGCTTTCAATCTAGAAGCTCTCAAGTCACCTAGATGACATTGCCATGATTTGGAGATCCAATGCCTAGAGTTCATGTTTTTCTGGAATCAAACTGCCACTTTCTGTTCTAAGAAAGTTGCTCTTCCCAAATCCTCTTGGATCTCAGAAACCACTGTCCTTTTCTGAGCTTGGAGAAATATTTCTTTGCCAATTCCCAGTTTTCAAAGGCATACATCCCTCTCTTACCTACATATTCAATAAAACCTCTTTTTTGAGCTTAGATTTACAAACAGCCATTAACATAGTTTATATGAATATGTCTCAGAGATTTGTGGAGCACACTTATCAATGACTAAAGTATCTGACAGTTTGGAAATTGATTGGAAAACAAGGTATTTCAAGGGGAAGAATATTTCAAAAGAAAGTTGGATGTGAAAACTATGCTTCCAGTCATACAGGAAGAGGTGAGTGGGAGTTACTTACACATAATATTTGTCTATCAGATTTGTCTTTGGTTCAGCTCCTGTTTATCTATTTTCCTGGAATCAAAACTAGAATGAGAAGGGACTGAAAGAGGGTTAAATACCCTATAACATCTTGGAAGCACATAGGAGTATTGCTTTAAGTTGATTATAACATAGCTGAGAAAGAACATGAGTTTAGAATGAGGGCTCTGAATGACAAAGCTTGCTTTTGGCCCAATGAGATTTTGGCACATTATGAAAACAAGTCCTTGACATGGAAGCATCCTCACTAAGTAGCACCATAGTAACATCTACTGCAGCCAAGACTTTGATAGACACATGGGAACCCAATAATCCCTACAGTGTTGGTTAAGTTCTCAGGGCTTTGTTGCAATGGGAGAAGGAGCCAATAATTATAACTATGGTAACTTGAGCCAGGAAGAGCCCATGTGCATCCTCATTGAACACTATTCATTATCAGAACCCATGGCAAATCACATTCCCACAGCCTGCAAAACATGAAAGAGTTCTGAGAAGCAGAATTTAGAGGGAATCAAGAAAGTGGAAGATGATATTTTCTAGGAGGTAGTTTGGAGGACTTATTTGTTAAAATATATAAACTAATTCTCTGAACTTTCAAAATTGTATGTGTGGCTATGAGATGGGTAGCACTTTGAAAGGAGTTAGAATTCTAGATATATTTGCTGGCAGCACAACATCCAAAGAAATATTCAAATGGTGATCTTTCTCTGAAGTCCCTGTAGTCAATAACAAGAGAACACCAGTTACATTTATCTCCCCTTGTGATAACATGTATTCAATACAGACTTGATTTGATAAACTGAACAAGTTAGTTAAATTACCTTGACTAATTGTTAACAAAGTTGGTGTCTAAATACTGAGCTCACAGTTTCTTAACACTGGAAACCAGAGTCTCCTGGGAGTATATCAAGCTGTGGCAACAAGTACTCAAGAACAAGAGTTATGATATAATTGACAGGGGCACTTTTGCAGTATCTTTAGATGCAAAGTATAATATTGAAGACTCTAGAATTTCCTAAATATTTTGTATTTCCTGAAATGTACTCTATCTAGTTCGATTTTATCAATCAAGATACTCAAGTGGACATAACCACTTTTTGAAGATACATTTTTTTTATTGATTTCAGAGAGGAAAAGAGAGGGAGAGATAGAAACATCAATAATGAGAGAGAATCATTGATAGGCTGCCTCCTACACACCCTACCCTGGGGATCAGCCTGCAACCCAGGCATATGCCTACATGGGGAATGGAACCGTGATTTCCTGATTCATAGGTCAACACTCAACTACTGAACCATACCAGCTGGGTTGGACATACCCACTTTTAAATGAGGTTGGCAACTTCTGGATACTAGTATTACATCCTCATTTTAAATATTCACCACGTATTATATACAAAAGACTTTGAAAGTTCTGTAATAAATGTTTTCAAATTGTTTTTATTTAGCATACCTCAAATTAATTTTTCATAGAACTATTTTTCAAAAGATGTCTACCTATGCTCCTCAGGCAAATATTGTTCTATAGAACATATTTTGCACAATGGATGTATCTCTAACTTGAACTATGTAATGGAAAATTTTGATTATTAAACTCATATCAATGATATCACAGAGTCAATAAAGATTAGACAATTTTGCCACCCATGAAATAAAGATATAGATGTGATACATAAAATAAAACATAATTTTTTTATATATTGCACATTATATATGATGTATCACACAAAAGATTTGGACACATGAGATATAAATCTATCAAAATAATTAACAACAAATTAGAGACTATTTCTAATAGCTAAAATGGCAATAAGGATGATATTGCTCAGAATGATTGGGAAATAGATGGAGGTTCCCATGGTCACTGGGTATCAAGGAAAACTGTTTGAAAGATGTTTCCTTTTTTATTTATACGTTTATTATTATTTTTTAATAAATCTTTATTGTTCAGATTATTAGAGGTGCTCCTCTTTCCCCCCCAAAAAAAAAACTCCCCTCCACTTAATTCCCCACCCCATGCCCTTAGCCCCCACCACTGTCTTTATCCATAGGTGTAAGATTTTTGTCCACTCTCTGAGCTGGACAGTTACAGAGTATATTCCAATGGCTAACATTTAACAATTTAAGTAAGTAAGTGTGCCCAAGTAGGAGAAAACTACAGAGTAAGAGAAGGTACACATTAAATTGTCACCTGACAAGGAAAACATTATTTCAGATCATTCTATGTCAAGCTTGAGCTCTGTAGACTTTTTTTTTTTTTTTTTTTTGGGGGGGGGGAGGGGGGAGAATCTGTAAAAAGCTTCATCAAAATAAAAAGCTTCTGCACAGACAAAAAAAACCAAAAATAAAGGGTTAATATCCCAAAAATATAAGGAACTCATAAAACACATATCAATAGTGTTTTCTCCAATGGAAGTCTTGAAGTATAATTTCATTAAAACATTTATATATTTTAAAAATACCAAAGTTTTCCCTCCACGCAATTTCCATTTCATCTATTTATATCATTAATGGAACTTGATGTTACTCTAAGTCCATGGAGATCAGGACATTATTTGGTTTGAGTAGATAAATCTCAGTATTACCACAGAAGAAAAAAAAGTGATTATACACCTTACCTGTCACTGTCTGCCCCTCAACCCTGTTTACATACACAATACATAAACAGATTCTAGACTTTTTTTTTAGAACTTCTAATGGCAGAGATAAATAAGTAAATAAATAAATAAATGCCTAGAGAGATGAGAGAGGGAGATAATGACTAAGGAATTATACTTCAAGACTTCCATTGGAGAAAACACTATTGATATGTGTTTTATGAGTTCCTTATATTTTTGGGATATTAACCCTTTATCAGATGTATCATTGTCAAATACATTCTCCCATACAGTGGGCTCTCTTTTCCTTTAGTTGCTTTTTTTTTGTTATTTTGTTTTGTTTTTTTGGGTTTTTTTTGTCTGTGCAGAAGCTTTTTATTTTGATGAAGCTTTTTATTTTGTTGCAATGGGAGAAGGAGCCAATAATTATAACTATGGTAACTTGAGCTAGGAAAAGCCCATGTGCATCCTCATTGAACACTATTCATTATCAGAACCCATGGTAAATCACATTCCTACAGCCTGCAAAACATTAAGCTTTCTGTGAAGCAGAATTATTTAGAGGGAATCAAGAAAGTGGAAGATGATATTTTCTAGAAGGTAGTTTGGCTCTACAACAGCGGTTCTCAACCTGTGGCTGTTGACCCACAGGTTGAGAACCGCTATTAGGGTCCCCTAAGGCCATCAGAAAACATAGATATTTACATTATGATTCATAACAGTAGCAAAATTACAGTTACAAAAGAGCAATGAAAATAATTTTACAGTTGCTGTTCACCACAACATGAGGAACATGGCATTAGAAAGGTTGAGAACCACTGGATTAGGTTCCAAATTGAATTACCCCCAGGCATTGTCCTCAGTCCTCAGGTGTGGCAAGAGTTTTTTTTTTTTTTCATCTGGTTGGGGCAGTTGCTTCTGCCTGAAGGCTGATTGTTATTTTTAGTCTCTTAACTGGCCTCAAGGCAAGGTATTTTCCAATAGGGTGGGTCAACTGTCTACCCCTCAGGCAAACCTGCAATGTATTGCAAATAGCAAATATCTTGTGGGAAAGACCTCCTCTACTATGTGAGGAGATGAGTCAGCACAAGAAACTGGAGGTGTCTACCTTCTGAGCTTTAGCCACTAAGTTCCCAATCCTGGCTTCTGCTCACACAGCTTCAGTTCACTCTGCTTTCCCTCTGCCAGAACACAAGGTGGTTCCACAGGGAATTTTGTGCATTGGCCCTTTAAGAGGGTGCCTGAATTTCCAGCCATGGCTCCCTGGCAGACAGAAACCCTGTTGCTTTTCACAGTCAGATGTTCTGGTGCTTTCTGCTGGGCGAGTGGGGTGGGGTGCTCAGCTCAGGGTTTAGATCCCAGAGTTCTCAGTGGCAACCCCTCACAGTTAAGATATCTCTCCACAACTTATAGTTGCTGTCTGTGAGTGCCTAGCCAGTTCTTTCTTGCCTTCACCCCTCCTACCAGTCTCTATGCAGTCTCCACTTTTAATACTTGGGTATCAGGGTTCTGTCCAGTGAGCCTTCTTCCATTGATAATTCAGGAAAATTTTCAGTATTTTAGTTGTAATTCCAGTTTATTCCTAGGAGCATGACCATGCAGCATCCACTTACTCTGCTGTCATTTTTAATCTCCAAAAATATAGGGATCTTGACCTGATATCTCACTCACTTCAGAATTTTAGGTTAAGCTGCAAACAGTCATCTAACAAAGGGACAACCTCTGAGTAAGAGTAGCAAGAAATAGCATATGATTCCTGAACTTTTAGGATTAAGATCAGTCCAGAAAGGAATGTTCTGATATTAACTATCATTTCCTTACTCTGTGCTTTGGTTGAGAACGCAGATCTTAAGACAGTGAAAGGATAGTTTTCATTACAATGTGTTGTGTCCATAAGTGCAAAGTGCTCCTAATAGCTATCCAGCACAGACATTTGTTAATTCATTGAGCTTATATTATTGACAACCAATGCCTAGTAAAAATCTTTTTGTAATTAGTCTTTGTTCAGATTCAGTGAGTGGAAACCAGAGAAAATACCAAAGCCAGAATAATTAAAAAAAAATAGAGCATCACCAATTTCCTGTGTCAATTAGGTAAGATTGCATGAAGATACCTTTAGTGTTTTCTAAGAGTCATCAGAAATGTATCTTTAAACAGAAAGTAATAACAGCATGTTTGAGCCCAAAATACATACTATTATACTATCAGTTGATAAATCTCAAAGTTTGAACTTTTACTGTTTAGTGTATTGCTGTTGTTAATTTTTTTTTTATATATATTTTATTGATTTTTTACTGAGAGGAAGGGAGAGAGATAGAGAGCTAGAAACGTCGATGAGAGAGAAACATCAACCAGCTGCCTCCTGCACACCCCCCACCGGGGATGTGCCCTCAACCAATGTACATGCCCCTGACCGGAATGGAATCTGGGACCTTTCAGTCTGCAGACCGACGCTCTACCACTGAGCCAAACCGGTTTCGGCTGTTGTTAATATTTTTATTGCTTTTTAGAGAGAGAGGAATGGAGTGGAAGAGAGAAAGAGAAACATGGATGGAAAAGTGAAACTTCAGTTGGCTCACTCCTGCATACCCCCTATCAGGGATCAAGCCAGCAACTCAGGCATGTATTCTGATCACCAACTTTCTGATACATGGGATGATGCCCAACCAACTTTGCCACACCAGCCAGGGCCAGGTCAGCCTTATTAATTTTGTTATCTTGTCTTAATAGGTGTCATCAGGATACTTATGCTTAGAAAATTAAGAGAACACCCCTGTTCATAAAGAATGCAACCATAAGATAGAAACACAAAAAGACAAAGCACTGTCATAGATTTGACATACATATTTTGGGCCTCAAAACTGCATTTTTAGAAATGATATTTTTTTCTTGGTTGCAAGTATATGATAAAATAAAATCTGGGACAGAATCAAGCACTCCTTTAGTAATATTATAAAGCTCTCTTCCCTGACTTACCTGAGGTAGTTTCTGATACACAGTATGTGCTCATCAAAAATGTACTAACTAGATAAATTTACACACATACACATACACACACACACACACACACACACACAGAGAGAGAGAGAGAGAGAGAGAGAGAGAGAGAGAGAGAGACCAATTTGAGTTAAACATCTTTATGTAAAAATGCAGCAAAATAAAAGCCCCAAAATTGGCTTTTCTAATTTGATAAATTAGGGAGACAATTAAAATAAAATAGGATGATCCAAGCTTGTGTGTCTAAAGAGGAAACTGAAGTGTATAGTTCATAAACAATGTAAGCTTAGAGAAGAGACCTTTTCAGGGAAGTTATTATTTCTTTACCCCAGCTCCTCATGTCCTATTCATAAATAGATCTGAAATAGTCCCAAATGCTTTATAGTTTTTTAAGTCACTAAAGGCAAACATTTGATGGAAGTTTTAGCCCCTTGTCTGCTACGCCCAATGTCATCTATAATAATAAAAGTATAATATGCTAATTAGACTGGAAGTCCTCTCAGAAGACGTTCTGGACTACTGTAAACCAGGGCTGTGAGTGAAGCCCAGGTCTCTGGTGCTAGAGGGAAGCTGGGGGAAGGAATGCTTACTCTTGTATGAATTTCTTCTATTCTTATGTGGAATGAAAAGAATCAACTTTCTAAAGCTTAGTGTGTGTGTGTGTGTGTGTGTGTGTGTGTGTGTGTGTGTGTGTGTTTCATAGAGGAAGGAAGAGGGAGAGAGAAATAGAAACATTAATGATAAGAAAAAATATTGATCAACAAACTCCTGCATGCCCCCTATTGGGATGGAGCCTGGAAGCTGGGCATGTGCCCTGACCAAGAATTGAATTGTGATCTCCTGGTTCATAGGTGAACACTCAACCACTGAGCCACAGCAGCCAGTCCACACTACGTCTTGTTACTAGTTTCATCACTACCAGAAAATGGGCCCACATGGTAAATACCTACTTTGGGAGCTGTGTGGTACACCTATGAATGCACCAGATTTATCCAGCACAAAAAGTGGGGTAATATAATCACTTAAAAATAAATCAGAAAAATTCTTGAGTTCTAACCCCTGATTTTATAGAGGAGGAACCTAAAGTCTAACCAGGTGAAATGACTGGATTATGATCAACTCCAATAATAGCATACATAGACTGGGAAATCTTGAGAAAACTATAAATGTGATTCTGATTGAATAGCATTACTGTTTATCTTATCTTTAAATTAATATATAAATGATATAAGGGCAAGCAGATGAAGAGAGTAAACAAAGACATGATGTGGTATTCATTGGTTGAATCATATAGCCTTTTTTGTGTGACAGAAACCATATTCCAAAATAATATAGTATAGACACTTTACATGTGCCTGGACATCAAAGTGGATTTCTGTGGGGTTTTTTTTTTACACCTGGCAAATAGACACAAGTAGTCAGATCCATTGAGCTGACTAACTAATTTGCTAATGGAATATTTGCTCACAGGATAGAAATACACAGAAAACTCTGCAATTAACCTTTGAAAACAAAAAGAATGTTGTCTAGAAAGTTTTCAGAACTTCATTATTGATAGAAGCTTAAGAGTAAACCTAAACTATGACCATAAGTGCTCTTAATATATCACACCTATGTGGAAAGTAAGACAATGCTGGCTCCTGAACTATTCTCATGTGGAATGAAAACAAGCAACTTTCTAAAGCTTAGTTGGTTGATCAGAACAAACTTTGTTTTTAAAAATCTAACTTTATATTTCCATAAACTTAAAAAATAGAACTTTTCAATGTATATACAATGCACATAAGATAGTTTCTTAATAAATACATTTCATAGTATATTTAAAGTGAACAATTTCTGCATTAAAACGTTATTAAAATCTAACTAAGTAGTTACTAATGTTGTCTTTGCCCAAATACCATCACAGGACAACTTCCTTTTGCTTCATGTGACTACTTAATATAATTCAAATCTCTGAGATAAACATGATATTATAAACTACAAAGTGCATATAAGGATTATATACAAAACTCGAAGTGTGCCCTAGCTGGTTTCACTCAGTGAATAGAGCATTGGCCAGGGGACTGAATGACTTTGGGTTCAATATGCCCAAGTTGTGGTCTCAATCTCCAGTAGGGGGCATGCAGGAGGCAGTTGGCCAATGATTCTCATCATTAATGTTTCTATCTCTTCCTCTCCCTTCCTCTCTGAAGTCAATAAAAATAAAAATATACATTAAAAAAAAAAAAACAACGCTTAAGTGGTATGGCCAAAAAGTAATAACAATGATCTAATTGGCAAAAATGCTATTTTACCAGATAAAATGGATTATATGTGTTTCAGTCTTTACAATGACATGTCATTTCACATTGTGTATATGCTTGCCAACAAATGAAGGAAATTAAAAAGAAAAAACTTGTATTGGTCATGTACTATGTGTTTGGGACATGATAGGCACATAATAAATATTTTTGGATGAATGAGGATTAGGCATTGTGCCAGACAATCAGTAAGTGTTTTGTTATTTAATTTTAATTTCATTTACAGTCTGTTGGGACACTCTGAAGTTAGATAATTAGCTCAACATTGTTCTGTAAGAAGATCCCAAAGTGTAAACTTTGGTTTACTTTTGTGAAACAAAAATATTTTTATCCTAAAAATCCAATAAACTTTAAATATGCATATAAATACTCATCTTAAATTGTCCAATATCTTCACAATACAGTCTCCCATTATGTGACCAAAAATTATCAGAATGGCCAACATGGATGCCTGATTAAGATGTTAGAGTAGGCTATTGTCCCATGGTAGAACATGATGACTAATATGAAAGATCATGCCCTTGAAAATCTCTTCTTATACCATGTAAGTCTTTGTTTTGCATGCTATCTCAATTTCTATTAACAAAAGTCTAATGTATGTTAATAATTTTCTTCTTTCAAAATGCAAATGTCCTTGGGGAAATAAATATGTTGCTATTATTCCTTAAAGTGAACTGAAACAATAAATATTTTTTAACCCAGCTAAGTCTCACTGGAAAAAAAAAAAAAAAAAAAAAAAAGACATTTCAATTCAGATGCTTTTGCCCTTAATGGAAAGGTAGAGAGGGGCACTTTATGTGAGGATGGGCTAGGTAAAGCACTATGGGAAGCTTTGTGCATCCAAAGAGCAACATGAGGACCCTGGATGCCTGGTTTGGAAAAAAAGATGGTAATCATTTGGAGAAAAAGTCCAGAAAGAAGTTAGAGTTGCAATAATAAATAGATTTTTATTTATTTATTTATTTTTAGTTTTCCTTTCTGGGAGTTTATTATTGTTGTATAAAAATATTATAGATTTCTGGGTATTAATTTTATATCCTGTTACATTGCCAAATTTGTTTATTAAATCTAGTAGTTTTTTAGTGGAGTCTTTAGAGTTTTCTATGTACAATATCATGTCATCTGCGAATAATGAGAGTTTTACATCCTGCTTTCCAATTTGAATGCCTTTTATTTGTTCTTCTTGTCTTGCTGCTGTGGCAAGGACTTCCAGTACTATCTATATATAAAAAAACACTAATATGCAAATAGTCCGAAGAGTGGAACAATCGAACAACAGGTAGCTGTAATGTGCACTGACCACATGCAGAACATGGCAATCATTAGCAGCAGACTGCAGGGTGCAGAACATGGCAGTCATCAACCATGGCAGTGTGGTAAAGCAGGTGAGCCGGGGTGCCAGACCAAGGTGGGGCACCAGTTGCTATCATCAGGGCAACTGGTTACTGAAAATTCTTTGCTCCTGTGCACTGCATTCCTGTCAGGTGCTCACACCTGTTGCCAGTGCCTGTTGCTGGTCCCAATTGCTCAGTGCAGTCAGCGGGTTAGAGCAGTGGCTGCTGGGTCTGATCATCCCTGAGCATTTCTCCACCTCACCCTGCTCCTGAGGGGTAATCAGGACAGCAGCCACTGAAACACCCACTTACAGTGCTGGCCCCAATAACTCTACATTATCAGCTGGTGCAAGCAGGGCCTGTGCTGTCAGTAGATGGGAGTGGCAGCAGGAGTGGGCTGCCAACAGACAGGGTACTAGGGGCCATGATAGGAGGGGGCCAGGTGGGGGCACAGAGGATGGGCTGAGGCCTGCCCCTGTGTCTACCACCACCTCGTAGCCCACAGTTCCTTTCAAGGTGCACAAATTCATGCACTGAGCCCCTAGAGTTGAATGGGAATGATGAAAGTGAATATTCCTGCCTTGTTTCTACTCTTAGGGGAAATGGTTTTAGTTTTTGCCCATTGAATATGATGTTGGCTATAGGTTTGTCATATTCCTATGTTCTTTATTATATTGAGGTATGATCTCTTTATTCCCAGTTTGCTAAGAGTTTTTATCAAAAAAGGATGCTGGATTTTGTCTAATACTTTTTCTGCATCAATTGATATGAACACCTGATTTTTGTCTTGCAATTTGTTTATTTTATGTATTATATTTATTTATTTAGAGAAGGCCAAGAGACATATTGAAAAATGCTTAGAGTCACTAAGAATCCGAGAGATACAAATTAAAATGATAATCAGATATCACCTCACACTTGGTAGTCAGAGTGGCAATCATCAACAAATCAACGAGAGACAAGTGTTGGCAAGGATGTGGAGAAATGGTTACCCTAATACTCTGCTGGTGGGAATACAGACTGGCACAGTCATTGTGGAAAACAGTATAAATTTTCCTTAAAGAATTAAAAATGGAACTGCCATTTGACCCAGTTATTCCACTTCTAGGAATATATCCTAAGAATCCTAAAAAAAAATCAGAAAAATTATACACCCTATGTTCATAGCAGTGTTATCTATAATAGGTAAGATTTGTAAGCAGTCCAAGTGTCCATCAACAGATGAATGAATAAAAAAGCCATGGTACATTTAAACAATAGAATACTATGTGGCTGTAAAAAAAGAAGGAACTCTTTTATGCAACAGCATAGATGTACCTGGAGAGTATTGTGCTAAGCAAAATAAACCAGTCAGAGAGATAAGTATCACATGATCTCACTTCCATGTGGAATCTAATGAACAAAATAAAATGATGGACAAAATAGTTCCAGAGACATAGGAACATGGAACAGACTATTGAATCTAAGAGGGAAGGTGGGGGTGGGTGGGCTGGGAGAGATTAACAGGGGAACTTATATGCTTATTAGAGGCCCGGTGCATGGAATTTGTGCATTCATGCATGGGGGGTGGGGGAGGGGGCTCCCTCAGCCCAGCCTGTACCCTTACCAATCAAAGACCCCTTGAGGGATGTTCCACTGTTAGGCATCCCTCTCACAATCTGGGACTGCTGGCTCCTAACCGCTCACCTGCCTGCCTGCCTGATCACCTCTATCCTCTCTGCCTACATGCCTGATTGCCCCTAACCACCTCTGCCTGTCTGCTTGATTGCCCCTAACTGTCCTCCCCTGCCAGCCTGATCTTGCCTCAAAAGGCCCTCTCCTGCCAGCCTGATCTCACCCCCAACAGCCCTCTACTGTTGGCCTGATTGCCCCTAACACCCTGCTGGCCTGAACTTGCCCCTAACTGCCTCTCCCTTGGCCCCCAACACCATGGCCTTGTCCTGAAGTAAGTCAGACATCTGGAAGATGGCTGGTTGACCCAGTATATTTAGCATATTACTATTTTATTAGTATAGATAGATTATATAGTATAGGATTGCTTAAATGGGGTGGGGGGAGCCTTTTTCAGCAGGAGAAAATGCTCTTGGCAGGCAAAAATACATAATCCCTATATCAGGACTGATTGCCAGCCATATGTACTATACTGCCAAACCAGTCATTAAAAATTGAACTGCTTTATTATACCTTACACCAAACAGCTGTTGATCTTAAAACCCCTCTTCAGCTCCCACCTTAGGTTCTGCCTTCATGGGATTAGGTTCTGATTGATTGGTTTCTATGCCAGTCAATGTCAAAAGCTCTACATCCTAGGCAGCCATTGGCTCTTCTGGGAAATCCAGAATAGCCCACTGACAGCTGCCTTTCTCTCTGGGCCTAATCCACAGCCTTCACAGCAGCTGCTGATCAGACCCCACCTCTCTCTCTCTCTCTACTAAGCATCGCCAGCAGTCATGGTGGCTGCTGATCAGTCCCTGCCTCTTTCTCCAGGCCTCTCTCTGGGCCTGATCCACAGCTGCTGCCCCCACCTTGCCCACTCACCCTCCTACCACCCCGCCCACCCACCTGCCACGAGCCTTGCTGTGATAGGAGCCTGTGGGCCTCGGGGGAGGGACTGAGAAATGCTCCATGCACTTCCTAGTGACTGGTTGTCCTTCTGGTCAATTATGTTGTTACAGCCCTAGGTTATTATTAGTATAGACATACATAGCCCTTGGACACAGACAATAATATGGTGATGGCATGGGAGGGGAAATTTCAGGGTGGAGGGGTCATTGGGAAACACACACACACACACACACACACACACACACACACAAAGGGGACATCTTTAACACTTTCAACAGTAAAGGTAAATTTTTTAAAAGTTTGAGTGTGAAAAGATGGGCCTTACCTATTTATTTTACTTAGGTCTAGATTTCCTATATACTTAAAAGAATACACAGCCCTAACTGGTTTGGCTCAGTGGATAGAGTGTCGGCCTGTAGACTGAAAAGTCTGAAGTTCAATTCCCATCAATTCATTTCAAACTGACTAAGTAACATGACCACTTCATTCTATTCATAGATCTTGAGAAATTGTATAAACTTTTGTAAGTAAGCCTTATAAAACTCATCCAGCAGCTGTCTACTATTGTGATTTTCTTATGTGATTTTCTCATAAAAGCCTTATGATCTAAAAAAAAATCAGATGATTAAACTAAGATCTAAGCTTAAACAGGACTAAGATTACAACTAAATTATTAAAATAAAATTAATTCTATAAAATTTGCATTATATAACACTAATTTTAATAACTGTAGCATTGATGGACGCTAAGGACAAACTCCCAACACAAGAAAAAGAGAGCACTATAGATATGATAATTTACTGAACATACTAATTCCATATCTAAATAATTTTCCACATGCTTTTCAAACTGTTATTTTGGAATTCATTCAGACCTTGTTCTCTGTTTTTCATTTTACATTAGTTATGTAGGTAGACACAATCTTCCACCTTTTAGATAAAGGTGAAATTCTGTATATAATCAATGTTCAAAAGGTCTTCTCAGATTAACTCTGTTCTAGTCATTTCAATAATGTTTTAATTTTTGTATAATTCTTTTTCTTGATTTTCTCATGCAGCTTCTTTCCAACTGCTATCCACATCTCACCACATAACTACATACTTTTAAAATTCACATTCTCTTTTTTGTTTGTTTGTTTTTATAAATATATTTTATTGCTTTTTTACAAAGAAGAAGGGAGAGGGAGAGAAAGTTAGAAACATTGATGAGAGAGAAACATCAATCAGCTGCCTCTTGCACACCCCCTATTGGGGATGTGCCTGCAACCAAGGTACATGCCCTTGACAAGAATCGAACCTGGGACCCTTCAGTCTGCAGGCTGGTGTTCTATCCACTGAGCCAAATCAGTTAGGGCATAAAATTCACATTCTCCAAAGGGAACATACATTTTCTTCTTTCTAGTATATATTGAACAAAATTTCAAAACTCGTTTTATAAACATTTATAAAGTAAAAAAAAAAAAAAAAAAAAAAAAAAAAAAAAAAAAGTGCAACTCTGAATTCTCATCTGCATAAAATTTTGTATTTTTATTTTTTTAAATGTTTTTCTCCTTGATTTAAGAGAGAGGAAGAATCCAGGCCCGCAGCTGCCAGGCCTGAAGCAGCCGGGCCCAGAGCAGCCGGGTTGGGAGCAGCTAGGCCCGGAGAGCAGCAGCCAGACCTGGAGCAGCAGTGGCCAGACTCGGAGCAGCTGATTGTGTAGCAGACCAGAGCAACAGAGGCCAGGCCCAGAGCAGCCAGGCCAGAAACAGCTCATTCCTCACCTGCCCCCGCCCCAGGGCTGCCTCTCAGACATGGCTGGAGACTTTGGGGGGAACTTGAGGGTCTGCTGAATCAAGTGATGAAGGCTTAGTTCTGGAAGTGTTGAGTTAGTATAGCGCTGGGGTGTTGATCTGTGAGTGCCTTGTGTGGGGTCTGGATGAGGTTGGTTGATCTATTTGGAAATGTCTTTTGTGTGAAGTGTATCCTTGGGCATGTGGAGGTATTATTGATTTGAGAAAATGCTAAGTAACTGATTTACTATCTGAAAAATTTTAAGTTCTGAAAGTTTAAGGTCTCTTGCCAAAAAGAGGTTTTAAAGCTAACACCTTAATTTTAATGGAGAAAGGGGAGGACAAGCTATTCCCACCCAGAACAGGTAATCCAATTCCAACCAGCAACTATCTTTAAACAATGTGTTCATTTACACTTGAATGGCTACTCCTTTTGATAGCCTAAGGGCAAATTTACATGTAAACAAGTTTCCTTCTCAATTCCCAGGGCAGAAAAAAACAAGGTTTAAAATTATTAGATTTTAAAATTTATTCTTAGAAGTGTAGAAGTTTATTAATTAAAAAGACAAAACAAAACAACAACAACAAAAAGAGATTGAAAAACCTGATGAACAATATTAGCTGTTGATTGTAGTAGAGTTGGCGATATGGGAGGGGAGTGGACTGACAGTTCTCTGGGAAAGGGGGAGTGGTGGATGCCAGAAGAGACTGAACATAAACTGCACCTATGGATGAGGACAATGGGGGGTGGGGAGGGAGTGAAGGGTGGGGTGGGAACCTGTTGGAGGGGGGAAGAAATGAGGAACCTTTGTAATAATATGAACAATAAAGATTGATTAAAAAAAGAGAGAGAGAGAGAGAGAGAGAGAGGAAGAAAGAGATAGAAGCATCATTAATGAGAGAGAATCTTAGAACAGCTGCCTCCTGCATGCCCGCTACTGGGGATCAAGCCCATAACCTGAGAATGCACCTTGACCAGATTGAAACTGTGACCTCCTGACTCATGGGTGGAAGTTCAACCACTGAGCAACACAGGCTGGGAAAATTTTGTATTTTTAACATCAGAAATCTGATGACGAGTCATTGCATTTTTTATTAAAATAAGACAAATTTAAATTAAATAAACCATACAAGTTATGTAGTCCTATGAGTTTTGAGTTGGTGATAAATTATCAGAATGCATTTCCTCGATAAATGCTACTGAACTGAGTTAACTTGAAGAGGTAGACATTCTGTTTTAATAATTTTATAACAAGATGCTATTGGTTGATACACTTTCAACTCTAATAATAGTATAAGTATCAATTTTCAAAACTAGTTACCGATGAAATATTAACACCATTCACATTTGGAAAGCTGTACTCTTCGTAGATACGGATGGCCTTCTTGGCATTATGTGAGAGAAAGGCATAGCCCTAACAACCTGCCATATTTATCAGAATTCAAAAAGTCCACATCAAGGCATCAGAGGAGTTTCTTTGCCTTCCCATTTCCATTTCCATCTTTTCCACTTCAAAACTTATTTCAGAATTTATATCTCTAAGCCTGTCTTCATTATATTCCTAAGCTGTGGCTACACAGTGATTCCTATGATTTCTAGGCTCTAAGTGATACTTGACAAAAGTGCTGTTCAGGAGAAGTATACACCCATGTGTTGGGCAAAGGCAGACTTGGATTAGTCCACCTGACCAGATTCATTCCACTCTTTAAAATGCGAGTGATGCTAGAGGACTTAGCTAGTAGTAAAGGCCACCTCTCTCAAAGCTATTAATTAAACTTGGTTCTCAAAGTATCTTCTCCTTGGTTGCATCTATAGGCTCTGTTATGGTTTGAATTGTAACCCTACAATTTCTGTGTTGAAGTCTGAAGTCCCTTTATCTCAGAGTGTGGACTATTTGAAAACAGGGCCATTGTAGATGAATCAATTCAGTTAGGATGAGGTCATACTGAAGTAGGATGGGATTTAATCCATATAATTGTCATTCTTATAGAAGAGGAAATTTGGAGGCAGCCATGCATACAGGGAAGACTCCAAGTGAACTTGAAAGCAGAAATCAGAATAATGTGCCTACAAGTCAAGAAATTTGGCAAGTCAAAATTTTTTGCCAAATCACCAAAAACCTAGAACAGTCTCCCTCACCACCTTCAAAAGAAACCAGCTCTGCTGACACCTAGATCTTGAATTTCTAGCCTCAAAAACTGTGGGACAATACAATGTTATTGTTTTAGCCTCTGGGTTCATGGTATTTTGTTATTGCAGCCTAGCAAACTAAAACAAGGCTCCCCTGAGTACACCTATAATGGTCATCTCATAACTTTAAACACACATGCACATATAGTCTGGGAGACCTCAGGGGTGGGAGATGACCAGGCGATCAGGGAAAAATGACACCCCCATCAAACCTCTGCTGCTGCGCAAGCCTCAGCTGTCCTGGTTACCTGACCTTTGGGCGGCCCTGGGAAGTGGGGCAGCTGCCATCGGAGGCATGCCTGTACCTCAGGCCGGCCCTGGGCAGCTGGGAGACTGAGGGGTTGGGGGACTCCAGAGGCAGGTGTGCAGAGCGGTTGGACCCACCTGGAAGCAGGCTGGGCCTTGCCACGCATCTGCTGCCCCAACGGGACTGAGGAGACTGGGCACCGGCATCTTGTGGCTGTGGGTGCCAGCATCTTGGAGGGCAGGGCAGTCAATTAACATATTCCCTCCTATTGGCTGTGGGCACTGCCATCTTTGTGGTGGCACAAAGGTCAATTAGCATATTCCCTCTTTATCAGATAGTATATGATATATACATTTATATGCAATATACATAAAATATATAGTTTAATGCCTCTTTAAAATGTGCTTAGCAAATGCTTAATTTTATTTTGTGAATTAAGAAAGTTTGGTTAAATTTATCTATTAAGATTTTTTTTAAATTAACTGCCATAAAAGCACATCTAGAAAAGGTCCAAAGCAGCCACAAACTCCAGTGCCTGGCTGGATTTCCTGTTTCCTTTGCATGTACAAGCACATTGCTGCTCATTGTTAGCATGACTGTATATTATCCATGACTTCAAATACAAATTCTATGGTTTATGGTCCTTTGAACTTTAGTAATTGTTGCCTATAAATCAATGTTACCCAGCTTATATGTTTACTAGCATATGATTTGGTTTTATATAAGGTATATGAATACAGTGTTTGCTTGCTTATGTGTGCATGCACATATAAGCAACTGTACATGCTTATACATGTGTTTAAAATCTAGTTTCTTGCCAAGAAAAATGTTAATTGTATGAATGTTGGAACAGACTGTGTTCACACCATTCCAAACAAGGCTTCAAGTCATAGGGCCATATGCTGTGTTCTTTAGAAATATGATTTATTGCCAGCACACATCAACACACATAGAGCATATGACTATTATTTTAGTGGTATTTCCATTGGCGGTTTCATTAAAATTTGCATGGAATGGAGGAAAGTGTGTGTGTGTGTTGAGATAGGGGGCCTGGAGTGGAGAAGGCTTATTTAAAATAGTCCATCCAGATAGTGATGTCATTATCTTCATCTTTCTTAGCTGTGGCTTTATAATTCTCCCTTTGCCAAATACATCTACTAAGAAAGTCAACATAAATAACTACAACATAAATGTTAACAGAAGTTCAAGCTGGGAGAATATAGTGGATATGTTCCACGGAAAAAATTCTATCAGTCCACACTAATTCAGAGTTGGCATTTATTCTAACACAAGCTTGGCTATAATTTATTTAGCACAGCTTATGTGGGGAAAGGGGATGTTAAGCAAATTGATAGTGTAAAATTTATTGCTTGACTAGGTTAGATGTATGGTAACCAAGTTTTCTTATATCCCTTTATAGCAATAAAAACAACACCTTTGCATAAATAAATAAAATAACTATAAATGTTTCTGACCCATGTATTAAAATGATTCTAATAAGCAATATTTTCATAGTATTTAAAACCATTGGCCCTAAATTTATTTTTAAATGTTCTATAATTTACATTTTTATTAATTAAAACTGAGCCCTCTTGTGTAATTGTCCACATAAATCTCTCCTTGGCTTTGATATACCACCTAAAATCAATTTTTCAAGATGTAGATGCCAAGTTTAGCCTGCAAAGAACTGCCACAATTTTTGAGTCAGGAGCTTTCTATGGATTACTGGAGTTTGTTATTTTTTTTCCATGGGGTGATTCATTTGATGTGAAATAATTAGAAAAACTGAAATATGAGATTTAAAATATAGTGAAACATCATTACCCATAGCAATGCTACTAAAAAGAATGCATAAGTTTTCTTTGTGTTTGGTTTTACTGAAGGACCAGCATCCCTAGTGCTTCATATTATCTGGGGGGGAAATGAAAAATGAACAAGTCATGGATTTTCAGTGATCTAATGACTTATACTAATGTATTCCTTCATCTAAATACAGATTTCTATTTAAAATTCAGTATGCAGGGGTATTATGAATTCTAGTTTAATGGATTCCAAATAATTGCCCTTTAGAAATGATGAATAGCTGTTTAAATCCACTGATAAGAATATACTATTTCTCTCCTAACAAAAGGCCTTCCACATTAACCGTGTCATATATGCCTAAAATTAGTTTATTATTTTTTTACTGATATGCAAAACCCAAACTGATGACAGGTGCAACATAACCCTGTGCTAAGAGCCCCCAAGATCCCCCCTAAAATGTCTGTTGTTTTCCTGTGGGTGATTAAGGAGAGCCAAGACACTGAGCCTCTTCCAAAGCAGGGCCAGTGCTTGAAATGCAGATGAAGCCATTCTCTTCTGTGTTTGCTTTATTTAGGTTGTGCAGATCAAAAAGATGTGCTTCTGAGGTGGAAAGATGTGCTTCTGAGATGGACATAGTGACCAACAACTTTTATGCCCTACAAAGACAAGGCTTTGTGAAGTCCTGGTTGTGATGCAAAATGCCCTTGAAAAGATTCCTAGGACTTGCTCGTGACTTTAAAGGCAGCAGAAGCAAGAGAAGCAGAAGTATGAAAATTACATATACATTATTCATTTCTCTTCTGTAGCTTGGCCTAGGTTTTTTTTTATTTTTTATTTTTTTATTCCTGATCAGAATGGATGGTTTTCTATACTAGTTTAAAAAATAAATAATACTCTGAAAGACATGGCCAGAATTATACATCTGTAATAAACACTATCCTTTGTTGGAGTAAAAAGTATATATTCATTATTAGAGTATCAATGTTCTCCATATTTATACACAATTATCTTACATTAAACAACTCTATCATTACATATATTTATGAGTAAAATTGAGAAAAATATTCATTCATACAGAAAAAGAAAAATTAGAATTTTTACTAACCAATTTATAATAAATGATGCATGGGACAATTAAATCAATTGTTATCCAATCTATTGATAAGAAGTGCCTTGCCTGGCTAGAGTCACATTCCTGGGTTTATGGATCAATTCTCATATATATATATATATATATATATATATATATATACTCTCTTCCCCTCTCTGAGCATATCCTTGGGTAAGGATTTTTTTAAAAGTGCCTTAGCCATCTTCAATTTTATGATTCTTAACAATCAAAAACATTCTCTTGGAAAATGTGTGTTCTTCACAAAGTGAAAAACAAAATAAAGTTATTTTATATGGGAACCAAAATGTACTAAAGAATTTATGATTTTGTTCCCTACTGCTTGATTTGTAAGGTCATTGTTTATAGTGCAGTATTTATATTTTTAGAACAATCTGTGAATGGTATAAATTATATATATATATATATATATATATATATATATATATATATATATATTGACAGCTCTATCTACTTATGCATATAAACACATGTAAGTACAAGCAAACTGCAATGGCACAGAAAAAATGAAGATTTCTAGCTTTTTGTGCTCTGCACACCCTCCAGGAAAATACAGATTTCCAAGGGGAAAAAAAAATACACATCTCTGGTTTCCCACTTCACCTCTGCCATCAATATTAATAAAATTTACTCTTTTGTTCCAATAAGAAATGCTAGTTGTGATATAAAAGAAAAGGAAAATAGAAGCAAAAGCTTGTTTCGTTTTATGTGATTAATAATACTGTTTCTTTCCCTAAATCTTATCTAAGAGAAGTAAATGATGGAGAGACAAAAATATTTCCATATGTCAGAGCCAATAAAAATATAGTGAAAAGGACGAAGTCTGTTTTTGTCTTTTTAGTACACTTGTGTATAAAATGCTGGGCTACTGTTACTTGAGGTTTTTCTTTATTTCTGGCAGAAGGGTGACTGCCCCTTTCTCCGGCTTTTCTGTCTTCCTCCAGGTCTGCTGCCTCTCTGCACACCCTGGAGACCTGGAGAAGAATGGCTCCTCTGTTTGCCTGCCTGCCTGCAGATTGCATCCATTGCTCCATTCAGCCAGCCTTTCGGGTCTGCTAACTGCTGCTGTACAACTTAGCTTTTATGCTCTACTGACAGGGTTTTTCTGAAGCCAGACGGTTTCTGAAAAGAGGGTCTATGTGCATAAACAATGCCATGTGAGGAGGTCTGCTGGAAACAAAATCAAAATTCACTCAAGCAAATCTTCCTGATCAACTCTTTTTTTTTGGAACTAACACCTCCTCTCCGTACCATCTGTATGCTAAAATGTGGCTGAGAGTTGGTGTGATTTGCCCCTCCCCTTTTCCTCTGTGTCCAGTTTTATTAAACAAGCCAAAAATATATCTTATTTTCTGACTTAGCCTGAACAGAATCTATAAATGGTATGTGAAATGAGGAATGCATTGTGTGCTAAATGAGGACAGGAGGCCAGCTATGCATCAGCTGGCCAGAACCTTCCATTAGATTTGTCATGGGAGCCTCATCAGAATGCACATCCAAGCCAGGAGCTGCCCATCCACAGGCTGTGAGACTGCAGGTCACCAAATGCAGAGCGGCCCCAGCACTGCGGATCGCGGAGGATAACATGCATTTCTGCTCAGCTCAGCTCTTTCCTTAGTTTCATACCCACAGAAATAGACCAAATTGGGGTATCAAGCTTAAAACAGGCTAGAGCCAGCAGTTCAAATAAGGCTGCATAAACAACATGAAGAGGAACATTATTTAATCAGTCACATCAGTAGGAACCACACCTGTTTTTTTAAAAACATATGCTTAAAGCAAAACCAGCTTTAAGGAGGGTATTTAAGGGCAATACTCAGACTTTTTCATTTAAAAAAGCCCTGAAGTATAAAGTGTGCTCAGGCAAACAGTAAGCACTGTAATCTTCTCCTCCCTGAAACAAAAGGTGTGATTTGGCTTAAATGTTTCTTTTGCTTTTTGGAGACAATGAATATTATGATCTAGTGAGTAAAGTAGAAAAACAGAAATTCTTCCATCTATTTCTCCTTTGTCTAGTTGGATTCTCAACCTTTCTAATGCCGCAACCCTTTAATACAGTTTCTCATGTGATCCCCAACCATAAAATTATTTTTGTTGCTGCTTCAAAACTGCAATTTTGCTACTGTTATGAATTGTAATGTAAATACCTGTGCTTTCTGATGGTTTTAGGTGACCCCTGACAGGGGTTCTCAATCTGTGGTTTGCAACCCACAGTTGAGAACCGCTGCTTGTAGAGTCTAAGACAATGGGAAAACATTTTTACATTATGATTCATAACAGTAGCAAAATTACAGTTATGAAGGAGCAACAAAAATAATTTTATGGTTGGGGGTCACCACAACATGAAGAACTGTATTAAAGGGTCACGGCATTAGAAAGGTTGAGAACCACTGGCACATGACCCAGTATTTTACTGGTCTCCCAGATTGTCCTATCTAGACTGCATGGTTTCTCCTTTTAAGATGCCAAGACTATGGCCTATAAATATATTTCCCATTAAAGAATATAAGACTTCCTGAATAAATGGTTGTTTCCAGGTCTGTTGCAAGAAATGTATAGAATGAGCATGGATATCTTATTACATAAGAAGAGGTTTCATATCAAAAGACTTAGCTAATGACAACAGCCAAAAGTGGAATAATTTAATCATCAGTAAAGACAAAATAAACCTGCCTTAGTTAGAGAATCAAACATGCTTAAATTTGAGAGTTTATAATAAGAGTTATCATCATAAAACTAATTGGTCACTTTGGATGCTAAGAAACCATTTCATCATTATGTGAACTAGTAAACTCAGGGAAAGATGCAAGTAATTACCCTGCCTCCTCTTTATAAGTGGTACCAAAGGAGAACCAAATCGTTGATGAGAGGGTTTCTCTTTATAGAAATAACTAATTTAGAAGATCTCCACGTTCTAAGTTCTTATGAAAGAACAGATCTGGCACTGATCACCAGCTGGTGATAGCATCAACTCCTACACAATTTCACCTCTGAGTGTCTCTCATAAAAATAAACAAACCACTAAACACAGAACTGAACTTGAATCTTATCAGCTCTTTGGATATAAAAGATTTAAGGGACTGAGAATATGGCAAATGAAACTACAGAGATAATGCCAGGGAAACCCAGTATGTGTAAAACTTCACAGGACTAAAGACTGAGATTCTTCAGTAAAAAAGTTCCCTAGTGAAAACAAATGGATTAAAAAAGATATATGTATATCTCCACAAAGGGATTCAAATTCAAATGTATCCATTAATTAATTAAACAACCAAATGGCAATGACAACAAATTCATAAGATAATTGGAAAAATGTGACTTAACGAGGTTTTGATGATACTAAGAAATTATTATTAAGTTTTCAGGGTGATTCAGATATTTGTTATGGCTGTCTAAAAATCAGTTCTCAAGTATTAGAGAAATTTATTAAAATATTTACAGGTGAAATAACATTCTATTTGGAATAAGCTTCAAGATAATTTGGGGAGGGGAGGGTCATGTTGCATTAGAGTAGAGATGAAACAAAATTAGCTATGAATTGATAATTACTGAAGTTGGATGATGGGTAAAACAAGTTCATTATAGTATTTCCTGTAGAAAGAATATTAAGGTTAACTTAAGGCGGTACTACAAACACAGGTGCTATTTTTTTTTCTTTTTCCTTTATTGTTTTAATTCTCACTGGAGTACATTTTTATTAACTTTTAGAGAGGGGAGAAGATGGGGAGAGAAAGAGAAACATTGATGTGAGAGATAAACCATAACTGGTTGCCTCCCACACATGCCCCAACCAGGGCCAGGATTTAAGGACAATTTAGGTATGTGCTCTGACTGGAAATTGAACCCATGACCTTTGGATGTGTCAGACAACACTCCTAACAACAGATCCACATGGGTCAGGGTCAGGTACTATTTTTTTTATGATAATTTTCACAAACCTTAATTCCAGTGACTGAGCTGTTAGGACTATGTTAGAGATGGAAAGAAGCAGATGATCAAGGCTAGACAACTATCAGCCAAACTTGGAAAAAAAACAAAATTTATAATATATACAAGAGACCTATAAATGCCAATAAGTCTATAACACACACACACACACACACACACACACATACACACAATACTAAGGGCTCTGGAACTAATATAAAAAGTTTTTATTTTCTTTTTAAAAGTTTGCTAGTACTATATTAATGTTCTATTTATTAACTTAAAGCCTTCAATTAGAACTGTTAAATTGTAAAAGAAAACATATAACCATGTTAAAATGCATAAAACTAGTAGGTGCTGAGTTCAAGAGCTGGCTTATAATTTTCATTGCTACTTTATAACTGTGATTTTGCTACTATTATGAATTGTAATGTAAATATCTGTGTATTCCGATGGTCTTAGGCTCTACAGCAGAGGTTCTCAACCTGTGAGTCATGACCCACAGGTTGAGAACCGCTAGCAGGTTTGCCTAAGACCATGGGAAAACACAGATATTTACATTACGACTCATAACAGTAGCAAAATTACAGTTATGAAGAAGCAACAAAAATAATTTTATGGTTGGTGGGTCAACCACAATATGAGAAACTGTATTAAAGGGTCACAGCATTAGAAAGGTTGAAAATCACTGCTCTATAAAAATTACAATAATAACATAATATTGCAGCCACTATAAAAAAAAAAAACATTATGAAGGATCCTCAATAAATTAAAAATAGAACTATCTTATGACCCAGCAATGTCACTTCTGGGTATCTATCTTTCTATCTATAAGCCTAAGCTACCAAATGACTAAACGACCAGTCACTATGATGTGCACTGACCACCAGGGGGCAGATGATCAATGCAGGAGCTGCCCCCTGGTGGTCAGTGCGCTTCCATAGCCAACCTCCCACAACCCACCAACCTCCTGCTGTCCCTCCCCACAACTTCCCCTACCCCCGACCAACCTCCTGTGGCTCTGATCAGCCGCAATCGCCAGCCAGGCTGAGGAACCCGATCTGTGTATGGATTTGTGCATCAGGCCTCTAGTTTATCTGAAGAAATCAAAGCATTAATTTGAAAAAAACATATGCACTCCTATATTTATTGTAACATTATTTACAATAGCCAAAATATGGAAGCATCCTAAGTACTCATCAATAGATGTTTGGATGAAAATGTACCTATAAACAATGGAATATTATCAGGCCATAAGAAATAATGAAATCTTACCATTTGTTACAACATGGATGGACTTAGAGGGTATTATGCTAAGAGAGATAATTCATACAGAGAAATACAAATACCATATGATTTCATTTACATATGGAATATAAAAAACAAAATAAATGAACACAAAACAGAAACAGACTCATAGATACAGAGAATAAATTGATAATTGCCAGATGGGAAGGATGTTGAGGGCTGTGTGAAAAGGGTGAGGGAATTAAAAGATTCAAATTGAAAGTAACAAAATAATCATAGGGATGTAAAATAAAACATAGGGAATATAGTTGATTATATATATAAAAGCCTAAGCAACCGAACTGCCAAACGACTGGTTGACTGGTCACTATGGCACGCACTGACCACCAGGGGGCAAACACTCAACGCAGGAGCTGCCCCTATAGGTGGTCAGTTCACTCCTATAGCCAACCTCGTGCAGCTGACCAACCTCCCAAGGTCCCTTCCCCCAGCTGGCTGCCCCAATTGGCCCTGATCGCCACCAGGCTGAGGGATCCCACCTATGCATGAATTAATTAACCAGGCCTCTAGTATTTTAATAATTATGTATGGTGCCAGTTGGGTACTAGAATTATTGGGGGATAACTTTATCAACTATATAAATCTATGTAAATGTCTAACCACTATGCTGTATATTTAAAAGTAATATAAAATAATATTGAATGTCAAATATAATTTAAAAAATAAAGAAAAAACAAATCAAATCAATTTGAAAAATAAGCTTTCCTTTATAAGAATTATCTATTCTATCTATCTATCTATCTATCTATCTATCTATCTATCTAAAAGCCTAAGCAACTAAAAGACCTTTCAACCATCTGACTGATAGCTATGAAGTGCAATGACCACCAGGGGGCAGATGCTCAGTGCAGGAGCTGCCAAGCTGCAATGATTTGGCAGCCACAGTTCTCGGGTGACACACCCAGAACCAGAAAGGAGAAGGCCCGATTTCAGGGTGCGACACCTGAGAACCGACCTCTCATAATTCCGGACTCCTCAGGGGATATAGGAGAGCTGGTTTTGACCCGATCCCCACAGGCCAGGCCAAGGGACCCTAGCAGTGCATGAATCCATGCACCGGGCCTCTAGTAATAGCATAATAATGATAACTAATTCATTGTTTTGTAAGCCATCTTATTTCATTTAATCACCCCAACAGCATAATTAGTTAGGTATGTGTGAGACAATTCTCTGTAAGTCACTTTTAAATCCTAATACCCTCACACGCCCAAGCAGTGCTAGTGACCACCCTTTGTTACAGTCTATCTTTTCAGGGATGTTTGTACAGAGAGCAGCCTTGGAAGAAAGAGTTTCTTGTCTTTCTTTGTAGCAGGGGACAAGATTGTTTGCTATCTAGTATAATAAAGACAGAATCCCTCCCTCTCTCTCTGGAGCAAAGGTTGCACAGCTTTGCTTGCAGCCCCTTATAATAGATTTGGGTTTCATAAGTACAGAGCCCTTCAGTTGTTATACAAACCCACTGGGGGCACAACACCCACCTGGACCCCTCTGAATCAGTTTTCAGGGGCATAAGGAACCAATGGGAACATTAAGCTCATGCTGCCTGCTGCTCTATGAATAATAATTTATTTGAGTCCGACTCAAGAGGCTCATGTCTTGTGCCAACATTCACAAATTACAGCAGGCTAACTCCAAGCTGGAGAAGGAAGGGCCAAGACATATCTGCAAAACTTATATTGGACTTGGGTAGACAGAAAACGCAGGACTTTCGTTTGGTTGAGCCATGAGCAGCCACTGTGCTTTGTTTCCTGGCACAGAACTATTTCTTCCTCAGTGTTTCCTGATCACCTTCGCCCCTTCTCCTTGACCTGAGTTCTTTAAGGATTGTGGTTGGGCCAAGGTTACCCAGTCTCCAAGGAGGCCTAAAGATATATGAATCTTTCTAGAGATGCTGATGAACTCTTTGGAGGGGAAAGACTAAGGGTGTTATGGATTTGTGGCATTCAGGTACCAAAATCAAAATTTCCATCCTTTCCAGTTCCCACAGGATTGGATTCACCTGACATGGTTTGGGAAAGTTCATAGTGAAACTGAGCAGCTAAAGCAGTGGTCGGCAAACTCATTAGTCAACAGAGCCAAATATCAACAGTACAATGATTGAAATTTCTTTGGAGAGCCAAATTTTTTAAACTTAAACTTCTTCTAACGCCACTTCTGCAAAATAGACTCGCCCAGGCCCTGGTATTTTGTGGAAGAGCCACACTTAAGGGGCCAAAGAGCTGCATGTGGCTCTCGGGCCAGAGTTTGCTGACCATGGGGCTAAAGTAATCTTATGAGTGTGTCCTTTGGGCCAATTCACTACTTTTGTGTTGTTATTTCTGCCTCTGCATGTCACATCTGATGAACTATATACTTCTGTTTCCCTGTCCCATGAGTGACAGAGGAGAGTCTTCTGACTGGGAGGAGCAGCATGCAGAAGAGTGAAATAAACTTCCCTGCCATTTGCTGCCAGTGGCTGCTTCAAGATTAGCATAGGTGTCTCTGCCCTCTGATTTCCAAAGCTTTTATTCCAGAGGTACTCCTCTGGGAAAACATTTATCCCCTTCTTAGCAACAGGTGAAAAGCTGCTAACACTACAGGTCTTCTCTAAAGAGATCAACTGGAATCAAGCTGCTGATCAGAGCAGTACCCTAGAATTGCCTCCATTGCAGTCAGGACACATCATCATACCAGTATGGCATGCAGTCACCCCTGTACTCTGAGCACAAAGTAAGGAACTCTCCATTTCTAATGCAGTGGACCATAGATAGACCAATATGAATATTCAAGAACCAATGGGATATTATTCTTTGAGTCCTTTCTAAGGAATCTTCTAGAGGACAAGTTTCAGGACCTGAAATAATTGGAGGCATCAATGAAAGGACTGGTGGGTTTTCAAATGCCACATTGTGGCAGAATACTAACAAATAAGAATAGTTTTTAAAATTAAACATCAGATTACCTAAGCAGTAAGTAGTCAAACTAAGAGCTGAATTTTCATCAGCAACAGTGGAAACCATGAAATAGTGTGCTAAAGCAGGGGCCACCCCTGAATGACAAAGGTGTGACACCTGCTGGAGTTGACCCATCTGTCTTGATATGGGAGAGGCTAAATCACAGGAGCAGTGGTTCACTCCCACTCCTGGCAGAGTGGTACACCTGACCTTTGATCCCTCCTCAGGCTATCATTAGTGCCTTACCACTTTTGACACTTTTTTTGGAATATAGTGTTGTTTTTCCAGTCCAATCAGCCAGCTACAGCCACACTGCCGTGGCCATTGAAACTAATCTGTGTCAAGTTTTAGACTTTCTAGGCCATTTGCAGTCTGACAACCACGTACCTTTTATCACTAAAGAAACTCAACAGCAGGTGGACAGTCAAAGTGTGTAATGGAATTTCAATGCCATCTATTTAGAGGAATCTACTATTTGCAGGTATTAATGAGTCAGGGAACAGCCGCTTCAAAAATTGACTTGAAAAGATTTCTGTCAACCTCCCTCATCACACTCTTGACCACACACAGGGGTATGACAATTTGATCTCTTTCAGCTGCTTCTCTGGTGATGATTAGGATAAAAATCCATCCTACCTCACCATTCTCAGTCCTGCCAAAGGGCAAATGAACTCCCTTCAGGTGGTGATTAACAAGATAGATTTAATTGACTACATTCGAAGCACAACAACTAGACTCCATTATTTGAATAGGACTAGAAATATAGAACTATTTTGAAAATTCAAGGTTTTGACTTGACCATTCTGGGCATAATGTACCTCTCTTTACCCAACAAGCAATACCAACTCAGCCTGACCAATGGATTCACCAGGTGGAACCTGGCCAAAAGGGTTTGGGAAGATTCAAATGTAACCTTGGATAAGTTTTATAAAAGTGCTTTCATGCCTCTTTCTCCTAAGCATTCTAGATGAAATGTTTCAGTGTGTTGGGAAATAATCAGGAGGGGAAAAGTGTTATTTTAGCAGCTGGAAAGGAAATATCTAATTCTCTAGCAATACAGGGAGAGCAACAGCTCAACAACCTGAAAAGGTCACCTTAGATCTGGGAGGCAAGGGGACAGAGGGCCATTAGCGATCTTTCTTCTTTCAAAATTGCTCCTGGTACTTTCCTTGTAAAGAAAGATTACCCTGGTAGGGCTCTCCAAACTGATGTACATCCCCCAAACTTAGTTGACTTATGGGTCTACCATTCCCTACCAGAAGGCTCTGACCATGATTCCTTTGTGGTTCCTTTTAACTTCACTCAGAGTTTATTGGATAAAATAAAATGCCTCAGTTTCTGCTCCTCCTGAACAAAACACCACCATATGTCTTCGTGCACCCCGCCTCACCGTCCTCAGTAATGCCATGGGGAAGATGAATGCCACCAGGTGGTAACATTGACAAACAGAATAGATTTGACTTACTACCTTCAAACCACAAGGACTAGACTCAATTATATGAGGAGAATTAGGAGTCCTAAGACCTATCAACTGGCTAGAAGACTGCCTTGCAGGCTTGTCAACCTCTATTCCCTGAAAGATGTAGCTGCCACAAAGAGGACCCCAATGGTTGTAAAACAATCACTTTCTTTCCAGAGTCACCATATGTGGCTTCAGAATTCTAAGCCAAATGTGGAAACTAGACATTAACTTACCATCTTCTTCAAAATTACATTAGTCATCCATTTACAAAAGTGAGTATGAAATCTGTCCTTCCCTGTTCTTACTTAATGTCATCAATTATATCACCTTGGCCTGGAAGGAATCCAGATCAGCCTTAACTCATTGGCCAGGCTTTTTATAAATGATGCTTAGATTCTTTCTTGCGGACAATTGCAGAGTCTGTAAAATCATTAATGCATCATCTGTACCTGGAATATTGCCTTGGATCTAAAGGAAAGTTAATAAACTTAAGAAAAAAGTCACCTGGATTTAGATGTGAGACTCTGATGAGCTGTGGGATTTGCTCAGCTGGTTAGGTCCTGTATCAAGGCTAGGGGAGATGGTAGAAGTCACTACTGAAGTGGCTTCATCTTGTTGCTTGAATTCTTATTGATAGTAGCCTTAATTCAATGCAGCATGATTGAAGAGATGTGGCCCCAGATTCTGTCAGTCAGATTAATCAGAGATAATACAGTGTACTCATGGGAAAATTTGACAGAAGCCAAAACAGTATAGAAATGAAAGATGTATATCTGGAGATTGAGGGAGAGAAAGCACTAAAAAGTCCCTGCTGAGATATATATCTATATTAAGAAATCACCTGTTTACAGAGAGTTTACCTCTAAATTGTTACTGTATTTTCCGGCATTTACCGTATAAGATGACCCCCTAATTTTACAGTTAAAACATAGGTTTAGGCCTATATTCGCCTAAACCTATGTTTCAAAGAAAAGACTTACTTTGCCGTCAAGATCTGCAGGTAATTTTTGTGCAATTTTGGTCTTTTGCCCCCAATTTTCGGTTGACTTTTTTTCGTTTCAAAAGTCGTCTTATATGCCAGTAACTTAATTAATGAAATGCTTTTGTTCATGGACAATGTGATTAATCAATGTTAGAATCCCACACTAGCACACAAATGCTTCTGGACAAATCCATGGTGGTGGGGACTGATGTAGAAGCAGGTAGGGGCAAATTTAAGCCAGCAGGGGGTTAGGGGCAATCAGGTCAACCAGAGAGGGCCATTAGGGGTGAGATCAGGCCTTCAGGGGAAGGCAGTTCGGGGTGAGATTACGCCAGCAGGGGATAGCAGTTAGGGGTGAGATCAGGCCAGCAGGGGAGGGCAGTTGGAGGCAAGATCAGGCTGGCAAGGGAGGGCAGTTAGGGGTGATCAGTCAGGCAGGAAGAAGGGGCAATCAGGCAGGCAGGCAGGTGAGCGGTTAGGAGCCAGCTGTCCCAGATTGCGAGAGGGATGTCCAACTGCCAAATGTCCCACAAGGATTGGGCTAAACCAGCAGTTGGACATCCCTCAAGGGGTCCTCCATTAGAAAGGGTGCAGGCTGGGCTGAGAGAACCCTATCCCCTGCACAAATTTTGTGCACTGGGCCACTAGTATGTAAATAGATTTTTAAAAAGATTATTGTTGAGAACTGATCACAATTTACTGCTTTTTAGAAGTGATTTTTTTAAAACTATTTCATGCACCAAAACAGGCACTCTTCAGTTTTAATAAAATTACGTACAGATGAGACATCCTAGGCTTAGGAACACTCAGGACTTCTGCAATGGTCCTAGGCATCTTTAGAAGTGTCAAAAAGAAAAAGACAACTCAATTCACATGAACACTTCTTGCTTTAGAGTTTTGGAAAGCCCTCTCTGCAGCATGTATCAGTTGTATCCAGGATGTATCCAGCACTAACCTACACAAGTTTGGAGTTATTAGTGTTGGGTAGTGGTCTGTATTTTAGAATTAGCAAAAGGCTACCATGATGGAAGTTCAATGGGGGGGAAAAATAGTTTTTGAACTGTGATTGCTTTAGCTGAAGGTTATTTCTAAAATTCTATTTAAACTGACTACATTTTTTTCCTTCATGATAAATAAATCTGTATTAGATGTAGGTTTTAAGACCAAGTAGTTATTACTATTTTTACAGGAACAAACTATCCAATATGACAGATAAACTAATAATAAAGGAAAGTAAGATGTTAACTTTAGTGTTTCTGACACAAGATCAGAAAAAGAGTATATGCTTAGAAAGGAAATAACATGCATGGAATATTTTAATTATCTCAACATGTTATACTATGCCACTTTAAAAAAAAATCATATTTTCTGAAGTATTCAGACAGTCGTTCTTAACTTCATTTGGGAAAAGGGGCAAGAGTGTTTTGCATGAACTTTCTTCCCAGAAAAGTTCATATAATAAATAATTATTATGTTCCAATCACTGTATTATTTATTATATCAGTGAATTTCAATCATTTCATCCCATAGCACACACATAAACTACTTAACTTCTGTAGCACACCAAAGAATATGTTATAATTTTTGCCAATCTGATTTTTTAAAAAAGGTATAATTTAGATTCATTCATACTGGATGGCTATTATGTTGACTGTTGTCATGTTTTTATTTGATAATCTAAAGGAAAATAAATCAGTGTCCCCAAATAAATAGTCAGGTATTGCAAGTTTTTAAAACTTGGGGGGGGGGGGGCACACCTGTTGAAAATTGCTCATTAAATCATTTAAGCATCAAAACAATTTCATATGGTAGGTAGTACTATTATATCTGTTTTTCAAAAGAAGTGATGATGGCACAGATAAGTAACTTGTCAAAGGCCAGATGCTAATACACAGCTGAGCTAGAATTTAAACCCAAGTAACATGATTCCAGTCTATTCAACTTGATAGCCCACTCTACTATAATGTCTTACTCATATACATGGAACTATACAAAATTATATATACAATTTCAAAAGGTTCACCCAATTCATTCACAAAGACTAGAGTAAAAATCATTGTTCTCAAAGGTATTTGGCAACATTTACTATTTTTAAATATTTGAAAAATATGATGTTATAATAAGAAGACTGTTCTACTTAAGAGAAAGAACTGAGAGGTGGGAGTTGAATAAATGATGGTTCACACTCTGTTTCTACTATAGAAAAATTACCCAGATGAGTGAAATAACTTCTTCTTAAGAATCAAAATCCTTATATTTTTAGTTACAATTTATTTCCCCTATATTAAAAATATTTTTAATTGTAGATTTTTTGTCAGATTTTTTGCAACATCTTCTGCCTGTATATCATTGAATTTTAATTTCATAAATCATCCAGCAGATAAGTATCTATCAGGCAGAGCAGTGCCAACACATGGCAATTTCTTTCTTTGTTAATGTTACAATACCTGGGCTGGGAATATACTAGCAATGATGTGACTTATTAGTTGCATTAAATTTTTATTCCATTTTAACCTATATTTTTTAAGTAAAAAAATAAATACATAAAAGGAGGAATTCCCCCAAACTAGACAAATTCTCATTGTGCTTTGGCTTCACCTTATCCCCTTTCCTCTTCCACTTTGGCCACATTGGCCTTCTTTTATTTCCTCAAATATATCAAACTCATTTTCTTCTCTGGAATTTCTACTTGCTAATTTTTTGCCGGAAAGTTATTTTATCTAAAGAAATTTCTCCATTAATATGAGACAGCAGAAAATTATAAATATTAGATTTGTGTTCACTACACAATTAGGGAAAATGATTGTAGCTCAGGTATTGAGACTTACACAGAATTGAAACTGAATATTGTATGACACCTAATTTTCATACACATGATATGAAGGAGAACTGAAAAGTTAAGGGAAATAACTATTACGCTCAGGTCACAGGCTCCTGGATGCTAAAGTAAATTTTAAAACTTAACATGTAGATTTCCCTTTTCAATTAGTAAACTGTCAGTTTCCATAATTATCTTACTCTGTTTTGTTTTAAACTAGAGGCCCTGTACACGAAATTCATGCACTCGGTGGGAAGGGGATCCCAGCCTGGCCTGTGCCCTCTCACAGTGTGGAAGCCCCACAATTGATCACCCCTAAGAGGTAGGCCCCACCCATCTGGGGCTCCTTAATGGATTGCCCCAAAGAGGTAGGCGGGAGCCGAGGGTCTCACCTCTATGCCTTTCAGAGCCGCAGGATCCCCGCCAGCCTCTCTGCACAGAGCCACAGGACCCACCTCTGAGCAGTGCAGAGCTTCGGGCTCTGCCTCTGAGCTGCACATGCAGCATCAAGCCCCCACCAGAACAGCTCATGCAGTCCTGCCCACCAGTGTGCACCTGCTGCACATGCAGCCTCCTGGTGACCACTCATTGTGGCAAGAGGGCATCACGGCATGAGGGCGTGAAGACCACCTGTAGGCTTTTATTCATAGGATAGTAGGTTTCATAACTTAATGCATTTGATATCCAACTGCAAGCTGACAAAGTAAATTGAAATGGCTCTCAAGAAATATTCCCTCATCCTATAATCACTTTAATCATGCTGAAGGCATAGTACTATATTTTAGAATATTCAAATTTGTGAAACATTCAAAGCAATAAATGAAATGACACTTTTGAGAAGTTTCTACTCAGAGAACAATTATTTATTACAGTATTTATCCTTATGGCAAATGACAAAGGATTTTATATTTTTTTCTTTTAATTACCAAGCAGAGTGCTTCCCAGTGATAACACTCCCAGTCTAGATCATTTATCAAAATAAGAAGTTGACAAGTGTTGATTTGTTTGGGTAGTTTATATTTTTCTAAATTGCAATAAGAGTTTTGAAATTTTGAATATTAATATTCTAAAAATTCACTTATAACTTTCACTTGTGTTTCTGTTCAATGTTCTATAACTATGCCTTGATATTATAAATACCTGAAGAATCATTAAAATAGATATGCCATTATAAAAAGCTTCACTTTTCTATTTTATTTTATACTAATCATCATAACCCGATCTTACATTTCTAGTATTAACCTTTTACTTCCATTCCCACTTGTTTTACTTCCTGAAGCCTTAGGTCAAAAATCTCCAAATAGTATAACAACAAATTAAAAATGTCACAACTAACCAAATGGAACCTTGAGAGGGTTATTCTTTGTCTTTATAACCAAGAGAGTTGGAAAGAAGATGGAGGGATTGCAAAAAACAAAAACAAACAAACAAACAAAATAAAAACACGTATATATAACACATAGGCAGAGACAATAGTGTAGTAATAGCCAGAAGGTAGGGGGGTAGGTGGAGGTGGACAAAAGTGAGGAAAATGGGAACAGAGACTGCTTTGGCAATGAACGTCTGATGCAGATGTTTGAAACCAAAATTACCCTCAATAAATTCAATAGAAAAATCAAAAATAAATCCATCACTTGTTAAAGAGTGGCATGGATCTATCACAACTGGAAGAGAGATTGATAATGATGCCTTATATTTATGCAGCATATTAAGAATTTACATAGCCTTTGGGATCTATTTTGTCATTTAAATATTATTGCACTCTCATACGTAGGCAGGACACATATTATTAATCCCTGATGAAAGGATAGAGAAATTAAAGTATGGAATGCTTAAATACTTTGTGAAAGGCAACACAGCTTGAAAAATTACGATTCCTCCACTAGGACCCAAGAGTTCTCTTTGTTATTCTACAGCAGTTTCCAGCAAATAACACTGGTTCCTAGTCTGTTTGAAGGGGGGAAAAATGTTTACATGTAATTTTAAGAAGTCAAATGCCAATAAGCAAATTATTTTCTCTATAATAATAAAAATACACCTAACAAAATAATACCAGGAGTCCAGTCTTTGAAGAGACCATCAAGATGTGACCACTCTTGCCAAAACCGGTTTGGCTCAATGGATAGAGTGTCAGCTTGTGGACTGAAGGGTCCCGGGTTTGACTCTGGTCAGGGTCATGTGCCTTGGTTGCAGGCACATCCACAGTGGGGGGGGGGGGGGGGTGCAGGAGGCAGCTGATTGATGATTCTCTCTCATCGATGTTTCTAGCTGTCTGTCCCTCTCTCTTCCTCTCTGTGAGAAATCAATAAAATATATATTTTTTAAAATGTGACCACTCTTGACCATCAAGCTAGGCCTGGGCAATTAGAGGCTCCCATCTCGCGATGTGCATTTTGCTTGCCCTCCCCAGTTCCAGAAGCTGCCCCATGGATACAGCCTTGAAGCAGAAATGTGGTGTTGAGATTATCTGAATGGTATATGTGACAGAATTTAGTTAAGGCCTCTATATAAACACTTAGAATTATTGTGGTTGAGTGTAGAAATCCACTCGTCTTGCAGCATCCAAGACAAGCCTCATAAATAAGTTCTCTTTCTTATTGAAACTGCCATTTATGAATCAGAAACGGTCTATCTCTTTCTTTACTTTCTCACTACCCCTCAGGTATAGGGACCCGTTTCACATTAACCTGGGTAATTTCAAATCAACATCCATTTGTTACAATAATAATTTTACTTTCAATATGTTGCAATTTCATTGTTTGTAAATTTGATGGTTTTACTAAAGCATAGGTTTGGTATATGATCAGCTATAAATAGATTTGTTGATTTAAAGTTTTAAGATTTTTAACATCACTAAATTTATCTCCATAGCAACTTGAATAGTATTCAAACTGCAAAATATAATGTACTAGTTAAAATATCTTTTTAAAACCTCTTACTAGATCCTATTGGGACTGGCATATAATTGAAAACACTTAACAGAATATTTCAGGGAATGTTGCCAAGGAGTGAATAAGAGAATCACATTTCATTTTTAAATGCCAGACAAAAGTCACCTAAAATGATGATAACAGTGGTTAGAAGAAGGAAGGAAATTGGGCTGGAGGAAGGCATAATTTACATAAGGTGCTTTTTATCTAAAATTTTCTTTCTTTTGTTGCATTTGACAATTTACCAGAGCCTTTTCAGAGTTGTCTGACATCCCTTTTAATTAAGCAGCAAGCAGTAAGAAGTGACAGGCAACGTGTTTCCAGAGTATTAATGCATATCTTGAACAAATTCATCCTCTCAAGAATAGCTCTAATTCTGAAGAAAGCATTTAGTTCTGTCTCATATGGAATCTTAACATTGAATAAAGCTGCAAAGATATGTTTATTCATTTAGTTTAAATCCCTCTCATTTTCAGCTTAAGTAAGCATTATCTTTTATGCTTCAGAAGAGCCTCAGACTTTTGTAAAAGTTAAGGGGGTGGTCAAGTACATGTACTACAATTACTAAGCAGTGACATCCAGTCACTTGTGTGGTTTGTTTTAGAACTCCCCCTGGTGAGCTGTAGCTCATCCTGTCTCTGAATCAGGCTGTTAGCAGATCCACTTGTCTTCAGGCTCTTCTTAGTGTCCACTGACCCAGTTGAACACTTCTTGCGTCTTCTCTTTGGTCTCTTGCCTTTTTTAATTTTAATTTTATTTTATTCTATTTTATGTTTTCCTTTAGGATTTAAGTGATTTTAATGTAAGAGTGTTATTACGTCCATAAAATATAGTTTTTTAAATAACTAGATATTTACTAAGAAAAATAAAATCTTCCTGATTAAAGTTATTTTTTCTAATTATAAGTTTTAAATTTTATATTAAATTAGAGGGCCGGTGCACAACATTCGTATTGGGTTCCTCAGCCTGGCCTGCACCCTCTTGCAATCCCCCAAGGGGTCCTTAATACTGCCACAGAGGTGGAAGAGGCTCCCGCCACCACCACTGCACTGGCCAGCCATGAGTCCGGCTTCTGGCTGAGCTGCACTCTCCCTGTGGGAGAGTTCTGACCACCAGGGGGCAGATCCTGCATTGAGCATCTGCCCCCAGTGGTCAGTGTGTGTCATAGCACCCAGTTATTTAACCTGGTTGATTTGCATATTATGATTTTTTATATAGAGATATACTAGTAAGTATAAATATATAAAAATATATTAAATATATCTCATAGCAGATAATGGGGCAGGTGTCAGATCATTCACTGTCATTTATACCTTCATCAGCCTTTAAGTGTTTTTGACAACCAGAAATCTTTCAGACACCACAAAGATTGCCATACCCTGAAAGGCAGCTCTATTTAGGGACTTGCAGCTGGTAGGTAGTTCAGTATTTCATCTTCCTGAAGGCGCATCAAACTACAAAGAAATTATACTCTGACTCAGCTGGCTTTGCATTCAAGGAGAAGGATGTGTTTAGTATGAGCTTGTTTATTTAGATAATGCCACATAATCCAGTAAAGACTGGGTGCAAAGTACAGCAGATGTATAAACTTCCTGCCTTTGAGAACAAATGCCACGGTCTCTCAATTATCAAAGATAAGAAGATCAAGGTGGGAGGGAAGAGCCAACCTTGGGCTGGTTCCTGTCCTTGGGTTTCTGAAGTTTGCTCTTGTTAGGGACAGGTTTTCCAGAATGGCAAGGTTGTTTAAATCAGACCCGGATTGTGTTAAAGAATTGTGCTCCACTTGCCATTTACAAGGGAAAACTGATAGCATATTTTTATGCAGTATGTAATATAGCGGAATTAACAGACATATGCTATCTGTTCTTTTTAATATCTTTGTTAATAAATTATTTTTATACAAAATTTACGGATATAAAAGCCAACCATCTGATTGAGCAGCTAGTAAGTGGGAGAATCAAAATGGAAATTCAGATTTCTTAGCCTTAAAATCACTTGCTTTTCATTACACCATTCAGCCAGGAAATGATCAACCATAAGGAGAGAGAAAGAGAAGCAGAGAGAGAGAAAGAAAGAGAGAGAGAGAGATGGAAGTATTAGAAGTTTCTAGGGTCTTTTAAAATTACATCTTTAAAGGTCTGAAAATATATATTTGTAGACCTATGGTGTAATTCTTCAGAGCTGCAAAGGAGTGGTAGTAACAGGGTGCCTAGTTCTCCTGGTGGATCGTCTCTATTTCCAAAGATGTGATTTTCTCTGAATTATAAAAGCCTGCCTTACATCTATTTATAACTGTACATCTTATAAATGTCTTATTTTACAAATGGGAGAAGCAGGCAAGATGGCTGTTGGTCTGACCCAAGGAAAGAGCTTAAACATTATTGCTTAGCCTGTCACTACACTTATGAACCAAAAACATACCTGCAAGGGAGTCACACTTTATAGATAAGTAAGGCATATGATGACTATGTATCTAGGTCTTTTTCATAGTAGGCATTGGGCTTAATATATAACTTACTATGGTATTTTACTTGTCCTCTCAGAGAATAATTGTCACACACACTCTAACATGCTATAAAATCTAGCATGTAAAAATGTCATCCTGTAGCACAGGGTTTGCATCACTCATGGCAGAGTGGGGATCATTCTAGGCTGCCATGATGAGGCAGGACATCATGGAGACTGCCCTTTTAAGCAGGGCCTTGATGGAGTCTACTCTAATAGATCATTGAAGACACAGGTGTTCACGGTACTCCTTTCCTAATGATGCACTTGTCTTAGGCCTTCCTTGAGAAATCATTTTGCAACAGGAGCTGGGATTGTGTGTTGTACAGCTTGCTGTCTATTTTGCCACATATTGAAGTGGCTCTGCCATACCCTATATCCAGCAGGCTGCTGATCTGAGGGGTGCAGCATCTGTGAAGACCAGGAAGGAAAACCACACCAACTCTCAGTGTTGCTGTGGACCAGGTTCCTGACTATCCAAACCAAAATGGTTAAAAAAAGTGTGAACCCCGTCTGAAATAAAAGGAGCCAATCATTTTTGGGAGGATCAACCATATGTGAAATATGGTTCCCCAGAGTTATATCAGTTCAGTTTCCCAAAACTCTTGTACAAAATGTCAGAGAAGCTACAACAACAGGACAGAAAAAGAATGCCTACCTAAGTTTCTGGCAAAAGTAATGGCTGATCCCTAATCAGTTTGGCTCAGTGAATAGAGCATCAGTCTGCAGACTCAAGGGTCCCAGTTTTGATTCTGGTTAAGGGCATGTACCTTGGTTGCGGGCACATCACTAATCAGGGGTGTGCAGGAGGCAGCTGATCAATGTTTCTCTCTCATCGATGTTTCTAACTCTCTATCCCTCTCCCTTCCTCTCTGTAAAAAAAAATAAATTAAAATATATATAATTTTTAAATTATGGCCAAGAGAATATTGGAAAATCAAGTAGGTTTCCAATTCATGTGCTTACAGAAAATACTCAACCAATTCCAAATGCCTCTGAAGGAAGTTATATTTGTTCTACATAACAGAAGTTTGCAGCCTCATGATTAGTTAAGAGAACTATTGTAATTACACAAAGACTCAGCTAGAGGTTAAGCATCTCTCATTTGCATGAATCTTTGAGAGAGAAAGGTTTATGTCACAAATAGCTTCTCAAAAAAAAAATTAAAGAAATATTCTTTTGTAAAAATAAAAAGGGTTAAAAGCAACTCCTATTTCAACATTATTAGTAGAACTGTCACTGCACTAAATATTATCTTAATCAAGAAAATTCTCACAGATTGTCCGGATCACTTTGCTGTTGCTTTTCTTTTAAAAAATTTTTCTTGTTTATTTATTTATTCATTCATTTATTTATTTTTACCCTGGAGAAGAATCACTGGTGAATGGTAAGTGAGGGGACTGAGGAGGAACTCCACAGGAAGAAATCTCGTGTAATAAAAATTGTCCTGATGCTCATTTAATTAATATCAACACAGTGCATAATTTATGCTGTGTATTCCCAGGATACCTTACTTCTTTTCTTTATGAAGGTGAAGTTAACTTAAGAGCCAGACTGCCTTTGTTTGAAAGCCAGCCTCAATGCTTACTAGCCCCTATACAAGTTAATTAAATTTTCCCGGCCTTAGCATAAACCACATTGGATTATTATAAAGATTACTTGGGTTGATATTTGTAAAGGACTCAGAAGAGTATCAGAAACATAGTAAGCACTAACTGAACCTTCTTTAAGTAAGATAAATAAGGTTTAATTAATTTTGTTATTGTCCCACTGTCAGATTTTGGCAATTGCTTCTAGAATTTGGCTATTTTCATCTGATTTTTTCCCTAACTGTCAATACATATGATATATAGCATTCCAGTGAAAATCATGGTACTGAGTCTCACTTTATTTGTCCATTTCTGTGAGAACATTTTAATGATAATCCCTGTTATGCTTTCCTTTAGCTGCATTTTATCGCTGCAATTCCATGGAACACAGCTCTTTCTATAGAATTAGAGGAATGAAAGAGCCCTGGAAAGGTCATTAATTTTTTTTCCTTACTTCTGCCACCCACTCTGAAGCCAGACCACACACATAAATCATCCCAGCCTTTTTCTTCATCACACTGTGGTTTCTATTCACATTTTCTCTGCCCTAAGGAAACGATTTTGCTACAGGTGGGCAAATTTAGCACTAATGGCATTACCCTATGTTTTCAGGGAAACTTTTGAAGACAAAATAGCCCCATTAACATCACCAGTTTTGCAGGATTCTTGTCACTGATCAAGTTTAATGATTTCCTGTGCCATTATTGAGAACCCAGAAATCAACTTCTAATTCTTAATTCATGGTCAGATTAAATTATCTCATGGTAAATCTCTTAAACTATGTCTATAATGGATTCCCCCATCGGCCTTTTTTAGACACTGACTCCAAGATGAAAACCTGCTTTTTCCTTGTTACTAAGTCATGAGCTCTAATTAAACCTTATTACTTCATGAGAAAAATATAACAAGTCAATTCAATTAAAATAATTATGTAATATTGCAATATGTAAGCTAATTGTTTGGAAATGTCACTATCAATTGGTTGACTTACAATCTGTATAAAAAGACAAAAGCTCTGGTTTAAAAAAATCCTGAAAGTCCAAAATACATCCTTGAGCTTGGTTATATACTTTTGGAGCATTATAATTTCAGCAGCTGTTACAGGCAGCATTAAGAAGTAGGTGGTGGCATCTTTTATTTTAGACAACCTCCCAAACTCTTCTTATAAAACACTTCTACTTTTGTCGGACATCTGCTGTGCTTATGGGCATGTAAGCTTAAGGGATTCTCCTGGAACCTTTCTCAATTTGTCACTTTATCCCTACAGAATTGAGGGCAGGGACTTCCCAGTCAGTGCAATTCAGTTCAATACAAATAATGCTAGGAATGCTGTTCCTCCAAAACATTCCCATTATCCCATTTTTTGAGAATTCATTGAATGCTTTGAAAGATATAGCATCCAACTTGTAATTCTAGGATGTGAGTGAAGTTTCTTCCCTGTCTTACTCCTTGCAAGAAGAGGCTATGGCAAAGTTACAGTAGTAATCAATGTTTTGTTTGATTTTTTAAAATATTGGAGATTCATTCACTTAACAAGTAATTATTTGGCACCCTCCATATCATAGGTTCTCAGGCACTGTAGATGTAAAGAAGAAAAACAGTGAATTCCACTGGAGGGAAGACAATAACAATACAATAATTGAATATTGTGCATAGCTTGTAAGGAAGAACATTTGGCAGTCACTTTGACCAAAGACTCTCTCTCTCTCTCTCTCTCTCTCTCTCTCTCTCTCTCTCTCTCTCTCTCTCCATATATTATATATATATATATATATATATATATATATATATATATAATCAGGATGGAGAGATTAGAAAAGTAGGAATTATGTAGACCAGTCTTGAAGGATAAATAGGAATATATCAAGCATCAAATGAGGAAAGTGAAGCAGCATGCAAGGTGCACAGAGGTGATCAAAGTAAAGGACAACCAAAAAACTATGGGTAGATCATCATCAAAGAAAGGATTATCTGACGAAATGATGGGAGATTCCATGGAGAAAGTTGTCCTGAGCCCAATTACCGGTATTAGATGCTAAGATTCCAGACCTTATCCTGCAGATCACCAATTCTCACAAAAAGAATTCTTATGTGCCCCATTCTGCCATGGGCATATCTATAGTGATGCATAATTCCAAGTGAACTAACTTCAACTTCATCTCATTTTCTCTTCTGATGAAAAATGTGTTTAATTCCCAGGGTGTTAAGGTAAACAGTGGAATGACATAAATCCTTTCTTTACTCATCAAAATTTTTTTCAAAGTTTTGTTCTTTAATTCCAGTGGGATATCTATCTATCTATCTATCTATCTACCTACCTACCTATCTATCTATCTATCTATCTATCTATCTAATCTATTTATTTATCATCTATCTGTCATCTATCTATCTATCTATCTATCTATCTATCTATCTATCTAAAACAAACAGAACAGCTTCCCTTATATCAGTGTTCTATGATAATATGGTTAATAACTATACTTAGAGATGATGAAAATAAATAAAAGAATTGTGTAAAGAGAATGCCTCATTTAATTTTCATTCTGGCAAGATTACTCTATTTATAATGAAAGGGGTGAATTGGAGAAGGTAAATAATGAACGTAAAGTGTACTGGAGGTTATTACAATCATCTAGAAAAGCAATCAGAGTTGTGACATTTTGAATAGAGAAAAAAGGAAGGTGGACAAGGAATAAAAGGGTTGGAAAGCCTTGTTCATCAAGGAGTCTGGATGGTGAGGAAGGAGGAGGAATTGAGTCTGCTTAGGTGTCAACACAGGCACAAGCATAAGAGTATGAGAAAAGAATAAAAGGGAATGCTTTTTTTTTTGAAACATTTAGATTTGGAAAGGCATAAATTCACATGTTCCAAGCTTTGATTTTTCAACACTAATGAAAGAAGGCAGGATAAAGTTTGAGGCTAAATACTAGATTTATGTAGTTCAACATTAACAAACTTTTTCTGCAAGAGATAAGAACATAAATATTTTAATTTTGGAAAGCCTTATAATCTCTGTTGCAACTCCTCAGATCTGTGCTTATACTGTGAAAGCTGTCATAGACGGTAGGTTATCAAGTAGATACGGTTTTGTTATTATAAAACTTTATTTACAAAAGCAGGCAGTGGGCCAGATGGCCAACCCTGACATGGAGGCAGCCTTAATACAGAAAGGATACCACAAGAATATTTTCTGTGGGATTTTACTATCATTAAATCAGTTCTGTTTTCAATATCTAAATACCCAGGGCATGTTCAAAACTTCCTCCAATTGTTACATTTTTAATACAAATTTTTATCACATGTGTATTTTTTCATAATTAAAGACTACATCATGCTTCAGTTTCAAATTATATTAATTATATTAATTATATTAATTAATTTATATTAATCACGTGCTAAGAAACATTACAGTAAAGAAGAATAATTGTTTTCTATTGAGAAGTCTGGGAGTGTGTACATATGTGTATACATGTGTGTGTATAAAATAAAGTCCTCTTAGAAAATATAAAAGACTCAATAACAAATTCTGATGGAAAATCTTGGTAGGCTAGTTGGCTCTTCTAAAATTTAGAGGCCAAGAATATAAATAAGGTTTTAATGTCTTAGAAAAATTATTTATTTAAAAAAGAAATGTTGCCTACAAAACCTCCAGAGATGGTAGACAAAATTATCATCTCTCTATAGTGAGTGACATTTACTTTAGAAAGCCAAGAGAGCTTTCCTTGTGTACCAGATAGGAAAAACCTAACTTGGTCATTAAAACAGTGCATTAGGCAATGCTTTTTAATAAGCAGCCAAAAATAAGTTGCCTAATGGAATATCATGTTGAAACTATTCCCACTAGTTATATCCTTAATGGGTTCCTGTCAAAAGATGGGATAAAAATAATAAGTAGATACCTATATTTCTTTTCCCATCCTTACATAGCTTTTTATTTATTTATATATTTTTGGGTAACCAAAATAAGAGCCATATAAAGGAAAGAAATGTAGAATTGTATGGAGATGTAATCTGAGCCCATATTTTCAGCTTTTATAAGATCTACTTAACATTTTTCAGGCAGAGTGAAAAAAAAAAATACTAAATAGACCTACAGTTCACTTTCATTGAAATATAGTTTGGTTTTAAAGTTGTTCTTTTAATCTGTTGTTGGTATCTGTCTCTATGGCAATGGTTCATAAATATTCTTGCTGCAGGTTTATCTGATTTTAGTATATGCAATTAAAAAGTTTCTCTTGACCATTTGTCATTTGTCATTGGTACAATACTTTTTCATTGTGTTTTCTTTAGTGTTAGGAATGTGGTAATTCCAGAGCCTGGTGATTTCCTGGCTTCTTTAGGAAGGTCCATTTAAACTCTGATTATTTTCTCTCTTTTCTCCCTTTAAGAGTCTCTTTCATAGTCCTTTTATTAGACAATTTCTTGTTATTTGCAAACATTTTACATGGTATTAGTTTGAAAACAGAAACCTCACCTGAGTTATTTGAACAAAGATAACTTAATATTCAAAATAAAACAGGGAAATAGGAAGAAGTTAACTAAGTAACTGAAAGTGTGAAATTAGTAAACATCTAAATATATAAAACGCTAATATGCAAATAGACCAAATGGTGGAACAACTGAACAACTGAGCAACCAGTTGCTATGATGTGTTTTAACCACTGGGGGGCAGGTGCACAGAACATGGCTGGCATCAGCAGCAGGAGGCAGAGCACGGAACATAGTGGGCATTGGCCACAGCAGGATGCTAGAACAGGTGAGCCAGGGTGCCATCATCAGAGTGGGCCTCTAGTGGTTACTGAAAATTCTTTGCTCCTGTGTGCCATAGTCCCACCCGGAGCTCTCACCTACTGCTGGTGCTAGGCCTGCACACACCCGCAGCTGGCACTGGAGCTGGCCCCAATCGCTCCGCGCTGCCAGTGGGTGCAAGCAGGGCCAGAGCCCTCAGCATGTGGGAGCAGCAACAGTGGGAGCGAGGGTCCTGGGAGACAGAGTACCAGGGGTCGCAGCAAGAGGAGCCAGGATGGGCGAGATCTGCCCCTGTGCCCATCACAGCCTCGCAGCCCACAGTTTCTTTCAAGGTGCATGAATTTGTGCACCAGGCCCCTAATTTTCTAGAAAAACCAGATAGTAAATAGTTTGGCTTTGCAGGTCATCACAACTACTTATCTCTGAGGTTGAAGCAAGAAAAGAGCAACCTCGGACATAGAGGCCGGCCTGGGTGTGTCTCAATAAACCTTTACAATAGTCTCCCCTTTACCCACAGATTTGCTTTCAGCCATTTCAGTTACCTAAGATCAACCAGTGCTCGAAAATTATAGGTAGACAATTCCAGAAATAAATTTATAAGCTTAAATTGTGTGACCTCCCAATTAGTATAATGAAATATTGAACTCTCTGGTTCCATCCCACATGGTATTGGGTCGGCAGCTAAGTAATTGCGGATTTTTTAAAGAAAATCAAAGACAATTTTTTCATGGAACTAAATAACTTTATTCTGTAATGTATTGCCCATTTTGATCAATGACCTTTTTCCATCTTTCAGGCAGCATCATAATCCCACGTTCAAAAAACTTCTGGTTTTTATTAGCAAAAAACTAAATCAGGTACGATTTGACATCATCATCATTATTGAAATTTTTACCATTCAAGGAGTTTTGTAAAGATCGAAACAAAAAGTAATCAGATGGTGCAAGGTCAGGACTATATGGTGGATGTGGCAAAACATCCCAACCAAGCTCCATTAATTTTTGCCGAGTGACCAAAAATGTGTGTGGCCTTGCATTGTCATGATGGAATACAACACCTTTTCGATTTGTCAATTCGGGCCGCTTTTCTTCAACTGCATTGTTTAATTTCATTAGTTGTTCAATGTAGACATCAGAATTGATCGTTCGGTTGGGTGGTAAGAGTTCAAAGTAGACAATTCCTTTGTAATCCCACCAAACTGATAACAAAACCTTCTTTTGATGAATATCAGCTTTTGATGTTGTTTGAGTTGGTTCACCTGGCCTGCTCCACGATCTTTTCCGCTTGATATTGTTGTAAACAACCCATTTTTCATCGCCAGTTATCAGTTGTTTTAAAAATGGATCATTTTCATTATGTTTCTTTAGCAAATCGCAGCTGCTAATGCGTTGCGTTAACTGTGATTCTTTAATTTCGTGAGGAACCCATGTATCGAGTTTTAAAACATAGCCAAGTTGTTTTAAGTGATTTTCAATGCATGTATGTGATACATGAAGCTTCTCTGCAATCTCACGTGTTGTACTGTGACAGTCCGAATTGATTATTGCTTTGATTAGGGCGTCATCAACTTCAACTGGACGACCAGAGCGTTTTTCATCTTTGAGTGAAAAATCACCAGAACGAAATTTGGCAAACCAATTTTGACACTGCCGTTCTTTTAAGGCTTCGTCACCATAAACAGCACATAACTTTTTATGAGCTTGCGATGCGTTTTCCCTTTGCGGAAATAAAAAAGCAAAATATGACGAAAATGTTCCTTTTGATTTTCCATTTTTCAACGAACGCCAAACGAAAACTACAAAACAGATCAAAAAACTTTTTTTACTGATTAACAGCTGAATAGCCAACTATCAATAACAAAATGTGTTTTACATTTGTACTACGTCTGCAAACCTAAAAATTCAACTGAAGCCATATATGTGTGAAACCCGCAATTACTTAGCTGCCGACCCAATATATGTCCCTTGATCCCTCCTTACTTAGGAGACATATTAGTTACCAGACCCACTGTTAGAGGTATCACAGTGCTTGCAAATAATACTTATTTTATTTAATTATGCCATATTCACATAACTTTTATTATAGTACTAGTAGCCCATCTCACGCAGTAGGCCGCTTGCCCATTCCCAAGGAGCCAGTGGGGGCTGCAGTGCGCCACTGGGATCCGCACTGCTTACATGGAGCTGGGAGCGACCCACGCTGCCTCCACAGGAGGCGGGACCACCATCTCCTCTCTGGGCCTGTGCTCGACTGCAGAGGCTGCTGGCCGGCCCCCAAGCCGTCCCCCAGAGGCTCTCCACAGCCTGGGCGTTGCCTCAGCAATGAAGCAAGCATTCCACCAGGCCATTCACTCTGCCCGCTCTCAGTGGCAGCCCCCGCAGGACTCGGAGACTCAGGTGAGGCTGAGGGGACTGGATGCTGCCATCTTGTGGCTATGGGCACTGTCATATTTGTAATGGAGTGATGGTTAATTTGCATATTACATTTTTATTAGATAGGTATTGGTATGCTTGTTCTATATTATTATTAGTTATTGTGTTTACTCTTTAACTGTGATTAATTTATAAATTAAACTTTATCATGGTATGTATTTATAGGGAAAAACCTGGCATATATAGGGTTTGGTCCTGTCTTCAAATATATCCTTTATAGATAAGGGGGCCACCTGTATTTACCAAACAGACAGCAGGCAAGATTCAGTTCACAAACTGTAGTTTGCCAAACACTGCTGCTCTAAGGTAACACTGATATAGCACCTGCAGGAAGTAGTTTCCATTAGGACTGAACAGAAAGACAAGATTGACTGTTACAATTTGGAGACTTAGAAGATGGACTTTGTGCTCTTGGGACCCAGACATCTGGGAAGAAGAAACCAGCTGGCTGGTGTGGGTATCTCAGGAAGAGCATGATGAAGTTGGATGTGTAAATATGCAAAAAACTACAGATCCAACTTCAGATTCAACTTGAGCAAATTTCTGCATTCTAGGTGAAGAAGTCACATTGTTGGAGTGATGCTCAGACAAGCGTTAGCAAGCCCACAGGAACCTCAAGGGGAACCTCAAATAGGAAAGCACAAGTTCGTTTTTGTTGTTCTTTTTCCGTAGCCTTGGAGTTTCCCCTATCATATCTCCTGCTGGCTGAGCAAGTTGGCAAGGCAGAAATGCTGTTTGCAGAGTCCCAGCATGGGCATCATACTATATAGAAGGGCAGGTTTGGAGCTGAGGGACAAGAACCAAATTTCCACAGATGTCAAAACTCAAGATTCTCCTTTACTGAAGGTTTTCAGATTGATTTACAACTGGAAAAGCTTTCACATTAGCACCCAATAGCTGTGAGGTATGATTCCAGGATCTGGAATTTTGCCCCAATGCCCCCCATCCAAATCTACCAAATTTTGATAATATAAATAATAATTGCTTATTTAGAATCCATAAATATATATATATTTGTGTTTAACTCTGTGTGTGCCTATAAGTAAGACTCCAACTCTTCATAAGCACTTGGAAATAACTATATTTTATCATTAAAATATAATTTTTATTAGGCACTGATAATAGCACTGGTAGTTTCTGTTATTTAAATTCATGTTTGTAAAAAAAAACGTTAGCAACTACATGTCAATTCTCAAAAAAAAATTTTTTAATTTCACTGGTTAACCAAATGCAAAAGCCATGGAATGATTGTTTATGAGACTAGCCCTGATTGATTGATTGATTGATTGGATGATTTATTCATTGACATGTGATGAAGGATACTGTAGTGAATTAGGCAGGGCTATTCTGAGAAACATCCTTTGAAGATATTTTAAAAGTTAGACAGTTTGTCACTCAAGAGAAAGAAAATCTCTAGAATGATGCATTACATTTTATTGCTCTGGACTGTCAGAATAGCTTTATGTGTAGATGACCTTAAGTGCTTATGCATACTTAGACAATAAATAATAAATAACATATGAGTTACATTCATTTCAATATGCAAATATCTACTAGTCTTGCATAAGAACATAGCTTATTCTCAGCTTTATCACCTGTGCTGTATTTTATAGTTTTTAAATATTTCCCCTAGTTTATTTCAACATCTTTCCTACTAGTTGGGTTTTAGCCTTCTCTTGAATAATGTTTTCTTGATGCAGCATACCTGTACAACATAATTGACACTCTTCCTGTCACTATGGCAGGGGAAATGCCAGAGTTGGGCTTATTTCTTCCAGCCATCTATAATATTATGTGCCTAGTGAAGGCTTACAGGGACCTATTTATATCTACCTTTAAATATTTCATATCTTCTCTATTACTGGTAAGAGTTAATCCACAAGTTTCCTGAGGGTTTTTTTTTTTTTTATAAGTGCACATAGAATATCATTTATGGTATTGGGAATCACCATACATTATTTTTGTTACAGAAGCTTGATGGATTCTCAAGAAAAGTTACATGTGAAGAAATAATTGAGAAGATTCATAATGAGTCATTCAATGCAAATCTGTGATACTTTGTTTTTGTGGCCAATGTGTGAAGTGGTGGGCACATCTTAGTATGTTGATTCTGCATGTTTGAAATAGAATGCTCTCAACTGTCTGCCTTAAGGATACTAAGGATATTAATAGTTTAATATTTGACAGCATATATCTATATATATCTATAATAATAAAAGTGTAATATGCAAATCTACTGAATGGCCAAACAGGGGAACGACCTTCTGGATGACCTTCTGGACAAAGCTGAGGCTGCAAAGGCCTACTCTTCCACGAATTTTGTGCATTGGCCCATACTTCATTTGCAAAACATATCTTCAATAAGTAGGACTATGTATAAAATAGGCCATGCCAAAAAATAGTTTTTTACTTTCTACTATAAGAAACTATTTTGCATTATTCACAAACTTCTAAATTATTGATTTTCATTAATGATCCAGCTGGTTGGCCCTAGAAAAAAATTAAAGAGACATTTTGATCCCAGTGTCTCTTTCAAGAAAAGCTGAAGTCGTCTTCCATGGGTGAATGGTTTTTAAATCCCACAAAATTGATTCATTTTTAGAAGTCTGTTCAGCAAACATAAGTGCTCAAAATTATAAAGATCTTGGAGGCCATAATTTTCCCCAGTGGATGAAGGGGATAACTCTAAGAGGCCCCATAGATCATACCATATTGTCATTTATTATAATGTTTTAACATACTACAGAATTTGTGTTGTCAAGAACATTGGGTGGGGTGATTTATTGGTTAGGATTGATTATGTTGCTAATAGCACAGATGGCTTGAATTTTGGAAGGGGGAAATTTCTTGTCACTGAGCATGAAAAAATAAAAGCTGAGTGGCCAAGAAATAAAGGGGACTTCACTTTAAAAGACTCATTTACCCGCCATGAGCAGACTACATTCAAGACCCATGGACACTGACAATAGGGTGGTGAAGACCTGGACTTGGTGGGTTGGGGGTAGGCTAGAAGGGGTTGACGGGGGCAAAAGGAACATATGTAATGCTTTCAACAATAAAGATTTTTTTTAAAAGAGGAAGTTTTTTGTTTTCTTTCAAACACACACTCTAGACTGTTTTTTTGCCTTGGGGAGCAATGGGCATATTCTCTGTGTGAAAAGTTATTCCCCAATAGAGTAAACTTTTGTCGGCTCTCCCTCTGGGACAATGTGAAGAAAAAAAAACAGAGTTTTTCTTTGGTTTCTGCCAGAATTACAAAAAACCACTTGCCTGCAAGGCTTTTACAGCTGAATGTCTAGAACTCTGACATCTACGTTGACTTTTAGCGATTTCCTGTAGGCAAACACCTGGAAGCCATCTTCTGCAGATGTCCAGCAGCCCCATGCTGGACCCCGCACAGCAGTAAGGCTGCTAATGGAGGGGCAATGACCCACCAGGTGAAACAAACAAGACAGACACCACATCGTCTTAAGCAAAATTAGCATTGCCTATCCAGATCTCCTCATCACGATTATTCAAAAATTCAGAAAAGAGTTTAGGAATAAGAAGAGCAGACAATCTGTGAATATAAACAACTTCATTTTGCTCCCCCCCCCCCCCCCCCCCCCCCCCGCCAAGTGATATATTTAAACAGAGATTTTTCTTCAAAACTCCAATGAGAAGTTACCCTGTCTCCTTTTGATCCACATTCTGCTAACTGAAAGGTAGGGTTTTGGAAACCAGGACCTCAGGCTTTGCCCTTCGCCATCAATAGCCAGGACTATTGAACTGGATCGTTTTCTCTTGCTGTTTACTTAAAAATTGTGATATGAGCATCTAAATATAAGTAAAGTGGCAATGGCAATGCTTGGGGATAATGAGATCAGCACCTAATTTGAAAAAGCCCTGATGCTTTATCAGGTTTGAGACTGGCTTGCTGTCATTTGCACTAAAATACTCGCTTGCAGCATTGAATCACCAGTGATGTAAGGTTTTCATTCTTCAAGTTTATTTACAGAAATAACATGAAGCTCTCAATTTTTAAAAAATAACATGGAAGGCTGGTTAATTGAAAATTGATGTGTCACCTTATAAATGTCTCCTTATTACAGGAGGAGCAATTCTCATTTTTATGGAAAGATCCAAAGACCAAAAAATGTCTCCAGTTGAGAATGCCCCCGTAAAATGAATGAAAGTTTACAGGTCTGCTCTTGTACATCATCATTCTTCAACACAATGATCTATATTCTGGGCAAATTTGCAATTCTCTGTTTAAAAGCTTTTTATGCTTCTTCTGTGCACAATAGGGATGATAAACACACACCTCTCTTTGAAGTAGAATGGAGAGTGACTCCCTGAAGTCAAGGGGGCTTTATGAAAGAATGTAAAGCAAAAATGGGACTTAACCAACAACCATTTGGAGATGAAAATGTGTTTTAATGGGGATTCCATTAACTGATCAAAGAGTGATGTGTGTACACACACACACACACACACACATTTAAACAGGCTTGTCCACTAGAAAGTCAAATTTGCCTTTCCATGGGCTTTAGCAAACGGCTTGGCCAACATCTTATTGCCACCAGCACTCCAAGGCACCGTGGGGAGAGCACATTAGTATTTTTCATCACATAACTCAGTGTGCTGGGACACACTTGATTGCCCCAGCAATGTTTATCTTTGAGCAGGGTTAGGGTGTTTTAGGATTCAGGCTTCTTTCTTCTCTCCTTTGATCAGCTGGGAAAGTGGATGTTGGTCAAGATAATAAGCTGGGTAAATTCTGTAATAACTTAGAGTCCAAAAGTCAGTGTGTATATACAATTAGACATCCAACACTTTAGATCCTAAAAGGAAAAAAAAATAATTTGTTTCTGTTTCTGTGCCTTCATCATACCCGGATGTTTGGGGGTCTTGTTTTATAAGCATATGATTTAAAACTGTTTCCGTGCTGCAGTGCAGAGAAGCCCTCAGATGGTGAGCATTATCTACAGGCCCAGAACTGAAAAGTGGGAATCTCAATAGGTGAAACAGAAAGTGATCAGTGAGCAGTGAGGACTATTATAATAGAAACATTTAAAACCAAGGTGTCAACATCTGTTTCTCTTTCTAATTACACATGCAACCCTCCCTCCTGACACCCAGTCTCACCATCACCATCGTAAATCCCAATCATAAAAAAGTTGAGAAAGAAGTGATTTACATGGTTTTATGTGCTTTGTATTCAAAACCACATGCATGCTTCAATTATGTTGCTGTCATGTACCAGATGAAATCCGGGGGAATGCAGGGAGTAAAAATACTGACATTTAATTCTTCCTTCCATAGATTTCACCCAAGTCTCATGTAAAAAAAAAAAAAAGTGGTCCTGGGTAGAGGGAAAAAAAATCACACACAGCTGAGAAAAACAATCACATTCGAAAAGTTATTTCATTCATTTAACAATAAGTATTTAATAAAAACCTAATATGTGATAGGTCTGGTGTTGGCCTCTCAGGGCAAAGGCGTAAACAAAACAGATACTCCTAGAAGGGACAACCCAATTTTTGAAAGAGACGTTAAGAATGATTGCACACATAAATATATAATTACCACTGTGATGTTTCAGTGAAGGAAAACTGCAGGGTTCTATGAAAATGAAACTTTCAGCAAAAATCTCAAGATAGCAGACCCCTAAGGAGGCAGCAAAAGCACCACGTGAAGCATTCTTCAGCTGATTTTTACAAACACAAGCAGAGCCATATTTTCAGGATTTTTCAATATCTGAAAATCAGTAATTAGAAACAGAAGACATCTGGAGTAATTTAAGTAGAATATTGAAGATATAATTTATACATTTAAATTTTCAAATTTTTAGGCTTAAAGAGAACACTTTGTAATACATATGTTAGCTTTTATACCAAGAAGTAATAATATGCCTAGTGTTGATTAGTATGGAACAGATTAGAACAGAGAAGTAGAATTGTGAATTGTGTCCTGAATATATTATTTTATATTACAGTGTAATATTGTGTGTACGTTTTATATATATATATTTTAATTTATTTTTTCATATAAGTATATACTACTTAACCTAGGTCTATAATATACTGTATTAGCATAAGATAGGTTATGATATTATAACAAACAATTCCTGAGTCTTAATGGTTTAGAACTCATTTTGCAACATGTTCATTCTAGTTAAGTGGAGACTTAGTTCTATGTTGTCTTCAAATAAAAACTCAGGATGTAGTTGCTACCAGTAGAAACATTTCTGATTGCCATTATAGTGGAAAAAGCTGATGAAGAATTTCCCACTTATTATTAATTGCTTTCATCTAGATGGAAATTCAGTGGCTAAAAGCAAGACATGTGGCCATTACTAGGATGATCCTTCCATTTAACCCAAAAGTAGAAAGAAATCAGATTTTTTTTCTACCTCATAAAACACATGTACTGTATTTAATATACATATACCATGTACTATATGAGTGTATTTTTTTCTATCATTTTATATCAATAATGTGTTGTTCAATATTGATGTCTGCACTAGGTTCATTTGATATCTACAATGGAAATACAAATATTTATATCAGACAAATCTGATAAACAGCCTTTGCTTTCCTCCTCTCTGTTATGAATGGTATCTAAACAAGTGACCATAGCTTACTTCTGTGTGAAAACACACATATTTTCGCCCACTAAGTAGAAATGAAAATAGTAAGGGAATCACTGCAAACATAGAATGTTCCTAAAAGCTTTATTCATGACAGCAATTGAGATATGACATATTGCATGTTTACAAGATAGAGTTAGTGAGAGTTAGTGATTGGAAACCTGCAGTTATTGAAATTTAAAAGAGCAAAATTGGATGAGAGGGTAAGCCACACTGATGAAGTCTAATTAACACAAATTCAATTTGTTCATTTAATAAAAAGTTTTATCCCCAAAAAATAGTCAGCATGCTATGCAGAAATTAATCAACAGTCTGTCAGAAACAAATGTTTTCTCAGTGTGTTTTAAAATGAAACATTTTAATCTCCCTTTATCTATATAATAAAAGCCTAGGTGGTGTCATGCCCTCCTTAATGGCCTCACACCATGCCCTCTCATGACGTTGTCACAAGATGGCCACCACAAGATAGTCGTGGGCACAGTAGAGATGGGACAGGGCCCAGTAACTGATATGCGTGGTGAGATGGGGGTCCCCTGGCTCTGTGCAGTGCAGAAGTGGCCAGTCTTGGCGTCTCCGCCAGTTCACACAGAGGAGGTGGGTCCCAGCGGAGGAGGCAGGTCACGGCAGGGGAGGGAAGCTGTGGGTGATCAGGCTGTCAGGGAAGGGCAATTGTGGGTAATCAGGCCAGCTGGGGAGAAGTTAGGGGGCAATCAGGCTGGCAGGAAGAAGTGGTCAGGGGCAATTAGGCAGGCAGCCAGGTGGGCAGTTAGGAGCCAGCAGTTAGGAGCCAGCAGTTCCTACGTGATCAGATCTAAACCGGCAGTCAGACATACCCTAAAGGGGCCCAGTTTGAAAAGAATGCAGGCTGGGTTGAGGGACACTGCCTCCCCTCACCTCCCCCCTGTGCATGAATTTTGTGCACCAGGCCTCTAATAACACAATAAAATGTTAATTTCACAGAAGATATTTTTTCATGTATACAAAAATATTTTGTTTTAAAACTGTACATATCTTGCTAAATAGTCCCTTTTCCTCTTCTAAAAACACATATGTATAATCCTTGTTCTAGAAAAATCACTAAAAATTTCATTTCAATAATAGAGCATAAATATTGAAACAATAGCTAACTAAACATGAGAACTTTAAGGAAAGTCACACAATTTATACTTTTCAAATACTGTAATATCTTTTTCTGTGATTGAAAGATATGACACTTTTATTTTCTCTTCTCCTAATTTTTCTCCCAGAGCTGTTTGTAAAAAACCAAAGCAAAACAAAACAAAACCAGTTAATTTATAACATGGGTAAGTTCACTGTTATCAAAATATGAGTGAATATCTTTTTTTATTATATTTTCTTCACCAACTAAAAATAGTTATTTTTCTAGCTGATTACATGGCTCATCAAGTCCTGTTTATACACATTAATTTTTTATTTTGGTAAAATATGCATTACGAAAAATTTAGCATTTTATCCATTTAAAAGTGTAAATTTAATGGTATTGAATGTTGTGAAACCACCACCACTATCTAGTTTCAGAATATTTTCATCATCTGGTCATTCCTGTACTTATTAGTATTTTTTTTTCTTACCTAAATTTTTTTTTTTTTATTCTAGTAAGATGATGTGTAGGAAATTAAGAAAAAAATAGTAACCATTTGCTGTAAAGTTGTGAGAATGCAAAACAAGGTCATTGTCACCAATTACGCGGTTAATTGTACCTATTTTTTATTTCATGCTGCCTGTTTATAGACTATCTTCTCAACACATACTCATATAATTTTAGAACTGGAAAATACACTAAAAATAATGAAAATTGGCATTTTTATAGTACTGTAGGGAAAATGTTTGCACAATCAAAAAGATGGGAGATTTAGTATATTTTGCCCACCTCTGGGAAAACCCCAGTGTTCCCTGGTATATGAAAGCCTGCAGAGTCCAGCAATCAGTAAAACTTCTCCGGTTACCTGGCCAAGTCTCTCTCAACCCTATTTCACAATGGACCTTTGGGGGAATCTGCACTTACTACAATAAAAGTGACTTTGAAAATGTCACTATCATTCAAATGTGCTGCTATACACAAGAAAACTGAGGCCCAAAGTAGTTACTTACATAGTTCTCAACCCTTTCATTTCCACTCCTCTGAAATCTTACCGTTTTTCCTCATGCATGCGCTACCCTTGCCCCACAGATATTTCTTATGATTGCATTGTTTTCATCCAAAATGGCTGAACATGGTTTCATCTCCCTTCAACAAAGAGAAGAGCAAAAGTGCATATTTCTGTTTGGAAATCATTTCTACCCTCTTTCCTAAATGCCTCTCTCCTTATACTTCCTGGAGATGTATTAATGCAAATGTTTGCAGGAAACGTTGTGATGTTGACTACAGACTGTTATCTTTTATCTGTCTTTGAAAATGCATTTACATCAGCAGGCTTACTAATTTCAAGCCCTGCTACCATGCAAGGAAATAGATTAGGTCATTGTGAAGTCATAAAACATCCCAAAGGTTGGTCAACATTAATTTATAAATGAATGTGTAATGCACATATCTCATTTTTCAGCTAATTATTTTTATTTTCTACTGCTTGAGTCCAGAAAAAGAGACTCAAGAGAAGAGAATTATAAAAGTGCTTTCCTATCAGCCTTGAAACTGAAGGCCATGAAAACCATCCATTTTAAGAAAGAGTTCTCTTTTTATTATTGTGTGTGACCCAGGGCAAGTGTCTTCATTTCCACTTGAACAACCCTTTGGAAATCACGATGAGACCCTCATGTCACAGATGAGAGCAATGTGCTATCAAAAACCTGAATAAGAAAGAGCTTGAGAATTGATTTTCTATATTGCTCTGACCAATCTGTTTTTCATTAGTTCCACTGACATCAGTACCAAATATATAAGAACAAGAGGGGAGTGTGTGTGTGTGTGTGTGTGTGTGTGTGTGATGGTGTTTTGGTTTTGTTTTATCTTACAATCATCCTCCATAAGGCTGTAGCTTTCCAATGAAAGTGGAAGTGGGAAAATAATCCTCCTCATTCTCCTCTTGGTCCCAGACCCAAATTATTCTGGTTTTCCAAGTCAGCAAATACCTTGTACATTTGAAGCATTAAACTTGGCTCCTGAAAATATTGCCTGCTAGTTAAATCACCCACACTGGATAGGCACTCTAAGAGTCAGACATGCTTTGAAATTTACTGCCACAAGCATATATATCTTTCAAAGAGTCTTTTGACTTTTCTTGAGTCTTTTCCCCAATCAGGGCTCCTGATGTTTGTCCCTGCAGAGGGCAACCAAGAGCTGCATTGCTGGCCTGAGCTCTCCTCGCACCCTGAAGGAGCAGTAAGCAAGGGTTCCCTGGCATTTATAGGGCCTTGACAGTTCTTCCGCGTCATGGAAATGGCTTTAAGCTGACCCATCTTCTTTTTTAAATTTAACAGTCTGCACAACTGCTTGGGAGAGACCAATTAGGTTGAGCCATCATTCCTTCAAAGGCCTGATTGTTCTGAGCCTTGGTCAAGTACACATACTACACACAGATCTGCTATGTGCTGCATAAGTCTGTCATATACGAACCCACAGGCATTCCTAGTTTCATGGACATGCAGCTAGTCCATCTCTGTGTAACTAGATGTAGTCTGATTTGAAACCTCAAAGTTTGGCCCAACCCATCAGATTTCCTTTAGACCATTTTACAACAGGTTTGCTTCATTTATTGACCTCCTTTTGTGAGGTCTAATAGCCATAAGCTCGAATGGTATGGGCGTGGTCTCAATGAGTTTTATGGCTAGGTCACGGCATATTTTCATTTTCCAGCTAGAATTGCCTGGTGTGCTCTCTGCACTCCCACTTATAGCACAGCAATTTTGCTCTGAAGCTGCCAGTGTCCCGTTCGTCCTCATTACTGTAAGCCAGGCCCGTACCATTAAACATGCAGGCAGCAGGAAGGCCTGCAGGAGGCCCCTACTCAGTTACCCTAATCGAGCATATCTGGCTTTAGTTCAAAGATAATACTGGCCACTTCCATAGCTCAGCAAAGTAAATTAACTCATTATCTGAGAAAGTAAAAGATTTAAAATAAAACTTTTAGAGATTTGTGGAGCTTCCCCATGGAAGATCTGTTTTCTACTGCTTCTGACTCCCAATTAGTAGATATTCTATGAAGACTTACACTCCTGGTCAATTTTAAACTTATTCTTAGAACATTTAAACTCTACTAATGGCATCTTGGGATTTTAGCTCTATACAAAGCCACAGAGAACATATGTAAATTGAATGATTGGGACATTTTATAATAACACCATAGCCAGGCCAAAACCGGTTTGGCTCAGAGAACAGAGCATCAGCCTGCAGACTGAAAGGTCCCAGGTTCAATTCCGGTCAAGGGCAAGTACCTTGGTTGCAGGCACATCCCCAGTGTGGGGTGTGCAGAAGGCAGCTGATCGATGTTTCTCTCTCATTGATGTTTCTAACTCTCTATCTCTCTCCCTTCCTCTCTGTAAATCAATAAAATATATATTTTAAAAACAACAACAGCAAGCCAGTATTCTCAAAGTGTGACACTGGGACCCTCAGCATCAGCATGGACATCATCTGGAGGAGCAGACTCCTGATCCCAACTCCAGACTTCTTGATCCAGACATCCTGGGTAAGGTCCAGTGAGCTGTGCTTCACAGGCCCTGATGCCAGCTAAGTTTTGAGGACCAGGGGCTTAGATATTTTTGAGGCTTTCAAGACTCACAAATTCTTTGGGCATATAGCAGTTTCACATCTTTTTATAATACGGTAACCTCATGCAGTAAGCAGATATTAGTTTCTCCTACTCCCCAAAGAGAAAGCTAAACTTTAGAAATGGAATTCGTTCAAGAGCACCCTGTTGCTAAGTGTTAAAGTAAGACTAGATCACAAGATTTCTGATTTCACATTCATTCCAACTGTACTCTCCCACCTAAGCAGCAAAATTGCTTCTGAATGGACAAAAAGACCAAGAAGGCTTGCCTAACCCTAGTGACTGTATTGGCTGGCTGACCAGGAAGAGCCACACACACACACACAAAAAAATACTTTTAAGTTGAAAAACTGGATTAAGGACAACAGACAATGGTAAGGAATGAGGAGGACCCAAAACTCTAACAAGTAAGAAAAAAGCAAACATGCCATGAAAGGATGGAAAAAAGAGGTGAGACCACTTCAAAGATGGACGAGGGCTCAGCTTGGACACTGCCCTCAGCCTGTGGTAGGAGAAAAATCATCCAGATTCAGACCAATGTCTACAACAAATATGGAAGCCACAAAACATTGTTTTGGCCTCAAACACTCTTAAAACAGTTTTCCCCCCCTTACTTATCTTTGCATCTCACTTGACAAAAATCTAAAAGTGATAGCAGGCCAATTATATCAGAAGTTATCAGACACTTGTTTGAAATTCAGATTTCTGTAATAGACACTAAACTTACCAAATCTGAAGGTGGGACACACTTTTATATTGTGTCTCAGGTAAGCTTTCTAGTTTAGGATCATTAACTAGAGTCCAGCTGCTAGACCAATAAGAATTTGTAATTTGCATTTGGGGGTGGAGGGGTGGAGAGTGTGTGTTAATTAAATAGCATTTTGAAATTTAAAAGAAAAAGGAACTTCTTTCTCAACATCCAAGGATGTCAAAGTAAAAGGAAAATAAGTGATTCAGGACATAATAGAAATGCTTTTTGTGTGTGTGTGGTAGGTGACTCCTACCTGAATTGAATAGCAAGGGATTAGTATACCTATAACTGACCTATATGGGTATGCCTACTCAGATATATCACTAAGTCATGGTAAAAATAAATATTATTTATTCTCTAAGCACAAATATACTAGGTTACATTGACTATGTTACTATGATGCATGATTCCATGGGAGAAATGAAGGAAAATTTATGGTCCCAAGGATATACTCTCTGCCAAGTAATCTTTCCTATATCATCCCAAGTTCCTACATCTACTAGCAGGAGGTAAAATTCCTGTGTAGTCACACTACTGAATAGATGTTTATTTTGGTAAGAGATCCTGACACTGTTTCATCATGCCATTCTATATTACTTAAAAATTAGGAAGTAAAAAGCATGAAAAAGATGTAAGATAAATAAATGAATCAGCCCACCCTATCTCAAATCAATTCAATCTGCTCCAAATAATACTCTTTTTCTTTATTCCTAAACCAAAGTTTCCCAACCTATATGCCCACAGATTGTGATTTAATTTGTTTAGGATGTGGTTTGGGCTTTGGAATTTTTAAAAGATCCCCAGATGATTCTAATGTTCAGATAAATTTTGGAACCATGGCCTTAAACTAATCAAATAATGCAAAAGGAAAGTGAGTGTTGAGTATTTAAAGTACTTAAAAGTAATCATTTTCTCTCTTTAAAGCCCTTCAATGACTCCCTTTGTGCACACTATTTTTTAGGTCCTACAGGGTAAATCCCAAGTCTTTAGCAGGAAAAGGCAGGCCTTTCATTATCTGACCACTGCTTGTCTTCTCATTTTACTTTCTATCTTCCTGCCTAACAATTCACAATCAAGAAATGTGAAACTTTCACATATCAACATATTCAACAACATCTGTTGAATAAGTGAGTAAATAAGAATGAAAAAGTATTTTCAGATGGACCTCTAGAACCACTCTCACTTCGACTAAAGTGAACATTAGAACTGCTTTGTGGATTTGGGGAGAAGGGAAATATTTTATTTATTTCTCATTTACTGGGTGATTTGCTTTCATTTTCAACCACCAAATTCTCAAGTACTTAAAAGACTTTACTACTTTGTTCTAAGCATTAGGCCATGTCAGAACTGGTAATATGTGAGCCATGATGACTCTCCTTCCAATTGTATTTCATTCTGAATGTTTCTTCATCTTCTGTCCCACCTTCTGGTTTCTGCAGCCTGCAGCCATACTTGAAGACCTGCTGCCACGAAAAGACCTATCTTCAGTGGAACACAGCACATCTTGCCATGCTATGTAATGAAAATTAAAGTTAAACAAGAGAGAGTGGTAAAAATTATATTTTCTTTCACTTGGCATACAACACTCTTATAAATCAAGACTTCAAATCTACCAGGATACAGGACCGTCCTGTATCCTGGTAGTCTGTCATGCCCTTTTCTGATTTGGTTGCTTTTCCTAGGAAGGCACATTTTCATCACATCCAGCCAAGTCCTGTCCACTCACATGGATCCAAAATAACAGCCTAAAAATGTCAATCCCCAGCAAGCAACTCCAAACAAAAACCTGGTCACTGTCTCACCCACATTCCTCCTGACCTACAGTTAGTTAGTTTCCCAGCTCCCTGCTCTTTCTTAATGGAGTCTAGTTCTCTTTTCAAATGAAATTGGACTAACAGCAACCAAACTGAATTATTCCGAACTCACTTAGAAAAAATATTGTTGCTTCAATAAAGGACCTGAATCTTTTGTAGTTTATAATAGAGATGCATTGGTGACTCTTTAAGTTAATAAAATTACTTTAAGGGTAAAATAAGCAGACTTAGGGGAAAGCATCAGAAATTGCTGCAGCTAGAGAGCTGGCCCCAGCCCTCTTGTCAATCTAGATATATAATTGCCATTGTCAAACACAAGATAGCACATTTAAATCAAACCTTTCATTTTTTTCCCCTTTCTTTTTTTAATTTTATTTAATTTATTGGGGTGACATTGGTTAATAAAATTATATACTATATATAATAAATAGGTTTCAGGTATACAATTCTCTGATACATCATCTGTATGTTTTATTGTGTGTTTATCAGCCCAAGTCAAATTTCCTCCCATCACCATTTAGACTTTCTTTCAACTGACTTGACTTTTAATCTAATCAAATGGGTGGTAAGAGTGGATTTGAATTTATATGAACCTCTAACTACTGAGCATTCTATCACATAGGAAAATATTGACAAAGGCAAATGCAGAAATTGTATGATGGAGGCATGCTGGACTTAGGCCATGTCGTTTGACATTATCCAAGAGAGCTTAGAAGCTAATGCATTTGCTACCGGTGACACTTGTGGGTAATGTATTCATCCTTAATGAAGACATAAAAAACTGATCTGGACCTGGTATGTTTCAGAAGTCTAAGTGGTTTATTATGATAGGTCAAGAAAAATGTTTTTACTTTTGTAGTAAAAGGAATTAAAGTGAATAGCCATTTGTTTAGGCACAAGGAAACCAAGCATACTGATACAGTAATGATATTTAAGAGCATGTGGGAAAGAAAAAGTAAGATGAATCAAACAAAACAAAAAGTGTCTCTTATATACATATTCAGCCTTGTAGAAAATGCTTAAAGAATAACCTCCATATATTAGGTTTACCTTTCCAGTTGGCTTTCACCTTCATCTTGTGAAAATTGGAAGAGTAAATATTAAAGGTATGTTAGTTTAAAAAATAATAATAATAAATGCCAATTTATTTTCTTCCACTGAAGTTTTCTCTGCCTTTTTGATTTTGGGTTATGTTTTGTTTGTTTTTTAATTTTGGTTGTAGGCTGATAATGAGAAAGGAAGAGAGTAGGGGTGTAGGAAAGTTCTTACCCAATAACAGAATTAGTAAAATCATCAGACACCTTGGATACTCCCTACTAAGGGACCACATAAACTTGTTTCTGAGGTTTAGAAAATGATAGGTTTTCCTCCCTAGTTAACATTTTACATCCACTCTCTTTTCTTAAAAAGGCTAATTGTGTCAGTGAGACTAACTAAAATATGAGACATTTTAGTAAAAGAAAAATCTTAGATAAGGAAAAATTGCTGAAACTTAAAAGAAGAGTGCAAATATTTGATTCCTTAGGAGTTGTGATAAGACTTTTTATTAATTTAAAGCTGGAGTCTGAAAGGCCTTTGAAAATAAGTAATGATGTAAACAAGTAATTGATAATTTGATATGGGAAGGGTTTGGTTTCCCATTTTGCCAAAGGAAGCAATTTTTTCCCCAAAATGAAAATAAAATACTGTTCTATTTTTAATTATAGTTGTAAATTAAAATTATAGCTGCTTTATTATAAAATTCAAACACAAAAAAAGCATACTGATGACTATTCAAAATGACATTAAATTGTTAACAGGTAAGGAAACATTAGCCTGAAACCATAGTAATAAGCATAATTCTCCATAAATCTGAAAAAAAACACACATTAATTTCCAACTTATCTCGGTGTAAATGAATATTAGGGCCTATCAGGGTATAGGAAAAAAAAGAGGAAATAAAAAATTAAGTGAATTATATTTATAAATATATATGAACTTCATTATCCTCTAAAAATATCTATAACATATGGCTGTTAAAAGAATTAATTGAGATAGCATATGTAATATTCTCACAACATGATAGGCACTAAGTAAACATTAGTTCTTTTCTCTCACCTTCTTTTTTACCAGCAAGAAACGGGAATTATACCCAAGCATCCTAAGGAACTTTTAAAGCTGAACTTCTAACTCATATTTCAAAAAAGGTTAGGGCAATAAGTACATGCAAAATTGCTCAACATAATTATTCATCAATTAAGGTGAGTTATTTCTAACAGGCAGCAGAATGGCTAAAATTAAGGGTAGAAAGTGCTGAGGCAAATAAAAAAAACCTTGAATTGTGTGTGGGACAGTTAATTGGTACCATGACCTTAGAAAAATGTTTGGCAGCACCTAATAATCTACATGCTCTAAGGTCTGTGCTCACTGCTGAGTACATGTACTGCCAAAAGAAATGTTTTGTCCTCCAAAGGATATATACAATCATGTTCATATTATAGCCCCACATTGGAAAAAAATAACTAGCCATCTACAGTAAAATGAGAAAATAAATTGTGGTGTAAAACTATAACAGAATTCTATTTATCAATGACATGAATAAATTTATGAAACACTTAATAATGTAAATAAACCCAACAGACAAAATGATGAGTAAAAGAACTCAGGTTTAAAAACATACATTCCAGCAGAAACTGGTATGGCTCAGTGAATAGAGCATCAGCCTGCAGACTGAAAGGTCCCAGGTTCGATTCCAGTCAAGGGTATGTACCTTGGTTGCAGGCACATCCCCAGTAGGGGATGTGCAGGAGGCAGCTGATCGATGTTTCTCTCTCATCGATGTTTCTAGCTTTCTATCCCTTTCCTTCCTCTCTGTAAAAAATCAATAAAATATATATTTAAAGTAAAAATAAATAAATAAATAAATAAATAAAAATAAAAACTAAAAACATACATTCCATATATTTAATTTCTATGAAATGCAAAAAGAGGTAAGACAGAATAATAGTTCACCTCAAGGTACATACTGAATGCAGGGCAGGTTGGGAGCCTTCGAGAGAGCTAGACATGTTCTACATCTTAGTATTTGTGGAGGTGAAAGAGGTTTATAGAATAGGTAAAAAATTATTAAGGTCATTTAAAATCTGTGCACTTTAATGTGCAAAATATAGCTCAATTAACAAATTAACCAGTTTATATTTAGCATTTCTAGCATGCATGTACATTTCTTTTGATCAGCATTCTCAGTATTAATATTGCATTTGATAAATGTTTAAATTGTTTGCCCTATGTTCAACAACTTTTCCTTCCTTAAAAGGTTCAGCACATAAACATTATTTTCAGGGGAAATTCTGTATCATTCTCACATAGCATACTTACAAGTAGTGATTCTCCCCACAGGCCAAACAAATAAGGGTGAACCTCTTCATCGTTCTAGCAGGCAAGGTGGTTAAGTCAGTGAGTTGTGTCTACGAATCTTCATCTGGATCACCCATGACAAAGTCAGACAGCTTTACTGCAGCTAGTACTCAGTGGAACCAGAATTGACGTTAAAATTTTTCCTTTTTCTCTTTAATGAATAGGATAGCACTCCCTCTTCCTCCAGTTCTTATGTTTCACTTCTGAGTGACTCTTTTTAAAAACTTTATTTTATTTAAGAACAGTGTTAGGTTTATAACAAAATTAAAAGAAGGTACAAAGATGTCCCATATACCATCCTGTCCAGCACATGCAGAGTCTCTCCCATTAACAACACCCCCCACCAGAGTGGTACATGGGTTACAACTGATGAACCCACATTCACACATAGTTACCTAAAGTCCATAGTTTACATCACAGTTTACATGGCGTTATACATTCTATTCATTTGGAAAATTTAATGTACATCAATCATTATACTATCACACAGAGTATTTTCACTGTCCTAAATATCCTCCGTGCTATTTCTGATTTTCTCTCACCCACCCTACCCACTATCTCCAGCAGCCACTGATCTTTTATGTCTCCATAGTTTTGCCTTTATTAAAGTGTCATAGAGTTAGAAGCATACAGTAAGTTGCCTTTTTAGATTGGTTTCTTTCACTTAGAAATATACACTTAAGTTTCCTCTATGTCTTTTCATAACTGATAACTCATTTCTTTTTTAGTGCTGAATAGTATTCCATTCTCTGGGTGTACCACAGTTTATCCATTTACCTACTGAGGGGCATCTTGGTTCTCTTAAATTTGGGGAATTATGAATGAAAGTTGCTATAAGCCTCTGTGTGCAAGATTCTGTGTGGACCCATAGCTTAATTACTGGATTTTTTGGTCAGAGTATGTTAAGTTTTATAAGAAACAGCCCAATTGTTTTTCCAAAGTGGCTATACCATTTTGCATTTCTAGCAGCAACATATGAGAATTCCTGTCGCTCCACTAAATGATTCTTAATGGCAGAAACTTTTTATGCATTTTTCATCTTCTTAAGTAAACCAGGACCCTTGTAAAGAATATATTTTGTTCCTCTTCACTTTGCTTTTCTAATCATTAAGCCATGAACTTCACTAGTATTGATCACAACTTGTGGGCCATGTTTATTTTTACCCTGCAATCATGTCATGTTTGTATTTTTTTTCTGTGTCTGTTTTTTTTCTCTATTGAAGGAATCAATTCAATACAAAGATTATAAAGAGGAGGCAATCTCACTTTTGTCAAAAACAACATTTAAGAAAAATGCAAAAGGAAATAAAACAACTCGGGGGAAACAAAAAGGCATTAAGGCAGACTACCTGTTTTCCTGATTTGTTAGTTCTAATGCCGTGGACTTGAACATTAACTCAGCAGGGGCCTTTTCTGCGGATGGCACATGCTGTTATTCTTCACAACAAACCCCAGACATCCAGGAGGAAGGATGATTGCAGCCTGACTCTAAAGAGAGAGAGACACGCAGCACAAGCAAAGCCAATCAATGCTACTTGGAATTAAAAAGAGTTGTTAGTTTTATTTTTGAAACACAATCTCAGGATCTTGGCAAATCCTGACCACCACCAGCCGACACGGAGGCTTGCTGAGGGAATAATGCTTTTCCTGTCCAGACTCTCATTCTGCTCCGAGTCTCCCATTAATTCAAGGTCAGATGTCAGGAGTCCATTTTCTCAAGCACTCTGAGCCATAAACAGCTTCAGCCTTGGATGTTTAGAAGACTCCTGCAAGTTTTGAAGAATGAGAACATACGGCTGTTTAGGTTTCAAAGTTGGCGTGTACCCTTGCTCACCTTATATTTTGTTTTGTTTTGTTTCGTTTAACTAGTCTGTGTCTGCCGAACGCATTAGTCCGGAGTCCTTTAGGGTGAACTGCGTGACCTGTGACCTCACTCCACTTTAAAACAGACCACTGTCATGGGAGGGAGGTCCAGATCTGTCTCCAGCTTGAAACGATAGACGCTGGCCTCCTTCTCACTCTGTGCCTACTACTGTTCATGTGCAAGTTACAAAAGCCAGAGCAATCTCCAGCCTCCATCAAGGGCAGAGCTCCAATTTAAGAGTAATGGCTGGAGTAGGTGTTATTTGTACCCCGTGTCAAGCAGTGATTGTTCACATCTGGCTGCAAGCTGAATAGAGCTTTAGATTATTCAGAGCAGTTCAGGAAAACTGGTGGTAAAGGGGGGCTGGGGAAGCTGGGGGATGGTGGTTTTGACTTATCTTGTGGGTTTCAGGCAAGTAATGAAATCACCTTATTAATAAAGAAACATAATCAAATATGTACCCTTTAATACACGGTGATCATGTGGACATAGACCCATACATACCAAGGCCATGACTTCTAAAAAATTAGCCCGTTAAAATATCAAAGCAGAACAGGCATTCTTGCCTGTAAGCTTTTCTGAGAGTGGTATTGATTATGATTCAACAAAGAGGTTGCTACTCACCCGCACAAACACGTGCGCAGACATGTTAATTTCGGCCGTGGTTCCACATCTAATTTCTTAACATCAAGGAAGCAATGATATATTTAAATATTATTTTTACTCTCTTTTTCACCCTCCTTTCCTTTTCCTTTTCCTTGTCTATGTTGTGTAACGTAAACAAAGAATACATGTTTAGGACTGCAATTCTTATACCAGAGGATTAGAATGAAGCTGCAAAGGAAAGCTGTGTGAATACTGATAGAGAGACTCTGAGACATCCTGGCTACTTCTTTTTCTTGAAAGAAATCTCCTGGGGTGAAAAGCACACACTACATCAGCTGCTATTCAAATATTTCATCTCATGCACTGCTGCAGAGCTGCATAAAAATGTTCGTTGAGTACATACCATCTCTGTGACGGGAAAATAGAAATCTGGATTATAATTACAGATAACCTAAACCGTTTATAAATAGGAGGTTAGACACAGATTTGAAAAAGTAAAATAATATATAAAATGCAATTTAATGCTAAGAAAGAACACAATTTATTCCACAATGAACATGAAAATCTGTTTAGGGTTTTGTTTTTCCCTGCATTATTCCCTGCTACTGCTTCAAATACTAATTTACAAAATTGAGTTAATCCTAGAGAAACAGATAGTAAAACATACCAAAAAAAAAAGTGTGAATTGCCCTGTCATTCTTTAAATATCTTACAATCAGATAATAATGTAAATTAATCAGATTTTTTAACTACACAATTGAGCATCAAAGAAACAATGCAGGAAAGATTTTTTTAAGCTGTCATTTTGACAGTTGCCCTTTAATTCATTTTTAAGTAGGATTCCATTGTACATAAGAAAGCAGGAGAAGGAAAGGTGTAAATGGCGGCGTTGTGATGCATAAGATTACTTTGAATATTTGTCTTCCTCTGCAAGGCATCAGCCCTCAGTGAAACACATAAGATTCAGTTGGTAGAGCATACCTTTTATTTCTTTTTACTTCATGCTTTTTCAGGAGAAATCACTAAAAATGAGCATTTTGCAGGAACGCATGTTCGTAAGAGATTATTTCTATCCTCAGTGTCTGATTTTTCTAGAGTGCAATTCCCAGCAATATGGTAAAAATTCATCTGTTTGCTGATATTGAAAAGAATTATTTCAATCAAAACAACTAATGTTCAAGAAGAAAATTGAAATAGCCCTTTTTCTGGGGCACTGTGTGTGTGTGTGTGTGTGTGTGTGTGTGTGTGTGCGCGCGCGCGCGCGCGCGCGTGCGCTTCGTCTAGCATTGGGAGACCAGCAGCAGTCCTTATGTGGTGATCTCCCATTCTGTACATTTTGCAGGAGCCAAATGAACGTTTTTGCACCTTTGATTTTAGACTTGTGAGTCCAGTTGACAAGTCTACAAAATGCGTTTTGCATTTTGTTACATTGGCTTGCTACAGTGGTTCATGCCTTCTGGTGCTCAACACCTTTGCATCTTCTCTTTAAATCTGAAGTGAAGACTGAAACTTGCTTTCATCAACAGAATACTGTGAAAGCAATGCTATCCCAATTTCTTGACTCACAGCTTCTGCTTTGCATTCCCCCTTCACACACACACACACACACACACACACACACCCAGAGATATAGCAAAGGCGAGTGGCAGCTGCAGGTATTATGCTCACCTGAGCTGTCAGAGTCTCTCCAGGTTGCTCTTGCATGCAGCTGGAGAGCCTGTGGCTACAACCAGCCATAGCCCTTGGGAACATGCTGTGCTCTGCATTTCTGGGAGTCCCATTTCCATGTAAGAAGGAAGGCTACCCTGCCTGAAAGACCAAGAGGTGAGGCCATGTGGAGAGAACATACAGAGAAGGAGAAAACAGGCAAACTCAACTTTAAGAGAAAATGGAAGTCCCACAGATATGACCCCAGTTGAATCATTTTTGAACCACAAATGTATCTGAGGCATATAACTAAAAAATCCATCTGAATAGCCCTAGCGGGTTTGGCTCAGTGGATAGAGCATCAGCTTGCAGACTGAAGTGTCCCAAGTTCAGTTCCTGCCAAGGTCACATGCCAAAGTTATGGGCTCGATCCCCAGTAGGGGGCTTGCAGGGGGCGGCCAATAATGATACTCTTTCATGGGTGATATTTCTATCTCCTCTCTCCCTCTCCCTTCCTCTTTGAAATCAATAAAAATATAGTTTAAAAAAATCCATCTGAATACTGCAATCTCAACATAGTATCCCATTACCCTGTGCCATCATGAGAAATGATAATAGTGGTTGTTTTAATCTATTAACTTTTAGAGTTATTTGTTCATAGCAGTTCATAGTCAAATATTTCTATTGCTTCAACTGCTTTTGAATTTTAAAAAATTAAGCAGTATTTATGTTTTACAACTAATTGTAAAACATAAATTGTTGACACTCTAATTTTCCAAGTTGACACTCTAATTTTCTCTAGCATTCCAGCTTCTACCTGGTCTTCCAGATTGAGAATCACTAAGTTGGGCCCTTTCCAAGTTGACACTCTAATTTTCTCTAGCATTCCAGCTTCTACCTGGTCTTCCAGATTGAGAATCACTAAGAAGCAGTTAACTGAGGGCCAAGAACTCTTTAGTGGCTTCAGGTCTTAAAAAAGTAAATAAATAAATAAATAAATAAATAAATAAATAATAATAAAAAAGTTCATTTGATTATCTGAAGGAGCTTACTATTTTCTTACTAAGTACTGGTACTTTTTCATATTTCTCATTTTATAGATGATTTTTAGGCAAAGGAGAATAACTTGCTGATTCTTCAAAGTCCCTAAACGAAACTGGAAAAAGAAAAAAAATGTGACCCTGGTCAGTGTGGCTCTGTGATTAGAGTGCTGTCTTGCACACTGAAAGGTTGAGGGTCTGATTCCTGGCCAAGGGAAAATACCTGGGTTGCAGATTCCAGCCACAATGTGTCAAAAATAGTATTTTCTTATTTATTTCCTTTTTAAAAACTTTTAGTGAATAGAAAATTTAAGGTGATAAGTTAAAAAATAATCTGCTTCTCCCAGATCTGTTGAATCCAATTAGATTTTTAAAAATCTATCACAGTTAAAATACTATTTTCTATTTTTATGTTTATTTCAATAGTTAACATAGAAATGCTAAAAATAATAAGCATAGAAATTAATGAATGGATGGATGTATACCTAAGTGAACTTATGATTGAATGAATGATGAAACAAATATATCTCATATCGAATATTCAGATGTATCATTAGAAGATAAAATAGAACCATATTTGGAGGGCAAGAAGAATGTTAGCTTAGTTCCAGAATTTTCAAAACATCAAGAATTTATTTCCCTCCTCTGAATGACTTACAACTGCACAAATATAAAATCCTGTCTTGGTGCTGAATTTAGTCCCCTAAAACAAAATAATAATGACTCAAGCACTGGTCTTAAAAGAGACTGGAATTTTAGTAGAACCTGAAAATAAACTAAGAAGACCAAAATAAATTCCCAATTGTCTGGGATTGGAAATGGTTGGACCAATGCCAGAAGTACTCCTCCTTGTAGGTCCCGAATAGTCACTCCCGGTCACTATTCCTGCACCTTCAAGTCTCAGAAAGTGACTAGAGACGACTCAGAGACTGAGAAGCTTGTTAGCCCCTCCCTACCAAACAGAGGCTAGAACTTCTCATTCGGGTCCACTTTTGGAGTCCATTTTCTAGTTTCTGTGAGAACAAAATATCGAAGTCAAATATTAGAAAGAGTGAAAAAAAAATGGGAAAAAAATTAGTGTCTGTAAATGTGTCCAATACTTGTTACTAAAGTTATCAATAAAACACAGAAGAGGGGTGAAGAAGATAAATGCATAAAGAAATAATTCATAGATGTGCAAAAGATAGTAGGAATACTGGGAAGAAAGATGACCTTCTATGTACATGGAAAGGGAAAAGGGGTGAGGTGGTATCTTTTTAGGATGGAGCCTAATCTGTCACTGTTTTGGGGATAAAACATTTCCAATATCTCTTGCTACATAACTAACCACTTAAAACTTAATGGATTAAAAAAACAATAATTTATTTGCTCATAATTCTTCAATTTGGACTGAATTGTTTTTGACATGGTATTAGAGACATGGGGTGACTCAGCTGGGCCTAAAGGATCTAATGGCTCACTCACTAGGCTGATGAATTAATGCCAATTACCTGCTAGAGGCTCGGGGACTGTAAGCAAGGTCCTTGGTTCTTTCTCACATGTCTTCTTCCTGCATTTAGGTTTATCTATTCCCTGACCCTCAATAATTCAAGTCTCTTCCACATTCAAAATACATTTACTCCCTCCTACAACTCACAAAGCTCCATCTTATTAGAGTGTAGTCATAGGCTTGAAGTCCATATTCTCATCACCTAAATCCTATCCAGGTACAGATGGTGTTTATCAAGTATGGCTCCTCTTGATTTGAAGTTCTGTGAGCAAATGAGACACACTGTGTCTCCTCCATAAACCCAATACACGATTGTAAACCAGAGGCAGGAAAATTATTGAAATCACTAGGGTAAACATGAATAGTTTCTTGATTAGGACTCAGTTCTGCTGCCTGGAAGAAATTATCCATGACTATTGGCTCCATCCTCTGACCTGTGTTCCACTTTCATGATAAATGGCCCATATTTGCAGATGAATAGCTTTTTCAACTTACTTTCTGCCAATAGAAAGCTTGGGTTAAAAACCCCTCTGAATTTTGAATTGTGCCTGTCCTTTATAATACAAATTGGCAGTGCTCCTCTCAGTATAATTATCTTAAAAGCTTTGAAGATTTCCAATGCATCTTATTGGAGTTCATCCTGTTAATAGATAAAATAGGCAAAAGTCACAACAAGAATATCTTTATATAATACTTCCTTATTTTGTCTGTGGGATAATATCCTAAGATTCTTAGAAGCCCCCTTTTTCTCTAGCTAAGGAGCCCTATAGGATATGATCATAGAATTTGCAGAAAACTCATGGTCCAGGGAAAGCCTAGGAAACATCCCATTATGTTTTTTGAAAGGCCTGACCTTAACCCAGATGTCGAATTTTACTAGCAAAACCCTGATTTGATCTTTACCCTCAGGCCATTGATTGTTTTTGAGAATTATTTGGCAGCTGGAAAAGCTGAGAATGAGAAACAGCTTTATATTTGAATAAAGCAAATTCTGACTTCCTTATATTTTAAAGTTTGCTTGAAAACTAAAATGTCCTTCTTAATGAACATCATCCCTCCAAAGAAGGAAGCTTGCATGTTCAACATTCTGCCTGGAAATCTAAATCTCCATAGCCAGATCCAAAGTTTATTAACTTTCTATCACCCTCCTTACCACAGAGGGACATCTCACTCCTTTTTCTGCCAGTCCCATTTTCTCCAGCCACCAAAAGCAATTTTCTTCCTATTCTCGCAACCTACAGTGAGAGTCTGTTTGAGACCCTTCAGAGTTATGCCTGTCACCTAATCCCCAAACCAATTAAGGCCACATGATTCTGCTTTTTGTTATAGCTACCCTCCACTTATAGGTACCAATTTTTGTTTTTGTTTTCTGTTATTGCCTGAAAAGTTACCCTTAAATTTAACAACAGCTTATTTCTCACAGTTGTCAGGCGATTTGGTGGTTGTTGTTTTTCTGCTTCCCTTAGCCTTGTCTGATGGCTCGCAGGTTTAAAACGCCCTCACACGTTAAGACAAGTTGATGATGGCTGGCAGTTGGGAGCCCTTTGGAGGTGGTCAGACTGAGACTTTACGTCTCTCCTTTTATTAGGTTCCTTAGTTCTCTTCTATGTTATCTCTCCATGTGTTTACCTTGAACTTTCTCAAACATGAGAGGCTAAGGTTAGTTAGACTTCTTATGGAGTGGCTGGTTTCCAGGAGCACGGAAGTAAAAACTGTAGGATCATCTTAAGGTTCAGGTCCAGATCAGGCACAGCATCATTCCCAGCTCATTCTATTATTTAGAGCAAGTCTTAAGCCCAGCCCACATTCATGGGAAGGAAATCAATACTGAGAGGTGTAATTCACAGGGGCCAAACAATTAACAGTGCTTCTCAAAGTGTGGTTCCCAGAGCAGTATCATCAGCAAGATCCAGACACTTTACAAACACGAATTTTAGGGCTGCTCCCCAGACCTACTGAATCAGAAATTCTGAGAACAGGCCCACAAATCTATGTTTATAAAGCCTTCCAAGTGATACTGATGCCGATAAAAGTTTGAGAATTCAAACTCAATTTTGAAAATGAAAAGTATTTTAATACACACTGACTTTATTCAAGATATGTGTATATATGTATTCCCAAAAACACTACATATATATATATATATATATATATATATATATATATATATATATATTAATTCCAATGGGTTAAATCTGAAAAGAAAGAAACATCAATTGAGCTATCAGCTGTTAAAGTTTGTATACATTTTACATTTTTCTGGGACACCTTCTCTCTATATATATTATAATAGCATTTGTGAAAAATGTTAAAGCATAGCCAACTAATTAAGTCATAATATGAACTAGTTAACTCAAAATTTTAACATATTAGTTATAAAAAGATCAGTTTTGCTAACAGTGATCTCTTACTGTTAGCATAAATCATCATTTATAATATGAAAATGGCTGAGAATTAATTTACAATTATCTTTTTCTCTATATATAAACATACACACACTTCCCTGCTTGTATGTTCTTTTGCTCTTTTGTTGTGCTATTCTTGGTGTGTTTTTTAAATAACATTTTATGTTTGAATAATAACTGTTTTGTCATAAATAGTTATTTATTCCCAGGGATGTAAGCAAGGAGGTGGATATGATAAATAAAGAAGCTAGAATATATAATATTGCCAGAGCCGTGAACAATTTTTCTGCAAAATTATTTTTGAAACAACTTGGAATTGTACATTTAAGATAAAGATTCTGAGTCAGTAGTGAATTAGCATCTTGTACAAGCCCATTTTGTAGAGAAAAGATTATATTTATGCACAGATCATTCTCTGTTCAGTCCACTGAGTGAAGCATGCCCTATAACTTCAGGCTGCTCCGTAATCTTCTAAAGTATTCAGATGCTTGCAAATGACCCTCTCAAAATATTGCAATTGGAAATGGCCTCTTGAACTCCATTAATCGATTAAATTCTACATGCCATTAGAGCAGGACATGTTGGATTGTCAATAAAAATGAATCATGAGAAGTGGTTGGTTGGGGATGAGAAGGCAAAAAATAGAAAAGATTCAAATTTCTTACTGGAACCATAGACATTTGTAATACTTTTTGTGCAAAAGTTCTAAGATCAAAGGATATGTATAGTCTTAGATACTTAATTAGAATATTAATGAGGATAATTGTATTAATAAACACCTTGACTACATTTCATTTTCCTTTATTTCAGAAAATTCTTTGGAGTACACTACATATTCAAAGCACAATTCTACATCAGAGAATCCCCATATCAATCCTGTGCTATAGGTAGTATTATTATCCACATTTTACAAGTGAGGAAACAAAGTCAAATAGCAAAGTTTGTATCTGAACTCAGATTGACTTGCTTCAGATTTGTACCTCTATCCACAGTATAAAATAGATTATTTTTTAAGTATATTTTTATTGATTTCAGAGAGGAAGAGAGAAGGAGAGAGAGATCAAAACATCAATGATGAGAGAGAATCATTGATCTGCTGCCTTCTGCATGCCCCCCACTGGGGAATGAGCCTGCAACCTGGGCATGTGTCCTTGGCCAGAATTAAACCTGGGACCCTTTAGTCCATAGGCCAACGTTCTATCCACTGAGCCAAACAAGCTAGGGCTAAAATAGATTCTTTACATTTATTTTAGATTCTCATTTTGAAAATATTTTTATGTACCAATATGGTAAATTTTGAAGAAGTTAAAACAATATTCTTATAGTTTTGCCATCTGAAATTAAAGTAGGGGCTAATATAATTGCGTGAATACAAACCTGCTCTGTGAACAGTTGCTTACTTTTAAAGGGTCTTGAACACTTTCCATCTTATTTGATTTACAAAATTCTCAAAAGGACTTGTTCCAATTTTACCTTATGATAACACAAACATATGGCTTTCAAAAGTTAGGTAACTTTGACAGTTCTTACAACTGGCAAGTGCCATAGCCAGAACTCTTTGCCAGTGTCCTGATGTCAAGTCCCATACTTTTCCTGAAAAGCCCAGAAAGTCTCAAAAGTCAACAATGATTCCCCGAGGGAGAGAAGCAATGGAGATTATGGAATTAATAACCAATTTCCTCAGCCTCCCTTATACACCTGAACAGCAAACGTCCCATGACATATAGGATTTAAAATGTAGTATGAATGTTTATTTTACTTTATTTTAAGTAAATCTCAAAGTTATACTGCTAATGTAACTTCTGCTCTTGGATTTTTCTTTGAGTGGGAGAGAGATGGAGATAGAGCTGGGCAGCTGGGAGTCACCCAGATACTGCTTTGTGGGCACACACCTGCGAGCATGGGAATGTGTAGAAAAGTGATCTTTCCCAGATATGTCTCTGGAGACAAGCAGTTGATAGTCATACCTGTGGTGACATGACATAGGTTTCCTTTCTTTATAATACATGGAAAGGAACCTAAAGATAGATAGCATTTAGTGGCTTTGCCTCCAAGGTATGACTATACTTCTCATTACCTCCTAAGTTTCATGACCCACTCCCACTCTGCCTCCATTCAACATGCTTTCTAAACAGCCATTAAGTGTAAGGAAACTTAGAGGAAAAGATGGAAGAGAAGAGTGCACACAAATAAAAGACTGAGTATTTAGAGAGAACATACAGCAAAAGCAAAAGAAAAAAAAAATCAGGAAACAATTCAGGTGATGGATAAGTAAGAACTGGCGGAGACAGACTGAAGTCCCTGTTCGCCTTTAACTCAGTGCAGCTTGTTTGTATGACCCACCATGGTCAACTTAACTCTTAGCTGGAGTTAAGTGGAGACTTATCACCATTTGTTGTGTAAATCTGTGCCTGTAATTTCTGTGACCTGGGCATTCAGGGCAAAAATTGTTTCCATTTTTTCCCATTTCATGCATCATTTCAGAACTGTGTAATCACTATGTGGAGACCGTGGGTGCCAATTTGAACAAGGAGAAAAACAAGAATCATAAAGCCTGCATTGCCTACACCTGCTACTCTCATTTCCAAACCAGAAAGTGGAAGGTAACAAGAAGAACTAAAGTTACAACAGTGGGTCCTGTGTTCCTATAAGCGCCGGTTTTAACTAAGAGGCAACTGTGCTAATCCTTTCAGAGACTCGGGTTGCGGGTTGGCAGGCCTCCGGAGCCAGAACACCTGCGTGGGGGAGATGCAGGATGCTCTGTGAAGGGTGCCAGCCATGGCCATTCCACATCACATGCTCAGCATCTGACTAAGGATGTCAGATGTTTCTGAGGGCCAGTTGCTTACAGGAAAATAACTACAGTTCTATTGCAATTCTGCTTCTCTCTGCTTGTCTCTCTGAATCTGACTACCCTCTTTCATACTTTACTGTATCTTCTATGGCTTTCAACCCAAAGACAGAGACAATTTATAAATGTTAAATACAGAAGGCATAATCTATTAGAGCCTGAAACATCAGGAGACTGTATAACAGATATTGGATGGCACTTCATGGAGGTCATTTTGCTGGGAGTAAATATTCCCAAGCATTCTAGGTCTATCCTGTGATTTAAAAGCATTGCTTATGTGGTAGGGGTGTTGTCATCATTCTTCTCTTACCCCTTCACACATGCCTGGCAGAATGAGTGAATAGCACAACTAACAGATGCACTGAGGAAGAGCTGTTTGCTAATTTGTGTACCAAATGTGACTAAAACCAGGCTTCCATTTGCTTTTATAATTCACCTTTTGAATAACTTTTAGAAAGTTTCTTATTCTTAAGTACTCTCTTTCTTCCTTTTTCCTTCTTTCCATTTTCCTTCCTTCTTTCCTTTCCTTTCTCTGTAATGTAGTATAAGAAGACAAATTCTTATGGACTTGATTTTGCCTATGAGAATACAGTAGTTATTTTTTGACTACACATTGGGCCATTGTATCCTAAATGACACATATATAATCTATTATATAAATATATATTACTGTTCATGCCTTTAAAACAAGAAATTCCTGCCATTTGAGACAACATGGATGAAACTAGGAAGATTTATGTTAAGTGAAATAAGCCAGATAAAGAAAGACAAATACTTATTTGTGGAATCTTAAAAAAAAATTTTTTTAAAGAAAGAAAAAAAAAGAGAGAACAAATAAGGTTGAATGATGGTTGCCAGGGGCTGAGGAGTAAGGGAAATGTGGAAAGGATGGTAAAAGGTTACATACTGTCAGTTTAAAAAATAAGGATCTAATGTTAAACATAACAATTATAGCTGATAATACTGTATTTTATAATTGGAATTTGCCAAGTGAGTAAAACTTAGACATTATCACCAAAAAAGATAAATATACAATGATTCATCTGTCATGAACTTGATTGTGAGAATCCTTCCATAAGGTATATGTATAGCAAATCATCACATTGTATACTTTAAATATCTTACAATGTCCTTTGTTTCCTTCCTAATGACATATTCTCTTCTATTCAATTTACTGAATTTCTGCAACAAAGATGATAATAGCATATTGATTCTCTACTTTGGATCTAAACCAAAGTTATAGCCATGACAGGGACCTGCATAAGTAACTCTCTAAAAGTTTTAGAATCTTCCAACAACAAACCAACTGAGGTCAGAAGCCAGACAGAGAAATACTCATGAACACTGCAAAAGCCAGCGCCCACTGCTCAACATCAATTGTTGCTCCTGGCCAGTCAGCTGTGCATCCTCTCAGTGGGAGGTTTAAATGGTTGGTTGTGTTGGTTATCACAGCAAAGAAATTGGATTATAAGAACAGAAACTTGAAAACACCAAGTCAGTGTTTTGAATTCCCTGGTTGTCTTCTTTCTGGTGCAAAGCAAGATTTTATTTTACAGTTTTGAATATGAGATTAATGCTAGGAGATTATGTTTTTAATCTCACTAGCTTCTATTTGGCATGAAAAGCATTTTACACACACTGGTTCAAAGGATATTTCTTTGGAAACACCAGCTACCAGAGCAATCATTACATACTTACTGATACAATTAATATTATCTTGATGTTTTAACTGTAAACAGGAAGAAAAATCTTTAAAGTCTATGGCACTTCCTATTCTGGATAAAATTCAATAATATTTGGTATCTGGAATACTAATCAAAATATTTGCTACCTATGAAAACAGCAAGTCAGCCATGGAAATTCCTGTCTTATTGATTATGAAAACTGAAAAAAAGGAGAAAAAAATAATCTGTTTTAAATATATTCTAGCATGCAAAGAAGTGAAATGTATTTGGAAAGTCACAACTGGCATATCCCTTACTGTTTTCTAGATTGTGTTTGTGTAGAATTAACACAGCTCCAAGATGATGAACAGAAAAAACTAATGACCTGATATTTTTGTATTGAGAGCCTGGAATAGAGACCTCTAAATACAGGATTTTATTTCTACTCCTTTGAAAAGTAGATTTTCTCAGGAAAAAAAAAATATGCCAAAGGGTTACAATTAAAGTTCCTTACTAGAAAAGTATGTACACCTTTTCACCTTTGAAGCTATAGAATATTTATTTCTTAAAAGACAAAAAAAAAAAATGAGCAAACCACAGACATGTGCACACACTGAGAAAATTGGATTGTTTCTCTCAGCTAAATGAATAGATGCATTTATTGACTGCTGAGTTCCTATTTGAACATAAACATGTCATGAGTGAGCTTTTTTGTTTGTTTGTTTTAGAGAAAGAAACAAACAAAACCTTCAAAAACGGGAGTGGATGAATTTAGGACCACCAGGCACCAATCAGGTTCTGCTGCTGCTGTGGACCTTAATTGGGGTTAACTCACTTTTTTTTTTCTGTGAGACCTAAAACTCCATAATGTATTCCCACCCATTGATTAACATAGCTATATTTCTTTCTTTCTTTTTAATATATTTTATTGAGTTTTACAGAGAGGAAGGGAGAAAAATAGAGAGTTAGAAACATTGATGTGAGAGTCATCGGTCAGCTGCCTTTTGCAGACCCCCTACTGGGGATGTGCCCTCAACCAAGGTACATGCCCTTGACCAGAATCGAACCCAGGATCTTTCAGTCTGCAGACTGATGCTCCATCCACTGAGCCAAACCAGTTTCGGCGACGTAGCTATATTTTTGATGTGTCATTTGATTCTATTACCTAGGATAGGAATATTTGAGATTTAAATTTTTTTGTCACAAATTTTCATTAAAATAAAGGTGTGAAAAAAGTTTTGGCTCTACGCAATGTTTTTTGTTTTACATTTGGATGTCCAATGATATATAAATCACCCAGCAAAAATGAACACAAAGCTTTGAACTTCCATAATACTCTATGGTCCACAATACTAAAATTAAACTTCCACAAGTCTATGTAATCATTTAAAGGTTCCATTTTGTGTATGCTTTGCCTTTTTAAATATTTGTAAAGCTTCCTGATGACAGAAACTTTAATTCCTCTATGGATATCAGGAGATCTGTATCTGGCAATTTCCTATTTTCCTTTTTTGAGGTCACTCGTCAGTTTCTTTTCCTCCCTTCTTCAAAGTTAGATCACCTGGGACTCCATTCCACCATGCTTAATCCAACCCTGCCACGGGCAAATACTTTTTGAAGTAGTTTATGCAAAAGTGCTAGGGGATAGAAGCATCTGCCTCCCAAATTTATATTTTCAAGGGACTTAGAGTTCCCTATGCTGGAAGTAAAGAAATGATGCCTTAATGATAGAATAGCACAGCAAACAAAAATCAGAAGAAAATATTCTGAAGAGTTCACAGAAACTTAAAACCTAAGGTCATTGAGCAATTAAATCTAAATTAGGTGAGGAGCATTGTCAGAGTTATGTTATTAAGTTGAGTGAGTTCAGGGTGTTATAAGGAAGGAAAGGGCTAGGTGAGCAGTTAGAATCCTAAGTGACATTTGACCAAGAGTATGCTCAGAGAATTAGGTTATAAATTATCTAACTCTAGAAATTTGACTTACCTGAAGTGACATAGCTGTTGGTGTTTTGGACCAGCTAGAATTCTAGGTCTACCAATGCCAATGCATTATTTTTTTTTTTCAAGATTCTATTTCTTAAAGCCACAGTTTTCTGTGAAGTAGAAGGCAGGTATTTAGTCAATAAGTATTTTTACTGTCACTAGTCTTATTCCATACATTGTTTCAGCTATGTGGATAATACATTGTTTCAGATATGTGGATATTTTCCATATCCTACAACATATAATATTAGAGCAGGCCAGTCTATCTCAGTTATTGTCAGAAATAGTTTAAACACACACACATGCGCACACACACAGAGAACATTCCTCAGACCCCAAACTAAGAATATATAAAACCTATAAAAATAAAGCTTATACAGTTTTTTAAAAAATTGTGCAAGACATGGTTTCTTCTATAATACTTCCTATAGAGCTCTTCAGAAATCCATCCATTGTTTAGGCCTAATCAATACCATTTACAAATAAAGGGCATTAAGGCATGTGCTATGTATAAATGCAAAAGTTGGACAATTAAGGACATTGTGAGCATCACTCATTCATACAATCCCTGAAGTAGGAGCAGCCTCAAGAGCAGGAAACAAACACAGGCTCTGGGCAGACCTACCTAAATACTCACAGGAGTTTCTAAAGCTGAAATAGAAACTCACATCTCTGTCTTTGACTTACTGTTCTTTCTGGTACATGAAACTGCTTATATGTACACCACTGGATTTAGCTCTTTCTTTTTATTTATTTTAGTTTGTTTACTTATTTGCTTTTGGTTTGTTAGGTATATTCAAGTCCTAACATTGATAACTTACAACAGTATATTTCCTTATTTAGCATTTTTATCAGTCTTTAATATTGTCCCTAAAACCTAGTTCATGCTGTTTCTAATAATCTTTAGTCAAATGTAGCACAAAATAAATTCACCAAGTTTAGTTGATTTAATCAAAAGTTCAAACTAATGTAGTTTGATTAATCACAACAAACCATGGAGTCAGAGTCAATTTTGAAGATAAAAATCTTAGAAAAGCAATTTACTTTAAATGTTCTCTACTTAATTTCATTATTTATAAGATTAAGGTCAATAATGACATAGTTTTTTGTTTTGTTATTTTGCAACTAATTAAAAGCTGCAGTATGTTAGTGATTTTCTAATGCAGGATCCACTGATAATGAAAGAAACAAAAGGACCACAGATATCTTAAGTGAATTTTAAAGAAATAAAATAGTGGACATAGGTGAAAATCATAGAATTTTTAAAAACTATAGTAATAATTAAAACACTATCAACATGTGTTCTTTTGAGTTTAAAAAAATCAATTTTTTATTAATAGAAGTAGCCTCTACAGAGTTCATCTTCACCTTTTCAAAATAAAGGCTTGAGTTAACATCCTCTCCCATGAATGAATTCAAATATGGTACTCAAAATGATGTTCACATTTAGGGAGTTCTTGTGAAACATCAAAGACCTAAGCACAACATTTCTTTATTACTACATAAAATTTGTTACTAAGTTTTTATTATGTTATTATAATCAAGAAGTTGATTACCTTTGTGTGGTCAGTAGAAAAGAAATAAGAGGATTAACTACAATGTAAAACACTATTAGACATTTGAAAACTATAATTTTAGTGACTTAAACTGGAACTTTACTATTTTCAAAAGGCTAATATATATCTAAATATACTAAAGGCCTGGTGCATGACATTCCTGCAAGAGTAGGCCTTCCTGCCAAAACCGGTCTGGCTCAATGGATAGAGCGTCGGCTGGGGACTGAAAGGTCCCGGGTTCGATTCCGGTCAAGGGCATGTACCTTGGTTGCGGGCACATCCCCAGTAGGAGGGGTGCAAGAGGCAACTGATCGATGACTTTCTCTCATCGATGTTTCTAACTCTCTATCTCTCTCCCTTCCTCTCTGTACAAAATCAATAAAATATATATATATATATATATTTTTTTAAAAAGAGTAGGCCTTCCTTCCCCCAGCTGCTGGCACCAGCTTCCCCTGGGAATCGGGCTTCCCTTGCAGCCTAGGCTTCATCCTGAATGTCATCTGATCTAATTAGCATATTATGCTTTTATTAATATAGATATTTGTGTGTGTGTGTGTGTGTGAGAGAGAGAGAGAGAGAGAGAGAGAGAGAGAGAGAGAGAGAGAGAGAAGAGAGGGAGAGAGAGAGAAAGAGAGATTAACTGTGTTCTTCAGAAGGCCACATAATTAAAATAACTAAGTTAGTATCAAACTGAGCAAGCATAGTTCTTGAACTCAGTGAGTCCATCAGTAATGCGTATAGGAACATGGGCTCAGGAGTGGAAGTGCCTGGTCTGGACCTCAGTTCTGTTGGTGTGACTCTGGACTACGTCCTGAATTCTCTAACTCATGGTTTCCTCATTTGTATAATTGAAGACACTATTAACTAACTCAGAGTCAGGATGAATCATTCTCTATAAAATAAGGGATTGTGATATTTATCATCACTACTTAAAAAGAATTTATTTTGCAAAGTAACAACAACCTATAAAATAGGTTGTAAGATATTAAGTACTTCACTCTATCATTTAGTTTGAATTTTAAAACAACCTAGGAAGTAGCATAATAGGGTATATATATATATATATATATAAATATATATATATATATATATACTTTATCTTTACAAATTAAAGATATTGATTCCTATTAAGGGTAAAATTAAATACATACAGAATCACCCATAATGAAATACATGCCCAAAGGCCTTTTGTTGTTGTCGTTACTGATATGCTCACGTGTTATGCATGTGTGTAGGAAATATTACAGAAAATCCAGAGAAACAGGAAAGACTGATAGACTTAAATTCCACGATCCGACGTCATAATTTTATTGTATTAAATTCCATTTCTTTCCCAATGCATATCATTATTACAACCAGTTGTCCTACTAGAATTAAATTGTGTCATTGCTTTTATCTTAGAAAATGTAGAGACTCAGAGAGTAAAGGACTTCCTTAACTGCGCCCATTACCAGGAGGACTTCTATGGTCCAGTGTCTATCCACCCAACCACCCTCCATTACTCACCTAGGATCAAGTGATCACAAAGACAGAGGCTTAAGGCCAGGAGTCAGGCACAGTGACACACATTTAACCCAACTGGCAGGGAAGCACTGTGCTAGCCTAAGTTTTCTCCCATAACCCAACCCATTAGGCATTTCTCCAGTAAATACCGACAAGAGGTGGAACTCAGCTCCCACAGGCTCAGAAACGGAGCGTGTCTCCTGGTGTTTTTGCCCAACAGCATGAGCACAGCCGGTCACCGTTTCAGGCCATTTCTTCCAAAGGGAGCAACACAAGCAGTCTGAGCAACAGTCACTGAGGCAGCAGCTTTTAAAGGCCACTGCTGTGAAGACGGGATATGAGAGCAGGAACACTTTGCTTCTCATGGGAAACAGCTCAGTAAACATTCCATCATATTTCACAGCAAATACGTTCCACCCACTCGCACAGAACCCTTGTCCGCTTTCTCCTGGGTACTTCTAGTTCTAAAAAAAAAAAATTAATAAAAGTAAAAGAAAACAACAACAAACTTTCTTCCTGTCCTTTCTTTCTTTTGAAATTTCCATATGGCTAGGGCTTCTTTTAAATCTCTCTAGTCCCATTAAACCCAGTAATATTTGATGGGAAAACAGCCACTCCCATTTGCTGGAAAAGGTAAAACTCAATTCACTAAATAATGCTTTCAAGCCACCAGGAAAAAAAAAATACCAAGGTTATTACTAGAAAGTCAGGCAAGTCCCTTTGTATTCATTCCAACAGCTGTTTAACATGAATGGAGGCCAAGTAAGGAACGTTAAGGTAAATATTCCAATTTAGTAGAGTTATCCTGGGGTCAAAAATGGGCTATGTGCTTTCTGGGGGTTGCTGTTACCCTACATTTACCCTTAAAAGGCAACTTGCAATGTAAAAAATGAAGGCCCTGGTTTTATAAGCCTTAACACATTGTGGACTGAAAAATGTGACCATTTTATGGTTGCATGATACTGGAAAACGTGTGGCTACATTAAGAGCCATGCTCAGGGTCCCATGAAAATCAGAAGCTTGGCCCCCTTGCTAACACCTTTACCCCTGTCTTTCCACACCTCTGAGTCCACTTGCAGGACTGAAATTCTATGCTGCTACATAATATGTTTACCAGCGCAGTGATTCTACGTTGATCGCACAGACGATCCATACCTATTTACCCTTCTCTACTCAAACATCATCCTCTCTGCCTATTTAAAAATTGGATTTTGAAGACACCAGAAGTGGTGTCTGAATGTAACAACAACACATCTCTGCCTCCCCCACCTCAATAAATACAATTTCAGACAACCAAAGCAATCATTACTTGAAAAAGTCTTGTTTCTGGAAGAAAAAAAAATCAATTTAATTATACGAGATGTGTCTTGTGTTTTAATTGTTGTTAAGTACAGTGCATTATTGACAGAGTCTCCCTGGATCTCAGTTTATGAGCTTTTACATTACTCAGATAACTTGCTGTGGAGGAAAAAAAATCCATCACATTACTTGAAAGAACTGAAACGACATTGTGCCCAAGTCATTAGGCCCCTTGACTGCGCTCATAATGATGAATGCATCATTTTTCTTGCATGAAACTTTGGTAACAAGTAGCACAGCCAAGTCTTTTCCAGCACTGTTATTCTGTTTTAAAAAACACTGACATTTTCTTAAACAGACATAATTTACAATTTTAAGGAGCACAACAGGGCCTTGGTGTTTGAGGGCCAGAAAGCAAACAACACTCCTTTCAGTTCGATTTTTTTAGAAGAGAATCTCGTGCTTAGTGAGTTCACTATAGCTTAAGGCCAGAGAGACAGAGCTGAGGGAGAACAGAGCACCACTGCAGCACGTGAAGGTCATGACTAACCAGTCACATTACAGTCAGGGTCACAGCAAGACAGAGGAAGAGAAGTAAGACAGGACAACAGAGTGCTCCAAGCACAGGAGCTGGGGTGGGGGTGGGGGGGTCGTCTTGGCGGCTGTAACTCCCTCCAGGATAGAAGTGGCAGCAGATTCCTTTCCACCAGCCCTGTGTGGGAGGCAGCATCCTCACAGGTGCTTCCCTGCTTCAGAGCTCTCTCTAACAGGCTCCTCTGTAAATTTCACACAAAGGGAGCGTGCCAGTGTTCATGTGCCGGAATCAATATCTGCAGCAGTGTTCGATTTCCAGTGGGGTCAGCTCAGCCCAAGTAGATAAATGGAAGTGTGTGCAGTACACGGCGGGTCTGTTGTTTGGCTGAGCCCTTAGAAGCTAAGGTTATGTGTAAAGATTAGAACTCCCAAGGTGTTATTTCTAAGACAACCCATGTATTTCAGTGCCCTTGGGAAAGCTTATTTTCCTGTATTATCTAATCATTTTTCTATTAAAGAGCTGTGTTTTATGGCTGGAGAAAATTACATCTATGAAAGCATAAGTATACGCTTGTGTGTGTGTCCCTTGCACATGTGCAAGTTATCTCTGTGCAATTTATGTGTACAGATTTGTGTGTGCTATATATTTATTTATCTATATATGTGTGTATATATGTATATGTATATGTATACTTATAGATACACACACACACATCTTGCACTTCATTTCCCTATGAGAGTAGTTTTGTTTTTTTCTTGATGTATATGTATTATCTAATTTATAATATACAAACAAACAAATGTTCAAAATTCAGAATGATGTTACCAGAGTATGGTATGTGGCCGTTCATCTGCTCTTTAAACACCTGTTAAGTTCCTACCATATTCCAGGTATTATCCTAAAAACCAATACACATAGTTGACCCCTTTCATCAAGGCACTGATAACCCTTTCAATGCATTAGATTCATCAGAAATTATAAACCAGTATATGAATTCAATCAAAATATAAAACAAGGGGAAGAGAGGATAGCAGTAGAACTAAGGAAGGAGTGAGCAGTTTCATTGGGCAAGACTCAGGGAAGAATTCCCCTTGCCTGGAGGAGGCATCTATTTTGGGTTTGGGATGATGGAGGAAAGAAAATTTACCAGGTCAACAAGAGTAGGAAAACCACTCAAGTTAGAGGGATGGATAAATGCTAAGGCAGAGAGAAGGTGACCCTGCAGGCTTACCTTGTTCAGGTAGAATATAAAGGGCAAGGCCTTTTAGGGGTGGGGAATCAGGCTAGATAGGCAGACCAGAAATAACGTGTCACAATGTGCCCCATGCTACAAAAACCTGGATTTTATTTTGAAAACCATTACCCAGTGTCTTGGGGAAAACAAGTAATATAGATATTCAGTAGGTAAAACATGACAGAGTTCTATGATTAAATAGTTAAAATTCTGGATTGAACCAGTTTCTTTACTGCAGAATTCTTCAGATTTATTACTGCTCCAAATTATGAATGCATATGGACTGTTCAAGAAGGGGTTTTAGTATCACTTTTTAAAGCTATATTTGACTATTTATTTGCTGAGTCTCTTTCTTATTCGCTGTCCTTTAGGAAACACTGATATAAATGCTGCATAGTCAGTGAAATGTTGAGGACCAAAAGGAAGGGGTTATTAATGATCAAGAATACAGTCTTCATCTAAGGCAGAAGAAATGGAGATAGGAAGCAAAGAACAGTTTCAGGAAACAATAGTTTCTAGAACCATCTTTACCTAAGGACTTAGCATCATATATATTTCTTTAGATATGAATCTTGGGGGAGGTGAGCTGCAACTTAGAAAACCACAATGTATCTTAAAGATGAATGATAAAATTGACTCATTGCTAATTTGTGTGTTGTCAGCTTTTCTCCTATAAAAAAAATGGGTTTATGGCTAAGAGAACCTATCCTATATTATCCCCCCAAAAGAAGAGTATGAAGGGGGCAAAAGGGGGAAGGAGGTAAACATCCTTCCTAATCCCAGTGGAGAAGCCAGTGACAATGGGCTCCAGCCCTGGGATTCAGACAAAAAGCAGAATCCCAGAACAGGAGGCCATTGAATCCAAGGGACAAGTCTCCATACCTGAGAGGTTACCTGAGAAGCTCAGTGCAGAGGCACAGTCACAAGAGGTCACCAAACCCAGAGTGGAGTAGGTTAGGGGAGAGGAGAGTAGGAGAGCTCCATATAAGCCCAGGAGCACCCAAGTTGTATACAAAGGAGGCAAATGGAAGACCAGGCACACTTCCCTGGGGCCAGAGATAATAAGCAAAAAAGAAAAAAAGGGTTTCACATTCCTTATGCAGCATTCTTGAAGAAAAAATGTGATTCTGCAGTTGGTGCACAATAATTCTTCAAATTATCAAGGATAAGGAAAGGTTTTTTGAGTATGAATTTGGAGAGATTGTGAGGATAGAGGTAGAAAAGGGGGGGAAAATCTAACAGCAGATTTTGGCAATGCCCATAAAATGAACCCAAGCAACTCACATCTCCTCCTCCACAAACTTCTCACCTCGTTAAGGCTTTTATTTCTATTTTAACCAAAAGTCTAGCCTAAAAATTTCATACGTCTTTAAGACAGCCTGAGATTTGGAAATGTGTAGCTACTTTTTTTCTAATTTGCAGGGTTTATGAGAATCTTCCTAAACACATTGCAGACTTATCTGAACCAAGTGTCAGTCAGAAATTCTGGACTAGAAGGCAGATGACACACACCAAGTATCCTGCTATTTTCTCCAGTGATTTTACACTTTTCCTGCTGACTGAATGGGTCCGTTTGATCTGAGGGCCTCATGGACACATGAGAAGCATCTCGCTTTTTCTTTCTTGCTCTTGGTCTATCTCTTTGCCTGTTAGGATTATGGGGAATTTGAATTTAAATGAGAATTTTAAAAGTGGCTGAAGCTGATCGGAGCTGGAGTTATTCAGGGGAATGTCAGTGCTGAATATGTTCAGCGGATCAAAGCTATAGTCTGTTCCTTGGGAGCTTTTGAAAACTATTTAGAATAAAACAAGTGGAGGAAAAATCTGCCTGGTGCCAGACTACAGGCTGCTACTTAAACACACATCAAGGCAAAGCTGTAAAGCTTGCAGTAGGCCCAGATACTGGGCCAAGAGCCACAGCCCCATTTTGAGGTTGTTGTTTTTTTTAAATCATTATTATTATTCTTTCCTCCCCAAAAGGAATGAGGTTGCCAATCAAAAAAAAGTCACACCTGATGCTCTCAGTTTCCTGTGCAGGTGCTTGCTTCCCCAGTTTATGTTGTCATCCATGGGAGTTGCACAGTGAGACAGTATGGGATGAGAAGAGGGTTTTAGAATGAATGTAAACTAGGAAAAAATTTTCGAGAACCTAGTTTTGTTTTCAACAGTGAAGAAGGGAGCACAATAGAATGGAAGATGCCAGAGAGATATTTAACCAAGAGCTTCTAGATACTCTGCCCCTTTTATTTTATGTTATATGTCAACTGTTTGCAAATGGTTTTCTCTGCCACAGGAAGCTGGTGAGTCTTTTAGTCACCTGAAGAGTAGAGAATGCAAGGAAGTTATGGAAGGTGTTCTTCTCAGTGCCTTCCAGGTTAAAAGTAAACTATCAAACCCAATACATTCTCTTCTGCAGCAATGAAGGTTTTGGTAACTAACACTAGTAACTAGTCTGTATTGCAGTTGGGTAATTGGAATGAAGTCAGTGAAATGCAGAAGTCAGCTTGGTTTATATGTGATTTCTACTCTCCACCCCTCACCGCTGGCCCAAGTCATGGATGACTGCAAAATAGTTATAACCTTCGGGAAGAAAGAAAGAGGAAAAAAAAAAAAAAAAAGAAAAACCAACCAGCAGTTCAGCTGATGCAGCAGCCTAAATGAACTGTATTTGAAGGAATTTGAGAAGCACAGCCAGCCTTGGGGCTCTTCATTCAAGCTGCCGTGCACTGCCCACCTCCCTTGCTCATCCTAATGGCAGCCCTATCATTCGCAGACTGCTCCACACCCATTAATGCTTCTTTAATTAATGTGTTGCTAGTATTATTGCTGTAATCTCTTTTGCTTATTTTTAATATTCACAGTGGCAACTTTCACCAATGCTGAGCTATTTCTCTGAGTCATCTGAATAAACTCCCCAGGTATAAATCATTATTTTGTTTTGTTAGTGCTCTAATTACAAAAATCACTAGACTGATCTGTTTTCCTAACTCTATTATTCTTAGTGTTCACTCTTTTAGGAACCCATATTGCATTATGAAAGAAATGCCTGTATTCTCATTCGGCTAAATTCTTTGTCATTACTTTGACATACATTGTCATTAAAGAAATCAATAACCATGCATTTGGAGTGAATGGTGTATATCAGGTACTATACTATGCACTTCACATACATTATTTTATTTAATCCTTATATATATCAACTTCTTGAAAGAATCACAAGAAATTTCTTCAGGATCACTCTACCTGTGTAAATGGTAAGGACATAATTTGGAGTAGGCTAAAGGACTATGCTATAAATTATCCAGAGGGAACAATATCAGCTTTGAATTTGGATAGGGTAAGACTCATGATAAAATAAAATTTTAACCTGGAAAATGCTTTACTGCTATTCAAAATGTGATCTGCATATTGGCAACATCAGCATCACCTCTGAATCTTGTTAAAAATGTAATTCCTTGGGCCCCATCCAGACCTACTGAACCATAATTTTATTACTATCTCATTCAGTTCTCAGTCTGAATCTTGAAAACATAAAATTATTTATGGGAGTTGTGAATTCAAAGGATCAGTAAGCACTGTCTGTAGAATAAATATGTGTCTTGAGAATTTAATTTTGGTAAAAGTGCAAAGATAATTTTGAAGCATTTTTATACAAAGTTACATGAGAACAGTTCTGGATTCAAATAAATATTTTATGTTACTGTATATAGTTTCTCATATAATAGCTGCTAGAAGTATTAATGTAGGAAGACACAGGGAGTTTTTTAATTAAAAAGAATCTTCATAGTTGAAAAAATAGGAAGAAAATGTATGTATTTCAAACTCCCATCTCATGTTGTAATATCCTTTTCAATATCCCTGACAAGTGGTCAGTTAGTTTATGTTTGAATATTGTTGCTAAGAACCTTATTTCTTATCAGACAGCTTATTTGTTTTTGTTTTTTTTTGTTTTTAAGAAAAATATAATGTTTTAAGTTCTTTTAATATTGAGTATAATTATACCCCATTATACTAATTTTAGCTTCTAGAGACAAGGAAAATGGGGAGTCCAATTTCATATCATTTCTTCACATATTTGAAGATATAACATGTCTTCTCTGAACTGTGTGATAATCAGCGCCTACAACTTTAATTCTTTGGACATAATTTCCAGGTCCTGAGAGTTTCCTTTCTTTTAGGTTTTGTCCTTTAAAATATAATACCCAAAAGACAACTCAATATCCAAAATAAGATCTTTGTCAGAGCAGATAAAGGCTTCCTTGTTTGAAGTAATACATGTCTATGAAGGCAAACTAAATAACAATGTGGAGTATTTCTTTTAAATGTAAAATCAACAAATTCTGCAGATCTTCTCACTTTAACTGTTATAATGCTAGATTCTCAATATTCTCCAATTTGCTTAGTTGATTTCATTTTTTTCTAAACCCAAACTCAGGGCTTTCTTTTACAAAAAATTATCTTTATTATTGAAAATACTAGAGGACACCAGCGGAGTGGCCTGCAGGATAGGGCTGAAGCCAGCTCTCTGACATCCCCCAAGGGTCCCAGATTGCCAGAAGGTGCAGGCCAGGCTGAGGGACCCCATTGGTGCATGACCAGGGCTGAGAAGGGACCATAGGAGGGGTCCAGGGTGTGTCCAGTCTGTTTCGCTAAGTCCTGATTGGCCAGACCCCAGCAGCAAGCTAACCTACCACTTGGAGTGTCTGCACCCTGATGGTCAGTGCACATCATAGCGAGTGGTTGAGCAGCCTTAGCATATCATTAGCATATTATGCTTTGATTGGTTGAAAGGACTACTAGACACTTAGCATATTGAGATTTTATTTTATAGGATTACAGATGTCCCCTTTTTCTCCCATTGTTCCCCTCCACCCCATAACCCCCCACACAGGGCCTTTGCCACACTATTGTCTGTGTTGATGGGTTATGGATGTATGCCTATAAGTTCTTTGGTTAATCTCTTCTTACCTCCTACCCACACCCCCACCTTCCCTCTGAGATTCATCAGTTTTCTATGTCTCTATGTTTCTGCTTCCATGCTTCCCAGTTTCTATTTTGTTTATTAGTTTATTTTGTTCATTTGGGCAAATGACATAAATAGATACTTCTCCAAAGAGGACAAACAGATGGAAAAGAGACATGAAAAAATGTTCAAAGTCACTAATCATCAGACAAAAGATGCAAATTAAAATGCCATTGAGCTATCACCTCATACTTGCCAGAATGGCTACCATCAACAAATCAACAAAGGACAGTGCTGGAGAAGATGTGGAGAAAAAGGAACCCTTGTGTACTGATGGTGGGAATGCAGACTGGTGCAGCCACTGTGGAGAACAGTATGGAGTTTACTCAAAAATTAAAAATAAAACTGACATTTGACCTTGTGATCCCACTTCTAGTAACATAACCTAAGAAGCCAGAAACACTACTCAGAAAGAATACATACATCCTATATTCATAGCAACACTAATTACAATAGCTAAGATCTGGAAACAGCCCAAGTGCCCATCAATAGATGAGTGGATAATAAAGTTGTGGTACATTTATACCATGGAATACTATGCAACAATAAAAAAGAATATCTTAACCTTTGAGACAGCATGGAGGGACCTGGAGAGTATTGTGTTAAGTGAAGTTAGCCAGTCAGAAAAAACAAACATCTAACTCATATGTGGAATCTAATGAACAAAATAAACATCGAACTTTCTATTTGCTCCTGCATAATTCACCTTGTGTGGGCCTCTTATTTCAGAACTGACATATTCATTCCATTTTGATCCTGCCCTCATTTATTAGCTTTTTCTAGACTTTTTGTTCTCTGAGAAAAAAAATATAAATAAGATGACTTGCTATTAATAGATTTTTGTTAAACCCTTCCAGAAATTGACTACTAGAATTTGTTAGGAACAAAACAGAAAATGGCCAACCTGTGATGTTCTTACCATTTAGATGCCAATCTTCTGGCACTTTACCAGCTCCTCAGAGATTATAAGTAATGGCTCTGTTTTAACATCTGGAAATTGTTTCATTATGCTGGAATAATCTAAGCTGGCAAAGAGATATTCTTTAAGTATCTGTTTCATCTATCTTTGGAAATAATTTCCTTTGTACCATCTTTAATCAGTTTCGTTATGAAGATTATTCTTTTGTGAAGAAACAAAAAAAAATCACTGAAAACTTTCCTTTTATTATGTAATTTGTTAATATTGCATAACATGTCCTTTGCTTAGCTTCTCTTTGCTCTAAATATACATTACAGAGTGTGTTAGCTATCCTTAACCTTTTTGTACATCCCTTGGCTTTTTCCTTCTTGACATCATTCACATTGCCCTGTGCCACGTCTCCTTATTGATCCTTGGCCACGGTCTCCTTCTGTATACATCACTCATTTCTGAAGGGCTTCTTCATCTAAGTACATAAGATTACAAACTGGGGAGCTTAGTATAAACATAAAAAATCAGCCAAATATTCTTTAATTACTATAAAGATGGATCCTCACTCAACATCCTGGCACTTTAAGCCAACATATCCAAGATGGAAACAATTATCTTTTACACTTTCACTACTTATTATCTTGTCTAACCACGTGCCCAAGGCAGAAACCAAGAGTTTGATTACTTTACTCATTTGCACTCCTTCACCCTCCTTCCCCCTGTCCCATCCCCAGTGCCCTACATTCACCCACTGAGGAAATCCTTCTACATATCTCTCTTAGCAGTTCTCCCAAATTCATCTCTTTCCCTCTATCATTTCTGCCACTGACTTAGTGTAAGCCTATAACACCCATTTTCATGGAATATTCCAATCATATCTTTGTTAATGTGTACAATTCCAAATGAATTCTTCTATAAATTCTCCTCCACATTGACAGTATGATAATTTTCCTAACACTACTTAAAATCTATGCCTGGAATCTCTACCCACCTGACATCTTTGCAAAAATTTCCTTCTCCTTCAAAATTTAAGATAAATTTTTCCTACTTCTCTTATTTTTTTATTTTATTTTATTGTTTTATGACTCAGCAAGACTGAATTTGCTTTTCCTTCTTTTGAACTATTATTGGGCCTTTATTACACTACTCATTAAACTGAATGGTAGGCATTTATTTTTATTCCCTTCTCCTTAGTAATCATTGAAAGTAAGGATCATGGATGTTCATATCTGAATCCACTCCTCATACATACAGTGTTGTAGGCAGAATAATGGCCTAACAAATATATCCATGTCCTAACCCCCAGAACCTATGGATACTTTGTATTAGTTAGCAAAGTGGAATTAAGTTTTCTAATTATCTGATCTTAAGAAAATGGAGATTATTGTTGTTTATCAGACAGACCAACGTAATCACAAGGGTTTTTTAAAAAGTGGAAGAGAGCCCTGTCGGCCAATCTGGTTGGGTGCCAAGCCATGAACCAAGAAGGCACGGGTTCAATTCCTGTTCAGGGCACATTTCCAGGTTGTGAGTTCATCTTCAGTAGGGGGCATGCTGGATGTTTCTCTCTCTCTCTCTCTCTCTCTCTCTCTCTCTCTCTCTCTCTCTCTCTCTCTCTCTCTCTCTCTCCCTCTCTCTCTCTCTCTCTCTCTCTCTCTCTCTTTTCCTCTCCCTTTCTCTCTTTCTAAAAATTCAATAATTTTTTTTCAAGTGGAAGCGAGAGCAGAAGAGAAGGTCAGAGTGATGCCATGTGAGAAGGATTCAGCCCACTCTTATTTTCTTGGAAGATGGATGAAAGGGGCACACGTCCAGGAATACAGCGGGATTCTAGAAGCTGGAAAATTCAAGAACATAAATTATTATCTAGCATTTCCAGAAATAAACATAGCCCGGCCAAAACCTTGATTTTAGCCAATGAGACCTGTGTAGGACCAATTGACTTCCAAAACTGTAAGAAAATAAATTTGAGTTGTTTGTACCACTAGGTCTGGGGTAATTGTTACATCAGGCTTAGGAAACTAATACAGGTAGCACCTGCCACAGAGTCAGAGTTTGAGAAATGTTTATGGGATGACTGCATGTCTTCCTAAAATCTCAGCTCACTAAATCTAATCATTGTAGAATGTAGAGTTAGGAATCTTCTCAGATTTCAAAGAATACTCTGTTGTTTTTCTTAATAAAGACATGTATTCCAAAGTTAATACTGCTCTTCCAGGCCCTACCCCTTCTAGAGAAATGATAAGCAAGCCCCTACTATGGCAGAGAATGGCAAACCATTCTTGATTAAAATTTGCTTTCTTTTAATTAATGAGAACTTTGTAAGAAAATAGATTCAAATTAAAACATATACTTTCCATCTCCTCAAGCTGGAGAATCTTTGCCTAATTGAAACAAATCTGGTACACTTTTCAATACATCATCTTCTCTTATACATCTCCCCACCCCCACCGTCATACCCTATCCCTGAAATCTGGGACAAGCATAGTACGTAGCTTCAATTCACTGGAATTTTCTGTCTGATCCACAAGAAAGGACATAAGTGGTGGTAAATCTGGGAAGGCATTACCTTGTTTGTGCTCACAGTCTATTTTCTGCTACACAAAAGAAAATAGCCTGCGAGATTGAATTCAAGTAGTAAGAAAGAAAAACTACTGACTATGTCTTGTTGCTAGTCTGAGATCCCTGTTCCTGCTCTGTAGTCCCTGTGTGACTTTGACTCCTAACCCTCCGTAGTCTTAATTTTTGTGACTAGCCTAGGATCCTGTATCCAAATATACTACTTTGTTTAAATTGTTTTAAATTGGGTTTATGATTCTTGCAACTAAAAGAGTCCTGGCAAATATAATTGTCATCATATAAGTCAGGATAATTAAATGAGAACAAAAAAACAAATGATTCACATCTGTCTGAAAATGACTCCACTCCCAATGGTGGTGAAATAGCATGACCTCTACCCCTCTACTTAAGCAAGCACTGTTTTGTTGATTGCTGGAATGGCCTAGAGCCATGATCGGCAAACTGCGGCACTCAATCCATATGCAGCTCTTTGGAACCTTGAGTGTGGCTCTTCCACAAAATACCACGACCTGGGCGAGTCTATTTTGAAGAAGTGGCATTAGAAGAAGTTTAAGTTTAAAAAAATTTGGCTCTCAAAAGAAATTTCAGCTGAAAACGGTTTGGCTCAGTGGATAGAGCGTCGGATTGCAGACTGAAAGGTCCCAGGTTCGATTCTGGTCGAGGGCATGTACCTTGGTTGCGGGCATATCCCTAGTAGGGGGTGTGCAAGAGGCAGCTGATCAATGATTCTCTCTCATTCCTCTATCCCTCTCTATCCCCCTCTCTTCCTCTCTGTAAAAAAATCAATAAAATATATTTTTTAAAAAAGAAATTTCAATCATTGTACTGTTGATATTTGGCTCTGTTGACTAATGAGTTTGTTGACCACTAGGCCCTAGAGAATCTTCAAAGAAAGGTCATAAAATTAGCCTTCAACATCAGTTTCAAAGGGTGGTCCTAGATCAGCAGAACTACCTAGAAGCATATTAGCAACAACACTTTCAGGGCCCACCTGGACCTATTTCATCAGAAATTCTGTCAAGTGGGGTCAAGTACTATGAGTTTGAACAAGCCATCCAGGGAATTCTAATGCATTCTAAAGTTTGAGGCTCACTATTTTACATATTAACGATATAATTGTTTTTTGTTGGTGGTCGTTTTTTGGTTTTCTTTTTGTGTTTGTTTTCTGCATTTAGTTTTGTTTCAAATAATGACATATGACATATGAGGAACTTATGGAATATCAAGCCACCTTATTGCAGAGCTATTAATTCTCCACCCAGAAGCCTGGAAAGGATTAACAGCATTAACTTCACAAGTAAGTTAGCAAATTAATTTCAGGTGGATTTTTGGCAGAAGTTGGGTAATTTTCAGTCTGATAAAGTATATGTTGTGTATGATAGCTCTCAAAAGCATTTTTGAGGATTAAAGTACTACTAGCATATTGAATGTGCATATAAAAAATTTTACTTAGAATAAGGAAAAACTGATATTTTAAGAGATTTCATATAAACTTTATGCTCTTTTAAAAATCTCATGCAGTTTTTCTTTGAATTTCCTTAGAATTTCTTAAGAGTTAAAAAGTAAACATATATTCCATGAATTGAGTTTGCTATAAGAAACTATACTTTATGTTGAGGTTGCATTTTTGGGGAGAAATATTTAAATGCATTTTAGGTAAGCTGACAATTACCATCTCTGGTTACCCAAGTTTTCAATGTGCCTGACAGCTGAACCTCACTAGGCATGTTAAGTGGGCGTGGCACTACCATAGTTTCTAGGGAAAATAGTGTGAGTTTCCTTCCTTCAGGCTAGACTTACTTTATTTAGTCTTGTACTAACTTCATGGATATATGACCTGCAGTGTAAAAGGAAAAAGGTGATTATATTCAGTGAAATGGACAAATATACCAGAATAAGAAATCCTGTTAAAATGTTGGATATTTTCCCAAGGACAAGCAATGCTATAATTATTATAATATACTACCTCTCTCATATGGCTGTGAAGAATAAAACAGCAACTTACCTACCTTTAATTAGCTGTATTTAGTATTTTTTATTGCCACTGAATATGGTACTCAGATTACCATATATTAGCATATAATTTGCATGCATACCTCAAGGTATTTGCTTTTATTGCTATTATCTTTTGTGGCACCCTATTTCAGTAATGACTCTAAATGGAATATAAAAAGATTTCTGACTCAATTCAATTTACAATCTTGAGAGTCTTAGAATGGAAATCTCCGTGTTTAACATGAAATGCTTCAAAAATATTTTTGTACTTTCTTAATGTTGTCAATCTGCCTAGGTACCTATCTGGCAAATCCCTGATAGGTGCCCCAATGAAAGCATTTCGTTTTATTCTGAGCTCAATAAAGATATATTTTATAAGTAATGCTTGGCGTATAAATTGCTTCATGTTTGCTTAAAAGAAAGTTGCACAACCAATTTAATGAATCTTACCAGCCTATCAGCAGATAAAGGGCCAGAGAAAGAAAAATAACAGCTGCAGCTAGAGAATCTGGAGAAAGGTCAGAGGTCAGTGCCTGCATCTGCATTCACTGGGAGACAGAGGGGAAAAAATAAAGGGTCTCTCTTTGTTGCAAGTCAGCACTATTTTAGAAAGTGCAGATACCAACTTAATTACCAATGTTCCCTTTTGCTCTGGGGTGCTTTGGCGGGCTATAAATCAATACTTAAGGTCACATTGCTAAAAGCATGAAAAAAATCAGCCTTTCCTGTGCTTGGTAGCATTGTTGTGTGCTTCTTCCTCCGAGTTATTAGAGTTCGATATCAGATGGAAACAGGACTGGAGTCATTACAAAGGGAACCAGAATTATGAAAACTGATGTGCAAAGTAGGACTTTTGAACTCCAGGTAACCCTTTCACTGAGTCAAATCTGTCATTATTTGATGGTGTGCTGTTGATTAGGTTATTTTTAATCCCTCTACACAATTCTTAAGCCTAATTCCATAAATAAATTTTACTGTGAATTATGTGCCAATTTGGGGAAAAGCTAACAATTTTTTAATTCAAAAATAATTTCATTATGTGTTATGGGCCACTTATAGGTTTTTATTCATCTTTCTGTCAACATGCTTTGCAAATTTCTACATCTGATTTTGATAAGTTGGAGAATGTTGCTCAGTTTGTTTAAGATGGGAGCTAGTCTTCTTACTGATAACTGTCTTTTTTAACCCAGAGAAACTACAATACCTGAAACATATTTGTACAAAATATGTAAAATAAAAAAAATTATTTCAAGGTAAGTCAGTCTTAAAGTAATTCAGTTTGACACTCCAAAAATGTAAAAAAAAAAAAAAAAAAGAAAAAAGAAAAAATCCCTCTTCAACTTGTATGTATCAAAATAACTATCTGAGATGTTATTTCATAGGGCTTGTTTCATAGGGCAATCTGACCATATTTGCATGGGATGGCCACATCATCATTTTGGCCATTCTCATAACCATGCAGCAGGCCGATTTGGCTATTAAGACAAACAAAATAACACACTGATTTTGCTGGGAGGAAAATTAACCAAATAATAGATGCAACATCTCTAAATATTATAATTTTACAGCTTGATCCATACATTTAGAATCTCTATAATGGTTTCTCTTTTAATGTGCATTATATGCCTTACATATTTTTTATAAGTAGGCAAGGTGTAGATTATGGATATATGAAAATAATATCAATAATTCCTTCAAACCAACCCCATTTCTTTATGGTTTTCCTCAGTTAAGAAAAAAATCTGATTTTTTTTTTTTTCAGAGCTGTTTAATTTGGCCCAACTTTCAATTTAGCTTATACCATCCAGAATGGTCCTTGTGGAAGTTTCTTCTAAAGATCTCCGATTTAAGAGTTCCACCATATGTATAAATTTCATCCGATCATTATATCATTGAAGTGTACACTTTTGAGCAGGAATAGCCTTTAAAATTTATCTGGTTCAACCTTCTTTTGTAACTAGTGAAAAAAGAAAGAGGTCATCTCATTTTGCCGTGAGGACTCAGCTGAAAAGAACACTGCAATTTAGTAACTAATTCGCTTGCAGGGAAATTTTCCAATAAGTAAGAGGCACTAGGATGTGCAGGGTGTAGGAAAGCAAGTGTTTACTTATCTGATTATCTCCACAAAGAGTCCCAATGATAATGCAAATTCTGTGCCTCCTTTCCCAGAGTGAACAAAAGGAGAGTTAGTTTAAAGGGAAATGGTGGCATATGCTCGAATCGCAGCTTTTATTTTCCCTGACTTCACCATCAGAAAAAATGTGAAATTGAAAGTCGTGTTTCATTTGCTATTTATTCTCTCATGAAAATGGGAAATAGATGGAAAAGGCTGTTCATTCAGTTGCCACCGAGAATTCTCCAGAATGAGCACACATACTATTATAACTGCTCAGATTATAAAACCCAAGTCATAATTGAAGGTAGTGTCTACCCTAAATACTGAGGGCAATCTGCCCCTGGCATCTAGCTCCCATCCTGCCTTTAGGGATCCATTGAGCATATGCACATTCCATCAGCCAGAGTCTGCCAGCATATAATTTCTCTCTAGGGTTTCGCCATTACCCGATTTGAATGCTGAGAAGATGCTCATAATTGCTTATTATGACATTAGACAAGAGAATTCAAGTCCCATTTGATTGTAATGAGTTTGTGGAGTCTCTGTATGTGGATCACATACAGAACTGAACTTAAGACATCTATATTGAAACAGAATTACACTTGAACAGTTGAGCATAAAGCTTGGACCTTGTTTATTTACATTTTATTCTATTACTTTCTCCAATCTATTAATAGACACAAAAATAATACAGATTTTTTAAAAATTAGCTGGATATTCACTTTTATCCAAACTGGAATTTATTTTTTCAGGTCACATCTGAAACAATTCAGACTTACTGTCTCCATATTGCAGATAAGCAAATTAAGTGATAAAGATGATAACAAATATTTCTTTAAGATGATGTACAGAGTAAATTGGCAGGATCACTTTTATGTAGCATGAAACTTAATAGATAGAATAAAGTAAATATGTGTGTCATGAGCAGGTATGTGCATTGAAAACACCTATTTAAAATTAAATGAAGCTGCAAACGGTTTGGCTCAGTGGATAGAGTTTCGTTCTGCGGACTGAAAGGTCCTGGGTTCAATTCCGGTCAAGGACATGAATGTTGGTTGCGGGCACATCCCCGGTGGGGGTTGTGCTGTAGGCAGCTGGTCCATGTTTCTCTCTCACTGATGTTTCTAGCTCTCTATCCCTCTCCATTCCTCTCTCTAAAAAATCCATAAAATATATTTTTAAAAATAAATAAATAAATTTAAAAAATACCTCTGTGGTTATTTGAGAATAAAAAGTGTTTAAGAAATTATCAGTAGAAAGCCTCTGCCTTCTTTTTATAGGGAGGAAAGTTTAAAAAGCCCTATTAAGATAACACAGAGCATGAACTACAAGAAAAAGGAGCAAAAAATTAAATATTAAAATAAGTAAAAAAAAAAACTAGGAACAATTTGAAGTGCTTAAGATTTTGTAATTCTGTGCTTTGATAGAGCATCCGCACTTCCAATTTACTCATGGTAGTAACCAGATGGTTGAAGGAAGGAAACAACAAGGAATTGGATTCTAATTGAAGCACATTAAAACCCCAGGACTTTCTGTTCATAAAGAAAGCTGAAACTATCCAAAATGTGGAGGCACATGGGTAGGTGTTGTAGGGAAACAACTAGCAATGCACAGTTGCATTTATGATCTTAAAGTATACAGATCAATATAGTATTAATTGCTTGCCCAATACAATAAGGTTTTTCATTATAACTTTCAAAATGCTATTGTGGCTATTCTGAAAATAGCACTAAATTCTGTTATTCTCAAGATGGTTCTGTTATTAAATAAAAATTTAATTGCCAGAAAAGCTGTGAATTTAAGTTCTTTCTTTCTTTCTTTCTTTCTTTCTTTCTTTCTTTCTTTCTTTCTTTTTTTTTTTTTAGGGAACTCTAACACACACTTTTTATTTTTTTAAAATATATTTTATTGATTTTTTACAGAGAGAAAGAGAGAGGGATAGAGAGTTAGAAACATCGATGAGAGAGAGTCATCGATCAACTGCCTCTTGCACTCCCCCTTACAGGGGATATGCCCACAACCAAGGTACATGCCCTTGACCGGAATCGAACCAGAGACCCTTCAGTCCACAGGCTGACACTCTATCCACTGAGCCAAACCGGTTTCGGCTAACACACACTTTTTAAATATAAAATATGTGTTTATCTCTCCTACAAACTTAAGCATGTCATTTCACTCTTAAATGGGACATTTAAGTTTAAAGTACCTGCACCAGAAATGGAATAAAGTTCTAGTTGTTTATTTACCACCAATTTCCTGGTGACATTTGGCAAACCATTAAATCTCTTAATTTGGTTTGATTCACTCATGTATTAAACACACAGCTGTCATGACCAACAAAATATGTACTGATGGGCTCCGTGTTACTAGGCTAGCATTGCAATGTCATGTGGGACATAATGCAATTTTACTTATCTGTTATATCCTAGTTTTAAAACAACAATTCAGACCAACCAGCAACAAGTCAATTGTATATTGACTACCAACAAAACTTTAGATATACAAAGATGAATAATGGAGCTTCCATATAGTAGTTCAAAACTATATGAGGGAACTAGCCACTTCCTCACTCCCAACAAATTACATGGTACCTGCAATACCCACTTCACAAAGCTGTTTTAAATACATAGGAACTGGACTAAACTCCACTGTTTTCTCCACTTACCAGTCATGAACTTTGAAATTCAATGAACATCTCTTCAATCTCAGTATTGTCACCAGTGCAATAGGAATAATATAAGTATATAGCTTACATTGTTACTATGAAGATTAAATGCCATAATTCAAATCAAATATTAATGCCACACCTGACAATAAGCACTAATTATTGATTAATGATTACTATAAGAAAAAAAATAAGTGTAAGAATGTTTACATAATGTAATGAGTTGTATATGAAATGCCTTAATAATGATATAAAGGGATTTATATATAATACTAGAGGCCCAGCGCATGAAATTTGTGCATGGGGGTTATCCCTCTGCCCAATCTGCATCCTCTCCAATCTGGGACCTCTCGAGGGATGTCCAACATCTCTCTCACAATCCAGAACTGCTGGTTCCCAAATGCTTGCCTGCCTGACTTCTTGATTTCCCCTAACCGCTTCTGCCTGCCAGCCTAATCACACCCTAACCACTCCTCTGCCAGCCTGATTGATGCCTAATTGCTCCCTTGCCAGCCTGATTGCCCTTACTGCCCTCCCCTGCAGGCCTGGTATCCCCTAACTGCCCTCCCCTGCAGGCCTGGTCCCCCCAACTTCCCTTCCCTGCAGGCCCAGTCACCCCCAACTTCCCTTCTCTGCTGGCCTGGTTGCCCCTAACTGCCATTCCCTGCTGGCCTGATGGCCCACAACTGCCTTCCCTTGCAGACCTAATCCCTCCCTTGCTGGCCATCTTGTGTCAGCCATCTTGTGTCCACATGGGGGCAGCCATCTTGTATGTTGGAGTGATTGATGGGTGATTTGCATTTTACTTTTATTAGATAGGATAGAGGCTGATGCACGGGTGGGGGCCTACTGGTTTGCCCTGAAGGGTGTCTAAGATCAGGGTGGGGGTTCCCTTGGGGTTTGGGGTGACCTGGGTAAGGGGCCTGTGGTGGTTTGCATACTGGCCACACACCCCAGAGGCCCAAGCGGAGGCCCTGATATCTGGAATTTATTTATCTTCTATAATTGAAACTTAGTAGCCTTGAGTTGAGGCCAGGGCAGGCAAAAAGCTTGGCTTTCTCCATCACCGGGGAAACCCAAGCCTCCTGCTCCCTCAGTGGCTGCAGCCATTTTTATTGGGATTTATTTATCTTCTGTAATTGAAACTTTGTAGTCTTGAGTGGAGTTCAGGGCCAGCCAGTGTGTGCAGGAAGCTTAGCTTCCTCCATTGCTGGGAAAATCCAAGCAATCTGCTCACTCTGTGGCTGCTGACATCTTGGTTGGGTTAATTTGCATACTCATTCCTGATTGGCTGGTGGGCATGGCTTGTGAGTGTAGTGGAGGCACAGTCAATTTGCATATTTCTCTTTTATTATATAGGATTGTTATAAGATAATAAAAATTGTTATGGACTAAATTATGTGCCCCCTCTCCCAAATTGATATGTTGAAGCCTTAGTCATCACTTCAGAATGTGACTATATTTGGAAAAAGGGACTTTAAAGAGGTATTTTAAAGTTAAATGAGGTGTTATGAGTGGGTCCTAATCTAATCTGACTAGTGTCCTTTGAAGAAGAAATTAGGACACACAAAGAGACCCAAGAGATGTGCTTGCCCAGCAAAAAGAACAGGTGAGGACAAAGGGAGAAGGTGGCCATCTGTAAGCCAAAAAGAGAGGCCCCAGGAGAAACCAAACCTGCCAACACCTTGATCTTTTGAACTTGCTTGGACTTTATAGCCTCCAGAACTGTAAAAAAAAAAGTAAATTTCTGTTATTTAAGCCACCCAGTTTGTGGTATTTTATTGTGGCCACCAGAGTAAACAAAAAAGAACGTATGTTAAATAATATAAATAAATGTTCACATGACAAGGATTAAGATACACACACATTGTTTTAAATATATTAGCTTCTCAACATGTGCTTTTTAAAATTAGTTTTTGTAATAAAAATAATATCTCTACAGATTAAAAATATTTAAACAACTAAAGAGTATAAAATAAAAGGTAGATTTCTTGCCTGGCTGATATGACTCAGTGGTTGAGCTTCTACCCATAAACCAAGAGGTGACCAGTTGAATTCCTGGTCAGGGCACATGCCCAGGTTGCAGCCTCAGTCCTCAGTGGGGGGTATGCAGAAGGCATCTAGTGATGTTTCTCTCTTTTCGATGTTCCTATCTCTCTATCCCTATCCCTTTCTCACTCTTAAAAAAAAATCAATAAAAACATATTTTTTTAAAAAGGTAGTTTCCCCTTTTTAATTCTATTTGAAATGGATAGGTGGTATAATCAATATATATTTCTGGCCAAATAAATATGCATATAATATATAATATTAATATTGTAATTGTAATTTAGTATACAAAATTAATATATATTCTATATATATACTAATTTTGTATATTTTTAATATTTTTAATTCTTGAGTTCATTACTGTCACTAGAACATAAATTATGTAAAAATATTGATGAATATAATTAGTGATTTTGCTAAGATTAATATAATAAAATAAATACATAATAAGCTATGATTATTATCTTTACTTTATTAGTCATCCTAATATCATATTGTATCAGAACACACAGATATGCACAATAATACAATTTAATTATTTTATTATTTTTTAACTCATTGATATAAAAAAACATGCTTTTACATATATGTTTAGATTTTGACAACAAAATGTCACATTTCTCACATGAGGAGAACATATTATTTTTTTCAGTTTGTAAAATTGATTTATGTTTTCTATACTTTATGCATGTGGGTTTATACTTGTATGCTATACTGTATGCATGTGGGTTTACATTTGTAATCTTGCCTAAAGCCCTGCAAATATTAGGACAGGTTTGGTTATTTAAATTTCTTAAGTAAAGGAGTAGCATGACCAATAGACTCCCTTCTGAAAGGGTAAAGGATCAAAGTCAAATACATAAGAAAACATAGAAAGGATGAGAGGCCATTAGCAAACTACCACAAAGACCTATTTCATAATAGGACATGAATTTCAGCAGTAAGTCATTCAGCATATTAGGGCTCTAGATTCCACTAACTACGTGCCTCGGTGTAGGTGCTTTGAGAAGAACCATTAGTTAAAATGAAAATAGACATGCTAAGTGTAGATTGAAACTCTAAAATAATCACCAAGTATCCATGCACTCCTTGGACATAGTTTTAATTTAAAACAACACAAACTACAAACAGCTGGTATTTGATAATGAGCCAAAAGTAGTGTTTTCTGAATTTCCCTCAGATTTCACTACATGTGCATGTAATTACCAGGTCTCACTTCCTGTTAGTTCTATACCATTCTTTGTCAGAATAATATGCTAGCTGAGGTGATTCTGCTGTTCAGCACAATGTATCAAAGTTTGTCTACCTGAGATCGCTGATGGCAAAAACCTCATAGATACCCACAAGTGACTATTTGCTCAGTTTACATCTGTCCAAAATAGACACGTGAAGCTCTTTTGATGCCCATGTTACCATGAGACCAAACCCTACTATATATATGAGATAGCCCTTTTTATGGTAAAAGGTCATATTTTGGGGAGGGAAGTTGCTATCTCTCCATTAGATGAGCTGGAAATTTAAAATGAGCATTTACACTCTATAAGGGTTATAAGATTTAGGGAAAAAAAATTACTATGTGACAGTGTCGAAAATTATTTGTTATTTATTTAAAATTCAAGTTTAACTACTCGTGGTGTTCATATCTGGACCCCTACCTTCCATGACCTTGAATACAGAAGTTATTCTTCAAATGAACTTTTTTAAATCAGATGGTTGGTCTGTCTGATAAACTGATTCTTTAAAGACAGTGCCTCCATTGGTTGTACTTATATGCATGTATACAAGTCCTTCGGTTGATCTCTTGGACACAAAACTCTGGGGAGGGAGGGCATGTATGGGGGGGGGGCAATGGTATATGTACACAGATAATAATTTAATTTAAAAAATTAAAAAATAAATAAATAAGTAAATAAATAAATAATGATATATATAAAAGAAAACAAAATAAAGACAGTGCCTCTATTTCCATTATATTTTGTGTCCCCAATGTTAACCCAATGTCAGTACTTAGTACATACTTAGCAAAAGTTTCTTAGATGAATGGATGAATGAATAATGAATGAATAAGAGAAGGTTACTAGAGGAGAGAGTAAAGGAAAAGGAAAGAAGAGAAGGTCAACAAAGTGCTAACAGTCACTGCAGACCTTTGGCAGAGCAAAGTAATGGAACTGGTGAGTCATGGCCCAGAGGAGTAGCTTCCATCCTGCCGCACCTCCAAATTCTCTAGAAAGCTTTATAAAAATACCAACAGTTGGGCTGTACCAATTGAATGAAATCTCTAGAGGTACAGGCCTGGCATACTATTTTTTTTAAAGCTCCCCCAGGTATTTCTAAAGTGCAGCCAGGGTTTAGACTTACTGGCTTGGGGCCTCTTGAGGCCTGCAAAAACCCTGCCGTGAAAGGAATCTGGAAAAATCAAACTATACAATTAAAAGATGTTGAATGGTGGTGTGATTCTAACACCCTTCTCTAATAACCTCACTTGGGTGAGTTTCTTACTTTTATGTTTGTTCCTGCTGCCACTTCTGATACATAATTATCCTCCCAATTATGTGAGTTCTTAGCTAATTTTTAGAGAGACCCTGGGAGTCAGATGAATGTTGTGACTGAATGTCCCTACAAAGTAATGGGTATGTTGAATCTGTCTTCAAATCATTCTTTGGAAAAATAAATAACATCCAAGGCCAGGTAAAGAAAATAGTTAACGTTAGCAGTTTTGTTAACATACCTAAGGAACAGACTTGCTCCTGGCAGGCTAAATGAATGTGCACAACACATGACCTTCAAAATCATTGATCTTAGGGGTTATAAACAATACCCAACTGACCCATTGGTCTGTGTCCTCGGATTAAGAGATCCTGCCATGTATATTCCCCTTTGTAGTGCAGTGCTGCCAATAAGGAAGACTACTTTAAAAATATATATATTGAACCAGGTCAGATGTGATCATTAATCACAGGCTCTCCCCAGGACTACCATCATAAATACTGCATCTGCATAAAATCCCTTGATGAAATTACCTTGCTATATTTTCAGCCTTCTATGAAAAAGCAGACACAGTTGGAGAAAAGAGGAAATAGAAAAGCACAGAGAGAGGAAACAAAGAAAAGAAAATGTGCTGTCTTTTAAATTTTGTTTTAAATTATTTTAATTTTTAAAAATTATTTTTAAATTATTTTAAATGTTATTTGCAATTATTTAAAACTAGAGGCCCATTGCACAAAATTCATGCATGGTGGAGGGGTCCCTCAGCCCGGCCTCCAGCAATCCAGGACCCCTTGGGGGATGTCTGACTGCCAATTTAGGCCCAATCCTGTCTGCCTGCCCGATCACCCCTAACCACTCTCCTGCCTGCCTCATCACCCTTAATGGCTTGCTTGCTTGCTGCATCATCTTGCCTGCCTGATCACCCTTAACAACCTCTGCTTGCCTGCCTTATTGCCCCTAACCACTCGCCTGCCTGCCTCATCGTCCCTAACTGCTCTCCTTCCTGTTTGATTGCCCCTAACCACCTCTGCCTCAGCCCCAGCTTTGTCCAGAAGGATGTCCAGAATGATCTCCGAAAGGTCATTCAGCTGTCTGGTCTAATTAGCATATTATGCTTTTATTATTATAAATTGCTTATAAATGGTCTAATGCTTTGTCTCATAGCAATATTTGATGGTGATATTAAACATGATACTTTAACTTAATGTTTTATATTTTAGCATTTCTCTGTTACCACCTATGCTTTCATAGAGAAATACCATGTTTTCTGAGACACTGGGAGGGCCTTAGAATCGGAAGCTTCATCAGCATGATGATAAATTTGCTCTGTTCTCCAGTGTTACTTATATTTGGAGATGTAAACAATATTTCTTTCCTCTGTTTATTGTTTTTAAAATGACATCAAATTATATAGGCGTATAAAATTTTAATAGTACAGAGTTGCAAAAATAAAAATTGAAAGGCCCTTTCATTGCCTCTCATGTTAGTTTCCAGAGGTTATTGCTTTTAGCATTTAGCATGTGAAATTTAGCAATTTTTAAGTGCTTTCACATAGCTATTTAAAGTTTATTTTCTTTCTAGGCTCTCACATATATGTTATTTTTCAAGTGTTCAGATAAGTACATGTATGCTGTCAACAATTGATTATAAAAGGCTGTCATTTTAATTTGTGGGTTCCCTTAATTATCTTCTCCTTTAAATGTGCACTTGGTTTGGGAAAATGAGGTCTATTAATTCTACTAAATGATAAAATGGGCAACTCAAGAGTCAGAGCTAGGTTTGAATCTATACTCAGCAATCTAATAATTATATAACTTAATTATTGATTATTAATAACACTTACCTATTTTAAATTCTCCTTAACTACCTAAAATTTTGAAGTCATCTGTTCAAAATCTGGATGATAATGATAACCAGCTAACGGTGCTTTGCAAGGATTAAATGAGATGGTACATGCAAGCCACTCAGCATATCCTGAAACCTCATATATGCAATAAATATGAAAAATAATTATCTCCGCAGGGAAGGTTATAAAAAATTAAATATGATTTTCACTACTTACTAGTAACTGGGTAGAGGCTTTTTTATGGAAGAGTTTAAAATCATTGACTACGGTGAAATGTAGAGTGCCTGGTGGAAAATGATCTTCCAAGTAACCTCCAAGTACATCAACTTGCATGCTTTTCCCAAAGTCACAGAACAGAGAGGCTCACAGACTAAATTATTTAGTCAGTGTAAAACATACAGTAAGAGCAAGGGGAAGAAATTGGGTGCTAATAACCTCGGGGTAATATACAAATGAGGCAGAAGGGCCACCTACCTGGGTATGCAATGTTCTTATCTCCTGCCTCTCTGCCACATCAGCCTTCCCCGTGGGTGTAGCTGCAAGGAATAGAGCACAGATTTGAGCCAAGTGGCTCAATGGATGAAAGATTCCTGGAGCCAACACACACTTGCACTTTCCAAAAGACACAGAGCAGGTCCATCTAGCCAATGGCTGCACCTTGCCAATTAGCCTGATGAGCAGCTACAATTTATCTATATTTCTCAGGCATCTGGGGTCAGAATGAGTGTCACCCACAGGTGACTGATTGAAGACCTCATGAATATTTATTGCTATCGTGGTCCTTCCATCCTTTCCTCTCCATCCTCAGCACACATAATCTTGCTTATCTATGCCCAACGTATTTTCCAAGAGGTTTTTCCCCTTAGTTATTTATTTATATTCCTTATTTGCTTCTCTTATTTTCTACAGGAAAAAAATTGAATATTCTTAAATTGTAGAGAAGTTCTCATTATGCAAGTTTTTATACTCATTATTGTAGAGTGGAGTTGTTATAATTCTATTCTCAAATCAGTTCCTTTGGATTCAAATCTCAGTGCCATTACGTACTAGCTGGGTAGATGTGGGTGAGTTACTTAATCTTTCTGTGTTTCATTTTCCTTCTTTGATGATATTAATAGTACATACCTGGTAAGGTTGTTGTATTGATTGAGTTATTCAACTAAAGAACAGTGTCTGGCACTTAGTAAGGACGCAAAAGGTATGAGCTCTTATGATTTCTAGCCCTTTGGACAGAGTTCTCTTGGCTGGAAGCCTGAATTTAGGGAACTGAGAGAAGATGTCATTGTGTTTAAGAGGGAGAATATAAGTCTTTCCATTTACAGAGAGCCTACGACCTACAAAGAATGTGCAAGTACATGCTCATTTTAATATTTCAAAACAACTCTAAGAATAGGTACTATGACCTCCATTTCTCAGACCATGAACCTGAAGCTCAGGGGGTAAATAGATTACTCAGAGGTACACATTTATTGTGTAGCCGGTCATGATTTGAATTCATGCCTTCCAGGTCTGCTTTCAGCACTCTCTCCAGCTCATATAGCTGCTGTATTCAAGGGGCTGCCTATAATATCCCCGGACTGAGAAATAAAGGGCTTCTCTTCCCATGACCTCCTTGCTCCACACACTCCCACTAATGCATGAAAACTCTTCATACAGTCAAAGAAAGGCTTTAAAATGCTTTCCCCAAATTCATAGTGATTAATCTACATTATTGCATAAAATCCTGGTAGCTACTCATCTATAATCATGTCCAGGGATGAAGTATGAATAGTTGAGAGAGTTTGGGAGGTTAGAAGAGTAGAGAAAATGGGATTCAGAAAGGGTAGGCTGATTTTATCATTTGGCCAAGGATTGCTATAAAAAAAATTATATAAACAAGTGTCAATTTGCCTTATTTTTAGGTGTAATCTATAGTAGCACGATTGTCATATTTACTACTTTATTGTAACTTAATCTCTTTATTCAAAAAAGTAGTTTAACAATGTAAACAAAATATAGGCACAAAGAAAAAAAATATTTATATATTTCTTTAATGCATTTGCACAAATAGAAGTGCAGGCCTGGGGAAACCCCAAGAGTTCACCTTGTCTCTCTCCTTGCCCTTTGTGGAGGTATTGTATTAAGTCAATTGTCAGCAACTGCAATTGCAGTGTGTGTGTGTGGGGGGGGGGAGATACATTAATATAAAGAAATGCTGAGCAAGTAAAAACAAACAAATAAATAAAAACACACAAGTGGAAGGAGATAAAGTAATGGCTGTCAAAGGACAGAATCCTACTGTGTGGGCTCCACCCCCAACTCCCCCCACACACAAAGAACAAAGTGAAATTAAACCAGCTGCCAAACGGTACTTCCATTCTCTCACATTTGAACAACTTGGAAAATGGCCCCATATTGGAAGGATTGTCTTTACTTACAGAGTACATTCTTTCAAATACCCTGGTGGATACAAGGATTATTTATTTTCAAAGTTCAAATAATTGACCGCACCCTGACAGATGGAGCCCCACATTAACTGTGATCCTGGGCCATCCGCACATCATAAGATGTCTAGATGAGAAAGTAAGATGGAATTTCTCCCCCAAAAGGGTAAAGCCTTTGCAATTAAATAAGTTATGTCAAATGGGGGTGAGGAAGTGGACACTTTAATTTGTAACAAACTAGACCACTTTTTTTTGTCCCAAAAATCTTCCTGAGGATTCTGTGGGGAACGATGCCCCATAACCAAAAGACCTCTGTTGTGGGGAAATGGTCCAGGTGAGGCCAGCACTGGACTCAGGGAGGTAGGGGCCTATTCCTGGGGCTTGTAAAGGAATAAGAATTTAGGAAATGTTATCAGTGTTTCTCAGGTTTTAGGAACTATCTGCCCTTCGAATATTTTTTATGTACTTTCCTAGCCCTGAATTGCTGAGCAAGCTTTATGTCTTCCTAACTCTTCTGTCACACAGGTAAACCTGTAACTTAAAACCGTCATGATTTTTTTTAGTACTTAATGTTACAGTGCTACATACACATAACAGTAAGGCTTGAATAAGAGAAACAAAACCAGTAGAAGATATTTATTGCAAGGAATCAGCTTATGCAATTGTGAGGTTTGCTAAGTACGTCTGACATCCGGAGGGCATGCTGATCAGAAAGGCAGGCTGGAACTCTTGGACATGCCCAGAAGTTAAAATTCCACAGAATTTCTTCTTTAAGGAAACCTCAGTTCTGCTTTTAAAGTCTACTGATTGAATCCGGCCTGCCAGGTGAGCCCCCTTACTTATAATCACTCAGTGTGGACTTTAAACATATCATCAAGAACTCTTACAACAACACATAGAGTAGTTTTTAGTTGAATAACTAGCAACTGTAGCCTATCCAAGTGGACATATCAAATAGAACATCACAACATCTATGTACCAGGCACTGTTCTAAGGACTTCGTTAAGTTAAGTCACATATTAACCTCAAAACAACCCAATGAGGAAACAGAAGCACAGAGTAGTGGAGATGGTTCAAGATATTATAACAAGGAAATACTGAAACTGCAACGGAGCCCAGGTGTTCTGTTTCCAGAGATTGTATCAACCATGACTTTACTCATTTTCTTTAGATTTAATCTTCCCAGGTTCTTTTGACAATATTGTCTAGAATATTCAATGTTGTTTATCAAAGGCGAATTGCTTTTCCTATGAAAATTTCTTTTATCATACTCGAGAATACGTTCCAATCTGTTTGCCATGATGTTTTTCTTTAGGTTGTAATTAGCCTCATAATAATATGTAATTTCTCTATCTAGTAATAAGTAATTTTTAAACCCTCATTGAAAGCAACTGTGTTTATAATATAAAGAAATATGTTTTTATTTCTGTAATAAAAGAAATAACCTAAAGAAATAACATAAAGAAATACATTTTTATTTCTTTATTGTATATTGCCATTTTTCCCCCATATGTAGCACCACAAAGTTTCAATTAATCTAAAGATCTTCTTAAACTGACAGACCCAAAGGCAGAGCTAGAAATGCTACTTCATGTGGTCAAGAAGAAATTATCCTATGATCAAGTTTCTGTTTGTTGCTTGGGAATGGGAATAGGAAGCGGAAAGAACAAGAATTTAGGAAGAAAAAAGGCAACTAGAACCCAGGTTCATAAATGATCTGGAAATTATTTGGGAATTTAATCATTTTATATAGGATTTTTTTGTCTGTGAGTAATGCTCAGGAGAAGAAAAATATTTCATTTGTGTCAAGACTGAGCAGTGGTTTGAAGAAAATGTTGATGGCCACACTTGGCATGTTTTTCCAAACTGTCAAGAGTGTGAGGAGATGGGCGGTACCTGCCTGTCCTGCTGACCTTCACAAGCCCACAAGGAAAAGACCTGCGCAGGCAGGTGTGAGCACTCCCGAATATGTTTTCCAACCGGAGGGAACTGCTCTTACAATGTTTCCAAGCTGGCTTCTGTTTAAACTCACAGCAACATCCCAGCTGCATGGCCCTGGGGTGCACACACAACTGAGAAGGCTTGTTTGCGAGATGTCACCCCTCAACCTGTCACTTAGAAGACTTGTCACCGCCTCCACCCCCCACTGAGTCCTCATTGAGGTGCATTTCATGCTCCAGATTGCTGCTTAGGAGACTGAAGTATAAAATAAGACTGCCACAAGGAAGGTACAGGTTGTTACTTACAACATTTCTACCAGCAGATCGCCTCTTGCTTACTTGCCTTCTGTTTCTTTCTTTCAAAATTATTTCATATTATTAAATGTTTAAAATAGATAAATATAAAGCAGCAGATAGCCATATACCTACCACTGAGATTAAATAGATGCTAATACGTTTTTATTTATTTATTGTAAATATTTTTCTATTGAATTTATTTTCTTTCTATTTACAGGACTTCTGAATCAATTCCAGGTGCTAATCCCCGGTTGTTTGGTTTGTTCATATGTATTGCAATATTTACTCCCATTTGTACTTTACTTATTTTTTGCCGAAAATAATTTTTAAATGTGAATGTAATAAAATGTATAAATCTTTACTTGTATAGATTGTACTAGTCAATGTTTCTTTAGAAAATTTCCTCAAATCAGATATAATAGGAGATTTTGTTGTGTGTGTGTTTTTTAACCATTTTTGTAACAGTTTTTATAGTTTTGTTCTTCATATTTCAGTCACTAATTAATCTGGACTTTAATAATGAATGGTGTATGGAAGATACCTTATTTTATCTTTTTCCACATGAATAACTGGCTGGCCTGATACCATTTATTAAAAAGCATTTTTTTCTAATATTTAATAATGGCACTTAAGTTTCTTAAGTTTTCTTTCTACTTTCTTTATTTTGTACTATTAATATTTTTCTAAACCTGAACTCTGACTATACTTACTATAGTTTTTTAATAACTTGTTTCTTAATTGAGATGTAATTGACATATAACATATTAGTTACAAGCGTACCACATAAGGAAGATTCCTGCACTATGCCTTCTTTCCCCTGGCTGCCGGGACAGGCTTTCCTCTGGCACCTGGGAATCAGGCCTTCACTCCAGCCACACCAGAGAAGCCAAGCCTCTTCAGTCTTCAGTCTTCAGTCTTCAATCCACGCCTGTGTATGCAAATTAACCCACCATCTTTGTTGGGTTAATTTATATACTCATTCCTGATTGGCTGGTAGGCATCATGGAGGTATGGTAAATTTGCGTATTTCTCTTTTATTAGTGTAGATATTGACCACCAGGATACATCTAGGTATTATGGACTTTATAATATGTACATATTATAACTATTTATATTTTCCATTTAAATTTTTCATTAAATTGAGTTTCATGAAAAGGCTTGTTAGTAATCTAATAGAAATGCCATTGAAATAATAGATTAGTTATAAGAGAATTCCCTTTTTTTGGAATGACATTGAAACTTTCCCTCTCTAAACATAGTATACTCTCTATTATTTAGCCTTTGTTTTCTGACCATTAATACAATTTCATAATTATTGTTATGAGCTTGTATATTTATTGTTGGATTCATTTCTAAATGCTTCAATTTCTTTCTTTTTAAAAATTAAGTTTTAGCTATTTATTTAGAAATAATCACAAATTCATGGGAAGGTACAAAAGTAGAGAGGTCCAGTATACCCATCATCTAATTGCCCCCAATAGCAGTATTTTCCATAACTCTCAAACAGTGTCAAAACCAGAAAATTGGCATTGGTTGAGATGCAGACCTTAGTTAGATGTCACCAGCAGTACATGCACTCAAACTTGTATGTGTGTATACTTCTCTGCAATTTTGTCACATGTGCAGATTCATATAACCACCACCACAGTCAAGATATAAAACTATTCTCCTACCATAAAGGTCTTGTGTATCTAACCATATGATACACAACCCGCCCATCCTAACAACTGGCAATCATTGCTGTGTTTTTGTCTGTGTAATTTTGTCATTTTGAAATAGTTTAAAAATAAAATTATTTTTATGTATATAATAATTTTGAGATTCATTTTTTCCCCAACTGGCATTATTCCCTTGAAATTTGGTGTCCCTGTGTATCAATATTTTACCCATTTTTATTACTAACTAGGATTGCACAGTAAGAATGTACCACAGTATATTTAACTATTCACACTCTAGAGTCTATAGGATATTCGTGTTGCTTCCAGTTTGGGGTTGTTATGAATAAAGCCACTAAGAATATTTGTGTACAGGTGTTTATATGAACATAAGTTTAATTTCTCTGCAGAAATGCTGAGGAGTGCAGTGCTTAGTCAGATGGTAGTGGCACAAGCGTCCATGCTCCTTTCAACAACTATATTATTTTACATTCACACCAGCAATTCATGAGAGATACAGTTTTTCCACATCCTCACCAGTATTTGCTTTTTTTCCTACCTGTTTTCATTAAAACCACAATGAGGTCACATATACTTAGAATGGCTAAAATAAAGGGTGATATCTCATTGTGGTTTTAATTTGCATTTCTCAAATGGCTAGTGATATTGTTTAGTTGCCAACTGTACATCCTCTTAAATGAAATAATCTGTTCAGATATTTTATGTGTTTTCTAATTAGATTGTTTACATTTTGCTATTCAATTTTGAGATTTTTAAGATATCAATCATTTGTCAGATACATGTTTTGCAAATATTTTCTCTCACTCTGTAGATTATCATTTCATTTTCCTTACAGGGTCTTTTATAATGAAAAATGTTTTTATAATTTAAATTTAGATGAAATTCAACTTATAATTTTTTCCTTTTATTGAGTTGAACAACTCTATCCTAGCTCTACTTCTCAAAGGTTTTCTCCTTTTTCTAACAGTTTTGTATTTTGAATTTAAGCTTATGATCTGTTTTGAGGTTGAAGCTTTTTTGTTGTCGTTCAAAATATTCAATTGCTCTAGCATCATTTGTGGAGAAAGCTATATTTTACACTTTTGTCAAAAAAACACCTAATTACATTTGAGTGAGTCTATTTCTGGGTTCTCTAGTTCCATTGATGGATCTACCTGCCAATACTACATTATCTTGATCAATGTAACTATACATTACATAGGTGATTTTTCACACTTTATTTTTCCTTTTCAAAATAATGTTAGCTCTTCTATGATTTTTTCTTTACATATAAAGTTTAAGAATAAGGTTGTCTATGTCCACAACAGCTTTTACATATATTAATAGAGATTATGTAAAATCATAAGTCATGTTGGGGAGAATTCAGTCTTCTGGTTCATGAACATGGTGTATGTCTCTCCATTCATTTAGGTCTTCTTTAATCTATTTCATATCATTTTTCTGTTTTGACAGACTGGCTTCACTAGAATCAACTATTTTTCATCTTTTTTTTTCTGACAGCTCTTGGGCACCCAAGATTTTCAACCAAAACTATAGGCAGGCAGTGCATTTATGGTAAAAGGAAAAGGGACAGGACAGAGTCACAAAAACAATATAAATTTCTAGAAAGATAGCGGGAACTAATATTTATTTAGGACCCCATCTCAGGCAAGTTACATAATCTGTTTCTTTCATTTCCTCTTTTGTAAAATAGAGGTGACGATAGCATTTCCCACCAACGATTGTTGTGACGTTTAAATAAGACTGCACTTAACACTTAAGACATTATTTGATGTAGTTAATAAATCTCATTATTTTATTCACTTATTATTTTAGTTATAATTGTTATTGCTGCTACTTGACAATCACTTTACACAGGTTAACTCACAGCAACCCTGTGAGATAAACCATATTATCACCATTGAGAAAACTGAGACTTAGACATAAAAGTAGAAAGTGAGAGAATCAAGTTTCCACCTTTGACCTGGCAGGCTTTCACACTCATTCTCTCCCCAACATTCTCAGCCCTAGTTTTCTAACCTATCCACTAAAGAGTCATAATTTTTACCTGGTGTGTCTAAAGTGCTCCTGAGCTCCAAACTAGATTATGAAAATAGCAAGATCTCCAAGGAAGAACATGATTCCTTCTCTGTGCCGTGCAAAACAGGCAGGAATACGAGGCTCTTCTATGACGCCTAACTGTTGTGTCTGAAATTGAACTTTAAATCTCTTTTCCTTTGTCTGGTTCTTGAAGATAGCTTATTACCATTCTTAGTGTAATTTGCCATCATTCACCATGGACTTTGTCATGTCTTTTACAGTAAACATTAAATCACTTGAAGACAAATGGAAGAACCCTAAGAAATAAAAGAGAGAGCCTTGTTGTGAATAAGAGGTACATATGTAAGAAAGAGGATGAGAGTATGACATGTTTTAAATTAAAGGTGATTCATATTTTACAACAGGAGATTTCTATTTGAGCAAGATGTACTTTGCATTCTCTCTCATTCTCAAGGTGCTGAATCGGGCACACTGCATATCCCCACACGAGAAAAGAGTCTGGCACTTTAGCTTCTAAAAGCTTTACTAAAATTGGTCCAAAGTATGCTTTAAGCCATGCAAGGATATTAAGTATCACAGCCTGGGGAATCTCTGCCCTTGCTTCTCATCATCTGAGACTGTGTATGCCAACAACTTTTAGGTTTATAGATCCTCTGCCTCTAATATCTGCTACTCACTACTTACGAATTAGGGAGATATAGAGGCATTCGAACAGCAGAAAGTAACTTGGAGGCAGTATCATAGGATATTTAGTCAGAATAGAATTGAGAACACAGTGTGTGTGTGTGTGTGTGTGTGTGTGTGTGTGTGTGTGTGTAAAAGAGAAGAATGTAGAAGCTATATTAGTTTATTTAATATAACATCAGCTGCTTTAACAGATACTCAGTGGCTTAAGCAAAGAGAAATTGTTTACTTATTCATGTGTAATCAAAAATAAGCATTTCTGAATGCAGATCATCTTGCACATGGCTATTTCAGTAACCAGGGGCTGCCTACTTGGAGGATCTATCCTTTTATAGGTCCTTAAAGTTCTGTGAATTCTAGCAAGAGGTGGAGAAGGAGGAGGGAGTCATGTGGCACTCAACACTCCACTCACAGCCTCTTAGCAGCAAATTAGTCACATGGCAACACCTAGCTGCACAAGAAATAGGGAAATATGATTTATTATGTACCCAGAAAGAAGAGAAAGGGGCTTGAGCATTTATCCCATAGTCCTGGCCAGAATGATCTGGAAGTTAGACTGAATGCCTGGCAGCTACACAAACCCATTCTCTGGGACACCAAGAGGTCAGAATTTGAGCCAGGAAGTATGGGGAAGGTGCCATTGTGATTCTCAGGAAACTCTAGCTCTGAGCAAGGTGTTTTATTAAAATGTTCCTACTTTTTTTATATCTGTGAAGCACATTCCAGAGTCAGATTTCACAGTGTTAATTCCAAATATCTTTGAATTTTGGCTTCTCTTCATCATTAAAATCTAAGTTTAAATGCAATAACCTCAAAGAAACCTTCTTTCACATGAGTTTTTATAGAAGTTTTTCCTACTACCCACTCAAACTCTAAAACATTACCCTTTTTTACTTTCTTCATGGAAATTATCTGGATATAAAATTAATATATCTGTGACATTTATTTTCTCTCTTTCCTACTGGGATATAATCTCCACAAAAGCATGGGATCTCACTGTTTTAAAAACAGGCACCAGTATTTCCTCAATAAATAATTGTTAAGTGAATTAATTAAATACATCTGTCTATAAAACTAGGAAAATTCCATTTCCTATAAGTGTATAAGAAAGCAGAAAGCTACAAATATAGTTATAGTCATCTCAACTTCTAACAAATACCAGTGATATATTAACTCACCAATACTTTTATTGTTGTTGCTATTAATCCTCACCTGAGGATGTTTTTTCATTGAGTTTTAGAGAGCATGGAAGGGAGGAAAGAAGGGGAAGAGAGAGAGAAAAACATCCATGTGAGAGACACATGGATTGGTTGGCTCCCAAACTCTCCCTGAGAGTCTGGGATCAAACCTGCAACCCAGGTACATGCCCTTGACCAAGAATCAAAGCCTAGACCTGTTTATGTATAGACCAATGCTCTAACCACTTAGCAACACTGACCAGGATATAAATAAGTGTTTCATTAACTGTGTTGTCATTATCTATTCTATTCAAGAGCAATTCAAAGATACTCTTTTATAATTCTCTATGTCCAATATGTCCACTTGGGGTCATAAAAATGATAAGATTCCATTACAGTAAAGGCAAAAAGAATATGGAATAAAAAGAACAAAACAAAATTTTCTTTCAAAATTAAATCAATAATACACAACTAAGCATGTCAATAACCATTTTATTAATCCCAAATCTGCAAATAGCAATAATATTATAATTTTTATTTTTAACAAATAAATAAAATAAAGGTAGAACTTTGTATATTGGTGGCAATAAGCAAATATCAACAATAAAATTTTTAGATCTTAATATTCAGATTATTATATCTCTAACTTAAGAAATAAATTAATTTGTAGACAGATTTCTAGAATTTGGGGGAAAAAAATAAAACTATATTTAGTCTAGAACTACTAGTAGGTCAGCCCATTGGGTGAAGCACAACCTTAAGTTATAGAATCTCCTTTTTCTTTAAAATATATAGGCATCTAAAATAATTTTATTATCTAATGAGCAAATGGAGTGTAAATAGATAATTTCTTATATTTGTAACCAATGCCAAGATTTTCCTTCCTCTTTCCCCGCTTCCTCTCTTTTTCCCTCTTTCTCAGAATACTTGAGAATTCAATAAATCCCTACCACAGGCCTTATATGATGACTTTACTTACACTTTTCTGCTGGTGTAGGTTTATTAATCATCCCAAATAGTATTGGCAGGTACCTTTGTATTATGGAGTACCTAAAGTAAATCTTGGACTGTAGCTACTTTATGCTTGTGTGGCATTCGTTTAATCAGCTGAGTTCAAGATGAATAATGTTATGTTGCTGGATATTCTCTTCCACAAACTTAGTCCTACTGTTTCCACAGATGCCAACGGCATGTTCTCCTGGCTTGTCACCAGGCTTCTTTTCCCAGTGGAATGTCTCAGCAGCACAGCTAAGGCCCATGCTTTCCAAAGCCAAGCATTGAATTCAGGTTCCATTCTCCTGCCAACTCAATGCCTCACTGATTTTCCTTTATTGTTCCCTAATATATTGTGTAGACAAATGAATGATATACAAGGATTTTTAAGTTTATATAAGGATTTATTGAAGATTAAAAAAATACCCAAATGTTTGAGTACTCATACATACCTACTCTCTTTGGAGGCCCGTGGGAAACCATCCAACTAGAGTTCTGTGTCCTTGCCAACATTTTCTTCTCTAAATTGGGTGAAAATAGCATGTGGTCCTACTTCAGTATTTATATGTTTTCAATTTGGGGCATAATCAGAAACTGCTTTAATAAGCAATTTTTGGAAACAAACAGGTAAATCAAACTCAATTTGGAATTTTGAAAAAGCTGGGTACAGGTATGTTCCATTTTGTCTCAAGTGGTCTTATGAGCGATGTGAACAGAGCGAGTCTTCAGCAATTCAGAAGTCATGTCTCCTGGTTTTTTAAAAAATTTGTTTTAAATATCTAAGTGGATGTTTTGGTTCCTTGGTTCTTTCATTAGTGAAATATACTTATCCTACCTAACAAGTATCTCAGAAAAGTTTAGTGTTTTATAAATATGAAGCATGAGAAAATGGTAGTTTGTGACTTTCTCTGGGACTACTCATGGTACACAGAAAGATCTTAGATATTCACATTACAAATCTGTATTATCTGTTAGATAGAGGGCCACTGTTCACCTGGGTCAAATTCCTAAGGCTCTAAACTGACCAATTTATAACTTAGCATGAAAGAAAATTAGGTCCATTTTATCAAAAATAGGTCTATACTATATTTGCAGAAACTTCTCAGACAATTTAAATATTTTACTCTTTGCCCTTCCAGATACTGTTTGACCACCAAAACAACTTTCAGGAATGTGGTCCTCAAGCCCTGTATTATTATGCCATTCACTTGATCACACACCTATCAAAAGTCCTCTAATATGCACTGTGTCCAACTTACACTTTAAGTTTCACTGCTGGCAGCATTCCTTTTCTTAATACCTCATAACAGGATTATATGTATAATGTTTAGGAATGTTGTTGGTTATGTTTCCCTGAAGTTCAGCTGTGTATAATTTTCATAAGACTTTCCTAAAGGTCATCAAGATATTATTTGTTGGCTGATCCCTCAATAATAAATGTGCTGGCATATAATCCTATATAATAAAAGCCTAGGTGGTGTCGCACATGTCATCACAACATGGCTGCTGCGACATCATCCCAAGATGACCTCCACAAGATGGCTATTACAAGATGGCCACCACAAGAAGGCCACCACAAGTTGGCCAGCAGTGGAGGGCAGTTGTGAGCAACCAGGCCATCAGGAGAGGGCAGTTGGGGGGGCGGGGGAGGAGCAAGTCTGCAGGGGAGGGCAGTTGGGGGTGACCAAGCCTGCAGGGGAGGGCAGTTGGGGCATACCAGGCATGCAGGGGAGGGCAGTTGGGTAGGATCAGGACAGCAGGGGAAGGCAGTTAGGAGTGACCAGGCCTGTAGGGAGGGCAGATGGGTGTGACCAGGCCTGCAGAAAAGAGCAGTTGGGAGTGAGATCAGATTGCAGGGGAGGGCAGTTGGGGGCAATCAGGATGGCAGGAGAGCAGTTAAGCATCAATCAGGCCAGCAGGGGAGTGGTTAGAGGGTGATCAGACTATAAGGCAGAAGCAATTAGGAGCAATCAGGCAGGCAAGCATTTAGGAGCTAGCAGTCCTGGATTGTGAGTGGGATATCCAACTGCTGGTTTAGGTCCAATCCCATGAATTTTGTGCATTGGGCCTTTAGTAATGACATAAAGTCATGTCAAACTAAGCCTTGGACATACATGCCTCTGAATAAATATGTAAGTGCTTTATATAGTCTATGTAAGTAGAAATATTAGGTAGCTAATACAGTAGCTACCATTTATTGAGTCCTCAGTTTATAAAAGATATAGAGCTAAACATTTATAATCACAACTTCATTTAACTCTTACAATAATTCTAAGAGGCAAGACCGCTATAATTCCTTTTTTAAAGATGAATAAACCAGATTCAGACTAATTAACTGCCTTGCCCAGTATTGCAGAACCTTTAAAGATAGGATGGGACTCACCTGTAGTCTCTCACTTTTGGTTGTGTGTCACCATTACCCTTTCCTAAACAAAACCAGGGTTTTTGGAGATGTTGGTTCAACATCCTAATCATCTCTGGTCAGACCCCAACTACCCACCTCTTACATATCTGCATATACACTGACTACCTAAAGAGTGACATTCCAGACTGACCGAGCATGTTGAATGGATCTGGACATAGAAACTACTATGGGATGCAGGTCACTGCCAACAGAAACTCTGAGTGTCACCAGTACTACAAGAGGAGCATTAAGATGTTATCAGAGATTCAAAGGCCATCTTTATTGTTCATCAATTTTTATAAATCCCCTGGTTATTTCTCTCAAATGTCAAGCTCTATATGCTTTTTTTTCATAATTATTCCTATAATTTAATGCCTCAACATTAAGTGGTAATGTAAAAAACAATATGGGTTAATTTCCAGACAGTCTTAGGAATAGTTAAAAATAGTTCAGGCAGCGACTGTTTATCTTTTTTAAAAATATAAGTATCTGAGATGTTACTTTAAACACATCATACTAAAACTGTAATTCTATCACAAATTTGTATTACTTTTTTAAAAAAATGAAAAGCAGAGAGTAATTTATGAAGTATATCCTGTTGAGTCTGTTACAGGGATGACTTTTGGTAGGATCTCCTTGTGATTTTCAAAATTGCTTATTAGTTCTGGAAATTGCCATGTTGCTTTCTCAAAATCCAAGCAGTGAATTAATTGTTTTATCAGAGAATAATGGGACTGGTGATTGTGTATATGATAAAATATATAAATAAATATATAGCATTTATTAACAAGTTAACAACCATATTGTTCAGGTCTGCTAGATTCTGGGTATAGCCAGTTTTTCATTATTAACTTAATGTAAGTTCTTCACACCAATGAATCAACAGACAAACTTTTTTTCTTCACAGGTATGATTTGGGCTATTTGCTCTGTGGGATATAACCTTCCTCTTCCTTTTGGCCAAACTCTGAAACCAGTCACCTATTTAAATTTCACCCAAAAAAACATATTGGATTTTATTTTTAGTGTTTATAGTATAAATGTGTTTTCTGCTTACAATATCAAATGATCAAGGAGAGAAACTTTTTGCATGTTATTTTGCAGGAACTTGCACAACTAGTTTTCATGCTGTTTCTAATTTTTATGAGGACATGCAAAATCATTTTAGTGCAAACTACGCTGTATGTAGCTACAATGCTAAAAAAAAAATAATGTGGGCACAAAACTAAAGGGTTTTTTTGGTTGTTACTGGCCATGAATTCCCTACACTCTGCAGCCTTTTATGGAGTTTATATTGCAGTCTTTGTTCATGCTCATTTTACCCTGAAATATCCCTATTATAAATGTTGGCCTGTTCAAAGCAGAAAAATGATGACACTCGATTGCTTGCTGTAAGGGCCTTTCCTCGGTATTATGGATTGAAGTTTCTTATTTACACACAGCATGCAGGTGGCAATTTTCTTTCATGAATCCAAACAGCACTCATGTGGGTACAGAATTAGGGACCATATCTCTTCACTACCTCTTTTTACCTAGTTTTACTGTGGCCAGTGGTGGTCTAAATGCATACGAGTACTAGTCTTTTACCCACCCTGAATCTAATCAGAGGACTAAATGCAGCCTTCAGGGCAGTTTGCAGATTATAGCATATGCAGGCAAAATTGGCTAGCTTTCAATTATTTTATTTATTTACTTTTTAATTTATTATTATTGTTGAAAGTATGTGCCAGCAATATCAAAGGATATCTCAAGGAGAAATTATTGCACTTTTGCTCTTTTCTTTCCATTTTTGCTCATGTGCACCCTTATTAATTTTGGTTTTAAAGAAAAATGTTAATTGTACATATATGCGGAGTGGCCAGATTATTATGATCTCTGAATGCATAATAATCTGGCCACTCGTGTGTGTGTGTGTGTGTAAATATACATATTAGAGGCCTGGTGCATGAATTTGTGCATGGGTGGGGTCTTAAAGAACCATTTTGAATTACTTCACCGAGGCTTGAAATTCTATCCTGTTCCTCATAGAATACCTATTTTCAAAAACATAGGTCCAGGATGCCATGGGTAAATGATTATTTTATACATTGCAAGGTGTATCCAACAGTTGATGCAACTACTGCAATTTAGGAAAAGAGTGCGATGCCATCTATAACAACCAAGCAGAGTGCCACCAAGGAGGCAGTCATCATTTTGCGGGTTCAACTGTTGTATATCCTCCAGACCATCAAAATGTCCAAGATTTGTGTCACGGGCAAAAGTAGATAATATCCTAAAACTTCAGAAAACACACAAGAACAAGGGGAGAGGGAGGGAATCAATTGTTGCTATTAATCTTTCTACCTCTAAATGCTTAAATGGCCATAATATTCTTGCCTGTATATAGAATAAGCTTCTATGTCCTCTATTCTGTAAGTACCCTACTAACTGCAGAGTGCCTGCCACATTACATGGAACCAAGTATTTCAGGCACACACAAACAAGAAAGTGGATAACAAAGCTCTGGTTGAATAAACACACCGGAGTCCCAATGTGGTGTTTTGCTTTCTCTGTCAGAATGTATGTATGTATGTATGTATATATATATATATATATATATATATATATATATATATATATATTCCCGTGATATTTTACTATTTCTTTCTTTATAGTGCATGCCAGATACCTGTAATTTATGATACTTCATAAGTTGCATTTTCTTTTAAATTGAAGTTAAATTTGTGAAGGGAAAAGTTTGAGAAGTTTATGGTGGGCTCCTATCTTAAACATTGCAAAAATAATTAATGGATAAACAACAGTTGCAAACACACACACAAAAAACAAACAAAAGAAAACAAATAAACATGTAGATATGGGTGTAGCAGTGCAGCAAAGTGTGTCTTTTGGAATTGGGGATTGTTGGCCACATTAAAGGTCCAAGTTCCTGCTAACAGAAGTTAGACTACAAAGCACTCTAATTCAAAGAATATAAAGAAAACTATTCCAGGGAAAAAAAGCTATTGACTTACTGAGCTGTGAAATCAGAAAAAAATTTTCCAAGACAATTCCGAGGAAAGAGAATTTCTAAGGAAAACGTTATATTTTCTGTTGGTACCAAGGAAACTGGAAAATTGCTGTAAATGCAAATATTTATGCCAAGAGAATCATGTGACTTAGAGCAAGAGTCTGCCATTAGAACTCCACTTTTGGTTAAGTAGCAGCAGGGGTGCAACCCAGAAAAGGGTGCCAGCAGCCAGAACTCTCTGAGGAGATGGTCCATGGGCTTCAGAGCGGGACCAAGTGAAAATGAAAACAGGTTCTAGGAAAGGGGTTTTCAACAACCACACAGATGGTCCAAATGAAGCACAGGCTAAGAGGCTAGGCCAAAAGGCAGGAGACAATCAGTCACAAGCAACAGGATGCAGACAGCATACACCAGAGTAAATCTACCAGGTGCAGAACATGCTTTAACCTCATGCCTGGGAGAAAGAAGTATATTAAGGCCACACACCTGGTTCATCAACATGATAATCACCTCTTCTGATATTTTCTTAGTTTTATGCATGAGGAAAATAAGTAAATAAAAGTTGCATAAGTATATGTATGTGCATGTGTGTGTATGTGTGCAAACACACATATACATGTTTTCAACCATCCATATATATTAAAAGCCAGGGGCTGTCATGACCAAAACAACTGAATGGATGACTGAACAGGTTGCATGTGGCAATGAGGCTGGCAGGGGGGTTAGTGAGGGATGACCAAATGATCGAATAGTGGGCTGTGTAAGGCAAGCGGGTCAGTGGGGGGAGAGAGGACAGTGAGGGGTTACCAAATGACTGAACAGCAGTCTGTGTGGGGAGACCAGGCCAGCGGGGGGGGGGGGGGGGGAGGGGCAATTGGGGGCAAGCAGTCTGGCAGCCAGAGGCAGTTAGGAGGCAGCAGTCCCGGATTGTGAGAGGGATGTCCGACAGGCACATGGGGGGGGGGGGGGGAAGTAGGGGCAATCAGGCAGGCAGGCAGGTGAGTGGTTAGGAGCCAGTGGTCCTGTATTGTAACAGGGATGTCTGACATCCCCCAATGGGGTCCCAGATTGGAGAGGGTGCAGGCTGGGCTGAGGGGACCTCCCATGTACAAATTTTGTGCACTGGGCCTCTAGTAGTTAAAAAAAATAGCCTAAAGGGGCATGACTCCAAGTCCCTTTATGGTGGGTTTTGTGGTGTATTTTTGTTTTTGTTGGTTTTTATATTTTAATCTTTTTGTTTCCAGAAACTAACACATTTAATGTATTACAATGAATGTTTGTTTAATGAATGAATGATGAAGAACTCTTTCCTCTTCTGTCACACTGTGCTTTGCCATTCTACTTGTCTGGGATGAACAGTTGTACTTAAAGAGTTTGATACCAATATAATAAAGTGTATAATCCTATCTTAGAGAGATATCACTATCTGTTTAAACCTTAAATCTATTTTTGTCAAAAATATAAATAAAAAACTCTGTGACAGTTGCCCTGTGGAAAGGGGAAAGTGCTGGGAGGTGAACATGAGAGAGCCTCCTGGGTGCCACCCATGTTCCACATCCTGGTCTGTGAGAGGGTTACATGGGTCCATTAGTCATATAGGACCCCTACAGCATGTCCACTTGAGTATATGTAAGTTATCCCTCCAAAAACAACACTATCAGCCAAATAAAATGTGCTTTAAGGCCAGAAATGGGGCGGGGGAGGTGGTGGCTTAGCTAACAGAGCACTGCAGAGGTAGATTTCTGAATAGACATCTGGTGATGGGAGACAGAAAAGGCCTTTGGTCCTGAAGCCTTCATTGCATTCTGCCTAAGCACAAACATAATGAGCTCATTATGTGAAAGAGCAACCAGCACATTTTCTCAAATCTTCACTGACATCACATGAATTCATTACATTCTTATAAACTTACCATCTTGGGATGTACCCAGATCTCCTCTCCACTACCTGACAGGGCAGAATTTCGAAGATCATTTGGCCCTTGTTAAACCAGAAAGGACAACTCCTGACTCTTCCAGAGACTGGCCCTTTGAGTCCATTTACCAACTTCAATACGTGTTGCTTCTTTATACCTGTGTAGTGTGTTCCACAAAGAATTCCACTTGCAATTCTCTGCACCCATCTGGAGCGAGGGTCTTGAGGACTAACACCTAACTCCAAATTTGTGTGAGAACTCAGCACAATTCGAGACCCAGCAGACCTGTGGCCCAAACCCTGTTTATCATCAGTCATCACCAGACATGGGAATGGGAAATGATTGGTTTAACATTCAAATGAGTTGCCTAATACCAGCATCTTTCCTCCTTTTTTAGTTTATTTGTAAGGCATCAAGAAAAAAAAATAAAACTAATATGGATTATTTTTATAATGAATGCAATCTTCTTAGACTAATAGCCAGGGAAGAACTATGATTGTTATATGTCTAAAAATCCCAAATGGCAAAATATAATTAAAGCTAGAACTGTTGAACAAATAAACCTGTTAAATACATAATATTACTAGGCAAAATAGCTATGTGTTTATCACTTTGCCACTATAATTACATTCACTGCAACTCTTCATGAATATATTAATATCTTGCTAGCATTATAGAGGCTAAAACATAAATTGAAGAGCATTGAGTACAGTTTCAACCAGAAAGAGCATGGTAAAAATTCTTGTTATTAAAAAACAAAAATAAAAAAGACCTTTGCATTTAATGTTACCACTAATTGCTTTACTGAGAAATAAAAGATTCTTTCTATAACATGCTACTCAAATTAATAATCATTTTGTACTTCCATGTGGCTATCTGGTTAGAAAAGTCATAAAGGATCTATTCCAGGTCTCTTTGTGCAAGAAGCACAGAAATTGTTCAGTATAACATGAAAAGGAAAGACCAGGAAATGAGCCTCGGTTGCTATTTCCATGTAAATAGAAGACAAATATTTTTAAGTAATTTTAACTAATTTCCAAAGATTATGGATAAATTATAATTGGATAGATGTGGGTTAGAGTGGGTGTGTTAGTTATTAGGAGCTAGGAGAGGTCAGGAAATTAATTCCCTCGGGGTGAAACTCTGTATCCAAAAATAAGCAAGTAGGGACTTTGAAATTATTTCTGAAGGTTTGACAAAATCACTGCCAAAGGCTGCATGGGAAAAGGGGGAGAAAAAATTACTTATAATGAATAGCAAAAGAAGGTAGAGGAAGAGGAAGGAAGGAAAGGAAAAAAGAAATCCAAGTCTCTATGAGTACAAAGTGCATATTAATCTGTATTGCCTGTGTTAATAAAATACTGCCAATACCACCAAGACCTTAGACACCAAGGAGGAAAAATTTTATTAAAAATCACAACTCTTGCCGAAACCGGTTTGGCTCAGTGGTAGAGCATCGGTCTGCGGACTGAAAGGTCCCGGGTTCGATTCCGGTCAAGGGCATGTACGTTGGTTGTGGGCACATCCCCGGTGGGGGGTGTGCAAGAGGCAGCTGGTTGATGTTTCTCTCTCATCGACGTTTCTAGCTCTCTATCTCTCTCTCTTCCTCTCTGTAAAAAATCAATAAAATATATATTTTTTTAAAAATCACAACTTTTTGCCCTGACTGGTTTGGCTCCATGGATAGAGCATTGGCCTGCAGACTGAAGGGTCCCAGGTTTGATTCCGGTCAAGGGCATGTACCTTGGTTGCAGGCACATCTCCCGCAAGAGGTGTGCAGGAGGCAGCTGATCGATGTTTCTCTCTCATCGATATGTCTAACTCTCTATCCCTCTCTTTTCCTATCTGTAAAAAAACAATAAAATATATTTTAAAAAATCACAACTCTTTAATGAACATAGATGACCAAATTCTCAACAAAATTCTAGCAAATCAGATCCAGCATTACATCACAAAGATCATACACCTTGACGAAGTAGGATTTATCCCAGGGATGTAAGGATGTTACACTATCTGCAAATCAAAAAATGTGATACATCACGTAAACAAAATGAGAGATAAAAATCACATAGTCATATCAATAGATGCAGAAAAAGCATTTTACAAAATCCAACTCACTTTCTTCATGAAAACTCACAGCAAAATGGGACTAGAGGGATCATACCTCAACTTAATAAAAGCCTTATATGACAAACCTACAGGCAACATCATACTCAATGGGAAAAAATTAAAACCTTTTCACCTAAGAACAGGAGGAGACAGGGATGCCCACTCTCACCACTCCTGGTCAACATAGCCCTAGAAGTGCTATCCATAGCAATTAGACAACAAGAAGAAATAAAAGGTATCTGAATTGGAAAAGAAGGCATAAAACTGTCATTATTCACAGATGATATAATACTATACATATAAAAACCTAAAGACTCCATCAAAAATTATTAGACTTAATAAATGAATTCGGCAAATTAGCAAGATACAAATTAACTCTAAGAAATCTATGGCATTTTTATACACCAATAGTGAATTTACAGAAAGAGAGATTTAAAGAAATCCCATTTACCATCAGACCAAAAAATTAAAGATACCTAGGAATAAACTCAACTAAGGAGGTAAAATACCTATACTTAGAAAACTAAAGGACATTGAAAAAGTAGATAGAGGAAGACATAAATAGATGGAAGAACATACTGTGTTCATGGGTTGGTAGAGTCAACATCATTAAAATATCCATGCTACCGTACCCAAAGCAATCTATAGATTTAATGCTCTCCCCGTTAAAATGCCAATGGCATATTTCACAGACCTAGAATGAATTCTCCAAAAATTCATCTGAAATTAAAAAAAAAAAAGACCTTGAATAGCTACAGGAATTCTGAGAAAGAACAAAGTAAGAGGGATCTCAATACCAGGTATCAGGTTGTATTACTAAGTCACTGTTCTCAAAACTGCCTGGTACTGGCACAAGAACATATATATAGACCAATGAAATAGAATAGAGAACCCAGAAATCAACCCAAACCACTATCCTCAATTAATATTTGACAAAGGAGGCAAGACCATACAATAGAGTCAAGACAGTCTCTTCAATAAATGGTGTTAGGAAAATGGTACAAATACATGCAAAAAAAAAAAAAAAATGAAACCAGACCACCAATTTACACCATAGACAAAAATAAACTCAAAATGGATAAAGGATTTAAACATAAGATGAAAACCATAGAAATATTAGAGGAATCCACAGGCAGCAAAATATCAGACATGCTGAAGCAATATCTTCACCAATACAGCTCCTAGGGCAATAGAAACTAAAGAGAAAATAAACAAATGGGACTACATCAAAATAAAAAGTTTCTGCACAGCAAAAGAAACTATCAACAAAACAACAAGAAAACCCACTGCATGGGAGAATATATTTGCTAATGGTATCACCAATAAGGGTATAATCTCCAACATTTACAGGGAACTCACACAACTTAACAAAAGAAAGATAAACAACCCAATCAAAAAAATGAGCAATGGACCTAAATAGATATTTTTTTCAAAGAGGACATAAGAAAGGTCAAAAGATACATGAAAACATGCTCAAAGTCACTAATTATTCAAGAGATGCAAATCAAAACAACAATGAGGCACCATGCCATACCTGTCAGAATGGCTATCATCAACAAATCAACAAATGACAAGAGCTGGTGAGAATGTGGAGTAAAAGGAACCCTTGTGCACTGCTGATGGGAATGCAGACTGGTGCAGTTACTCTGAACAATATGGAGTTTCCTCAAAAAACTAAAAATGGAACTACAATTTGACCCAGTGATTCTATTTCTAGGAATATATCCTAAGAAAATAGAAACTCCAATCAGAAAGGATATATGCACACCTATGTTCATAGTAGCACAATTTACAATAGCTAAGATTTAGAAACAGCCTAAGTGCCCATAAGCAGATGAGTGGATTAAAAAACATTGGTACATCTACACAATGGAATACTATGCTGCAGTAAAAAAGAAGGAATTCTTACCATTTGCAACAGCGTGGATGGAACTAGAGAGCATTATGCTAAGAGAAATAATTCAGTCAGAGAAAAGATAAATATCATATGATCTCACTCATTTGAGGAATATAATGAACAGTATAAACAGATGAACAAAAACAGATCCAGAGACAGAGAAGCATTCACCAGACCATCAAACCTCAGAGGGAAGGTAGAGAAATGTGGGGGTAAGGAGGAGAGATCAACCAAAGGATTTGTATGCATGCATATAAGCCTAACCAATGGACACAGACAACAGGGGGTGAGGGCATGAGTGGGATGGGGAGGGGAAGGCAATGGGGCATAAGGACCCATATGCAATACCTTAATCAATATTTTTTTAAAATCACAAGTCTTTAAAAACAACAGCAACAACTGAAACCTCCCCCTGAAAACTTACTGATCTTAAATATTTATATTACTCTATTTTTTTTCTTATTTTTTGATACTTTTTTCTTATTTATTATTTTTTTAAATAAATCTTTATTGTTCAGATTATTACAATTGTTTCTCCTTACCCTCCCCCCATAGCTCCCCTTCACCTGGTCCCCACTCCACCTTCTGCCCTTACCTTCCCCCTTCCCCCGTCCTCATCCATCAAACAAAAGGAATCCAAAGAGGACTACACCAAGACATATCATAATTAAAATGCCAAGAGCAAAAGACAAAGAGAAAATCTTACAAGCAGCAAGAGAAAAACAGTTAGTTACCTATAAGGGAGCACCCATACAATTATCAGCTGATTTCTCAACAGAAACTATGAAGGCCAGACGTGAGTTGCAAGAAATATTCAAAGTGATGAATAACAAGAACCTACAACCAAGATTATTCTACCCAGCAAAATTAACATTCAGAATTGAAGGGCAGATAAAAAGCTTCACAGATCAGAAAAGCTAAAGGAGTGCATTTCCACCAAACCAGTATTATATGAAATGCTAAAAGGTGTTCTTTAAAAAGAGGAAAAAGAAGAAAAAAGTAAAGATAAAAATTATGAACAACAAATACATATCTATCAACAAGTGAATCTAAAAGTCAAGTGAATTAAAAATCTGAGGAACAAAATAAACTGGTGAATATAATAGAATCAGGGGCATAGAATGAGAGGGGATTGATAATTCTCAGGGGAAAGAGGGTGTCTGTGTGGGAGGTATGGGAAGAGACTGGACAAAAATCATATACATTACTTTAAATATAAATTGATATTCAGACATTAAGTTTTACCATCAGAGTATCTAAGAAATATGGGGACCTAGAAACAGAGAGCACAGAGCCAACAAGCTGGGTGCTCCACAGTGGTCACCATTGGTCAGATCTAAGACATGGCCAGAATCATTTCTTTGGATAGACATTTTTCACCACAATGGCTACATTTTACCCTGAAATTATGCAAGGGAATTAGATATTTGTAAAGTAAAAATTAAAGTCTTTCCTTAGGACCTCATGAATCATTACACATTTTGTTTCAACTTTTCTTCAGTTCCTTTTGAATGAATATCATGTAATAACAATTTAAGTCAGCCACCACACCGTTTTTGTTGATGATGAAATGACTGCAATGCCCGAACCAGTCTACTTTCACAGCCATTGTGCTCAGGGTTTTAGATGGTGACGTTCTATTTCCTCACTTTTGGACTGTAGACAAATCATTCCCTCAAGTCATACTGCTGAACAGCTACCAATTTTTAGCAACACAAAATTATTCCCATTTCATGATGGATTACAACTTAAATCATTTTGAAGGACATCACCACCCAACCAGTTAATTTATATATATATATATGGGGATGGGGAGATTGCAAATCTGGATGATCTCAAAATGAAAATTACTTATAGCAAGTGGTCCCCACACTCCACATGTCTGCAGACATCCATGACACAGATTTGATCTCTCTTTAAATAACAACTGGCAATAATTCACTGTTTGCTCAAACCTTGGATAGAGACCAAGATTTTTCATATGTTTTGGAAGGGCCCTGATCCTCATTCTAGCTTCATGCCCTGACTTCTCTCTCTCCCCACCCACATCCTGCTGCTACAACATTGAGATGACTGAAATCCCAAACACCGATTTCTTCTTTATCCCTGATTATTTGTACACGTTGTTGTATTTTAATGGAGATGCACTTCGTCATTGCTTCCACTTGCCAGAGCCTACATTTTCCCCCTTTAACCCTCAATTGAAATATCACCCCATCCAGGAAATCTTCCTTGATGACGAAAGACCATATGGTTGCCCTTGTCTTGGTTTTCAAAGGGTAATTGCTGGTTTGATTTCTCTCTCTCTCTCTCTCTTATGGGTTTATATGCTATTTAAAGTTAGAAACCAGTGTTATTAATATTTAAAACCCCAAGACTCATCATAGTAACTGATACATACTTTGACTTCACTAATTTGAACAAGTTGAATAAATAGCTGAATCAACAAAAGCAAAAAAACAGAGAAGAGGAGAAAGGAGAGACAAATGGAAAACAGTGACTGTCTGTGACTATGAAACCACTCTACACTTCTCCTGGTTTGCTCAGATACAGTGCCCCTAAAATTTTTTTCCAACTCTCTTCATACATTATCTACATGGTACATAGGAGATCTCCTTTAACTTGATATGTGAAGCCTACCTTTTAAAGAAATTATAGAGATTTGCTTAAAAGTAAGCAGGTATTTGATGACCAGGTGGGAACTAGGCCTTCTCACACTTTGTTTCCACCCAGTACGGCGCCATGTGCTGTATGCCCAGAAATGATACATTGGGAGGGAGTAGCAGGGGACGGGGAAGTGTCTCCCCAGAACAATTGTTTGGGCACAAATCTTTTTATTTACTATAAGTAGAGAGAATACATCTTGTTCTGGCTTGAATAAACTTAAACTCAGTAAAACTAGACAATCCTGTTAAATTAGTTAGGGGGCCAATTTTCAGGGAAGAGGGGGCAAAGCTACACATCCCCTGTGAGGTAGCCAGGATTCCATGAAGCAGTATCACTAGAGCAGTACTGAGGGAGAGCATCACTGAACTTGGGGAATCCCCTTCGGAATGTGAGGGTGCAAGAACTGGCCATCAGAAGAGGTTTACCTTTATCATCAAATAATGAGTTCAGGCATGGAACAAAAATCCTGTCCAGGTCACTTGGCTACTGTCACAAAGATAGAACTCAGGCTGTGGCTGAAAAGATGGGGTTGAAATTCTTTCCAAGGCATTGGCAGTTACGAACAAGCCATATCCACAGAGACCCGGATAGAAAGGCCAGCGAGGTTACCTGGTGGGAGGCCTCAAGGACTGTCAGTTATCCTTTAAGCATAGACCAGACTTCCCAGCTCCCTTCTACATGACACTGCGTTCTTCTCTGCAGGAAACACAGGGAAACAGAAATTCTCTTCTTGATTTGAAAAAAAAAAATTATTTTTATCTCTTGTTTATTTGAGAGAAAAATGTTTCCCACTCATTTTGAGGAAACCCCAAATGGCATAGGGTTCCATTTGACCCTGAGGGAACAGTATTAAGTGATACAGACAAACTCCCAGATTTGACCTTGCAGCTGCCCTAAATCAGTTACCAATTGCTATGGCATTGGCCATTCTATTTTATCTCCTTGGGTCTCCCAAATCCCATCCTTCAACCCAAATGTGGCATTCTACAATACTGAAGTATTGGCACATTGTTGTAGACAAGCCTGCAGTATATATTTTAAAATCATCACAGAGGCAATGGTGAGAAGCCTCCTTGGGTCAAGGACAAACACCAGGAGACCCTTGATCAGGAAAATAAAAAAGAAAGAAGAAATGAGAATTTTTCTGTTTTTGCTGTGTTCAAGTAAATAAACATTTTATCACCTATATACCTATGTTGTAATTTGATTAGCATCAATTCCAGCCCAAGGGTGGTGTGGTTGTAATATGCAATATTAACACTATTTTTGTATCTTTAGGAACACAGACTTACCATACTTCAGAAAATGAATTATAAATATTGGAATCATATTATCCCTTAATCTTTTTTTCTAATTAAAATTCATTAAATTAGGACCATGTTTTTCCTCCTTTAACAGAGCTACAATACCCAAGAAGTCAAAATGATTCCTTACTTACTCATTTCCAAGGTCCTAATATTAAATACTGCAGGTGTTCAGTACCCTGGTAAAATGCTGTCAGCTATTCAGATACCATATGCTAGATAAATCTTGCAAATAAATGAATAAATAATATATTAATGCCCTGGGTCCTTTCTCACCAGATTTATACAGCACGAAAGTGATGTGGAGACTGACAGTCACTGTAATATATGTAAATAGCTAAATTGGACAATTCAGGCACGAAAATACATTGTAGCTTGGTGCTTATTATTATAAATTTATGCTTTATACATTTCCATTCTATGAGTTAATATATTTCTTGGTTTCCAGGTTCTCATATCTCCTATGATACCTTGTCTTTAAAGTATTGCACAAAATATCAAGAAAGCATTAATCTACAGTTTAAATACTGTGTTTGTTTATACTCTCACCCAAAGCATATTTCCTCCTTACAATGAGGTGTTTCCTAACAGCATGATAAAGTGTTTTCACCTTGGCTTTGGCAAACTTCCTCTGAGACTGACTTCTCCCAAGTGCCTGCTGGTCTGTATCCATCTACACTGTGGACACCATTATGGGCTGAGGATGATAGCCTCTTCTTGGATATCAGTGATCTGAGCTGCTGTAAATTGTTCTAAGCTTGTAAAAGAGAGTTGTTGTTGATTTCTTTGGTTGGCACACTATTTTCTCACGTAATGTGGAGAATTAATAGATGAGCACCTCTGTTTAGGTCTACAGTAGGTGATTTCCAAGCCACTTTTCCAAGCCACAGATGAATTCTGTTTGAAGAGTCCTGGAAATAATTTCTTGCTATATTTATAAACAGCTTTGTATTTTCAGTTCTATTGTTATCATTATTCAATGCAACTTTAGAATTAAAATGTGTGCTTTCACTCCTCATTTTCCAAAGGCAAATTCAAAATCTGCCATCTTGGTAACTGCACCAATTTTTCCTTTATGCAGGCAATTAACCAGTCAGGTTTACAAACCTGTGGCAATCCTTTGACTAATGAAAAACATGAACACTTCCCAGTCACTTAAGTCGGAGGAGTTTGTGTGATGGCCCCAACCTATTGGCTCCAATTTACTTGAATTTCTCTTTTTGTCTCCTTTTCTATGATAAGGGGTGAGTTGATTCAGTTCTTTCATCTTCTGTGGAAACCATAGAAATATCAGCATCAGCATTACTCGTTTTTCTTCAAAGGGGTCCAGGTTGAGAAATGTCACTACATACATTTAGGAGAAAAATTGTTAGGTAATGCTGTTTTCTTCTAAGAGTTAGGTTCTAAAGAATGGTTACCTTAGCCTAGCTGGCATGGCTCAATGATTGAACCAAGACTTATGGACAAGGAAGTTACTTTTCAATTCCCTGTCAGGGCACATGCCCGGGTTGCTGGCTTGATCCCCAGTGGTGGTGGGGAGGGGCGGGGCGGTTGTGCGCTAGAGGCAGCAGATCTCTTTCATTGTTGATGTTTCTATCTCTCTCTCCTTCTCTAAAATCAATACAAATATGTATATTTTTAAAGGAATAGTTTGCTTATATATTGAAAGATGTTTTTTTTGTATAATTTATCAATTTTCATTTTGCTTCTGACTCTGTATCTGTGGATCATCTGGTTTCCTCTTCTCTTTTTTTATCCTCAGTTTCCTCTGTACACATTCCTGACCACATCCCTGTTCCACATATCTTTAGCAGACTCAGGGAGTTAGGCAGTTATATCTTTAGCAGACTCAGGGAGTTAGACTACTGTGTGTGTGTGTGTGTGTGTGTGTGTGTGTGTGTGTGTGTGTTTGTTTAGTACAGAAATGTCATTTACATTTATTTTATTGGGGCCACTCCTGCAACTACCTTCTATTTACTAGCTTGTACAATCACAGGTAAAATCAGAACTGCTGCATGGAATGAGGAGTTGTATAAAGAATAAATGTTGTAACAATGAACATGGAAGAAATTGAATGGAAAACGTAACAATAATGAACTGTGTAAGCAATTCCACAGGTGAAGAGTAGTGAAGCAAAAATAGGGGGTTTGCTTTGGTTTTATATTTAATTGAATCAAAATAACATACAGAATATATTCCCTGCCTGAGGCTCTCAATTTCGATTTGGATGAGAATAAGGTAGAGAGTGAGAGGTTGGGAGAGAGGGAGGGGATACAAGACCCAAAGGTGGGTCCTTGGAGGCCGTTGTTAGAAGGGGCTCATTTGGAGTGTGTCACTAGGGTGTCCTACACCACTCAGGCAGGGTTTTGAAATTCTTATCATCCAGCTAATAAATCTGTCATTTTCCCCTTTATCCTCATACTTTGCTTTCTGCTTTCCTTATAGCTTATTGAGTGTATATTGGGTGTTGATTAATTATGTTTATGTACAAGGCTGTGAAGGCCTGTCAGAATTCCATTTAGGTTGCTTGTCATGGGCTCATCAACACCTGGCAGGTTTGTTCTATCCTCTGGTGTGATCCAGGCAAATCTTTGATGCAGAGAGGCAGGCTCAGTGTCAATAACCAGGAGCAAAGGTAAACCCACGGGTGTCATAGTGATGTGATTTGCAGGCAGCAGGGCAGGAGAAAGGAGAATGCCAATTAAGTGCAATACAAGTGTGCCATGTGTATGTATTCCTAGTGTAGGGTGTAATTCCCAGGGCCTTTAGATTGTGAATAATTGACACCCGTGTAAGGTGGATCACTATAATTGTCCCTATCTCACTGAGAAGGAAATTGTCATGCACTCAGGCAAAGCTCAATTATGCTCTGTGTTTCTTTGCTGTACCCAGGTACTTCCCAGGGGTGCTGTGAGGCCCAATTACTAATTATTAAGAAGAGCTCTTATGCTCTGATGACATCCTTTGGAATGCAGATCTCTATGAAACAACGGTGATGTCTTCATGTTTTTTATAACAGTTGGCATAAGACCAGGCACCTTTGGTCACCTAGTCAATGCTTTCTGAGCTAAATAGAAAAAGGGAAGAGATGGTTATAAAGAGAAGATTGCAGGAAAGAGGATGCTCTACCCAGTCCTTTTTCAGAGCTCAGACTACACAAATAGAAAAACTGGTTCCATGTGGCCCTCCCATTAAAATGACAAAAAATATAAAAGGTTAGAAAACTTTAGATTTTTAAGTGTCCTTATAGCTCCTGGGTACTAAACAAAGGGTAATAAAGATTTGTTACAATAACCATTTAAAAAAGGAACTAGAACCACTATATTGGAATATCTAATAAAAACAATGCAAAAGACTCAAAGGAAGTTTAGTAACTAGGGGAATTCAGTGTCCTTGGGATGCTCAGAGTATTAGGGAAGAAGTATAAGAGAAAGGTTTTGACTAAAGCTCCAACAAAAAGTAACAATGGGCTGAAGAACATCCCCCGGTTCTGTTATGTCAGCTGGTAGCTTGGTATTGACTGAAGAGCATGTTTTAATGCAAGCCTGCTGGCTGGATAAAGCCATGTGACCTTAGGGAACAACTTAATCTTTCTAAGTCTGCTTTTTCATAGGTAAATTGGATAAACAATAGTATACACCCAATGGAGATTTGGGAAGCAGTAAGTGAGATGATACCTGTAAACAAATGAGGAAAGTGATTGATGTAATTCATTATCAATAAATCCATTGGTTTATTGCTACTGCAGATGTTACTTAGGGCCTGACATGATGTGGGTGCTCAATAAGTATTTATTGAATGAATGAAAAGTTAATTTTTCAGTAGGTCATTTCTCTGCTTTGGTGTGATAGTGTTCGAGAGAGAACAATGGAAATCAGAGTTTTAGATATGTGCCGCTATCATATGTTTTAGACAAAAACAAAGCCCGGCCTGTGTGCTCAGTGTTCAAGTATCAACCCAAAAAGCAGGAGGCCAAGGTTCAATTCCCAGTCAGGGCACATGCCTAGGTTGCAGGCTCAAACCCCAACAGGGGGTGTGCAGGAAGAAGCTGATCAGTGATTCTCTGGCATCACTGAGGTTTCTGATTCTGTCTCAGAAACCTCAGTGTTTTTATCTCTCTGTCTACCTTCCTCTCTCTAAAAACAATGATGTAGCCGGGACCAGTTTGGCTCAGTGGATAGAGCATCGGCCTGCGGATTGAAGGGTCCCAGGTTCGATTCCGGTCAAGGGCATGTACCTTGGTTGCGGGCACATCCCCGGTGGGGGGTGTGCAGGAGGCAGCTGATCGATGATTCTCTCTCATCGATGTTTCTGGCTCTCTATCTCTCTCTTCCTCTCTGTGAAAAATCAATAAAATATATTTTTTTAAATAAATAAAAACAATGATGAATATTGCTTTTAAATCTATATATGGCTTTGGGTAATATGGCCATTTTAACTATGTTGATTATTCAAATCCATGAACACAGAATAACTTTTCACTACCTTGTATCCTTTTCAAAGTTTTTAAATAATGCTCTGTAGTTTTCAGTATTTGGGTCCTTCATATCCTTTGTTAAGTTTACTTCTATGTATTTTATTGTTTTTGTTGCAATTACAAAAGGGAATGTGTGAGGTTTGTTTTTAAAATTAATTTTCCCGAAGTTACATTCATTATTAGTATTCAGGAGAGCAATAGATTTTTAAAATATATATATATTTTATTGATGTTTTACAGAGAGGAAGGGAGAGAGATAGAGAGCCAGAAACGTCCATGAGAGAGAAACATCGACCAGTTGCCTCCTGCACACCCCCAACCAGGTATGTGCCCGCAATCAAGGTGCATGCCCTTGTCCAGAATTGAACCTGGGACCCTTCAGTCCACAGGCCAACGCTCTACCACTGAGCCAAACCAGTTTTGGCAGAGCAATGGATTTTTGTACATTGTTTTTTGTTGTTTTTTTATCCTGCAAAGTTACTACATTTGTCCATTGTTTCTAATAGTTTTTTAGTGGAGTTTTTAGGGTTTCCTATATACAGAATCATGTTATCTGCAAAAAGTACCACATCACTTCTTCATTCCCCATTTAAATGACTTTTATCCTTTCTCCTACCTGATTCCTCTGGCTAAGACTTCCAATACTATGTTGATAAGAGTGGCAAGACAGGGCAACTTTGTCTTATTTCTGATTTTAGAGAAAAAGCTTTTATATTTTCAACATCACTGAGTATGATATTGGCTGAGTATTTGTCAAATATTGCCTTTATTGTGTTGAAGTACTTTCCTTCTATATCGATTTTATTGAGTGTTTTAATTATTAATGAATGTTGTATCTTGTCAAATGCTTTTTCTGCATCTATTGATAGTATCCTATGATTTTTATCTTTTGTTTTGTTAATGTGGTGTATTACATTAATTGATTTGCTTATGTTCAACAATCCTTATGCCCCTAGAATAAACCCCACTTCATTATGATGTATTATTGTTAATGATTTTTGTATTTAGTTTGCTAGTATTTTGTTTAAAATTTTTGCTTTAGAGATGTTGGTTTGTAGTTTTCTTTTATTTTCCCTCCTTGGCATGTTTTGATATCAGGGTTATGCTGGTCTCATAAAATGTGTTAGAAGATGTTACCTCTTCTTTAATTTTTCAGAAAAGTTTGAGAAAGATATCAAGTATTCTTTGAATGTTTGATAGAATTCACTTATCCTGGACTTTTATTTTTGGAGAGTTTTTTATTATGTTTGTTTCTATTTCAATATAAATAGAATGTTTACCATTCTATTTAGATTTTCCATTTCTTCAGGATTCAGTCTAGGAAGCTTCATATGTCTAAGAGCTTATCCATTTCCTCCAGGCTATTGAAATTGGTGGTATTTCGTCTTTCATAGTTTTCTACAATAGTATGGTCCTTTGTATATCTGTGATATCTGTGGTAACTTCTCTTTTATTTCTAATGTTGTTTATATAAGTCATTTATCTTTTTTTTCTTAGTATGTCTAGACAGGGGTTTGTGAATTTTATTAATATTTCAAAGCACTTCGTTGTATTACTTTTTTGTATAGTCTTTTTATCCCCTATTTGCCCTTTTTCTAATGTTTCCTCCACAATACCGTGAATGTTGTCACCAGACTCTCCAGCATAAATCCTATTGATGTCTCCCCATCAGCATCATATAAAAGGCCCTTTTGGGTAAAGTAGATATGAAACAGCCTTTCATTGTGATCAGATCACTGTCTCTCTCCAGTTTTCTCTCACTCTATTGTCTCACTAACCCTCTCTGTCTAATACAACTAATAATAGCCATTTATTGAAGATGTTCCAAAAACAAATCCTTTCAATACCTTATCACTCTAATTTCATAGATGGAACACACTGCAGCAGAAAGGTTAAATAAGTTGCCCTGCTCAGGAAGTGACAGAGCTGGTGCTTGAGCCGAGACGGTCTGACAGTGAAGTCTAGCCTCTTAGCCAATGTGCTCAATTTCACTTCTACAGTAATGAAGTCATTTCTATTCTCTGAATGCATCGAGATTTCTCATGCTCTTGTATCTTAACAAATATTGTTTCCTATGTTGGGAACTTCTACCAGTCTTTCAGCACCTTATTTACTACATAAATTCTTTGACGTCCTTTAAGATATCCAAAGATATCTTACTATCAGGCCTTACTAGGAATGTGTAGTAGTTTTTCTTTGTGCTTTCTTAGCATTTAACAGAATGTAAAAATTATGTCTTCATTGGAAGGATATACTTTTCTATCTGTTTTCCAGCATTAAGCAGAGAGCTTGACACACAGTTTATTCCTTGTATTGATTGGATGTGGAGCTGCTGAAGGGTGGAGGAGACAGCACCTCTAAATGGACAACTCTGGCTAGAAGGTTGCTGATTGTATTGACATTGTCTGACCTTTTGAGATTTCCAATTCTACCTTGAAAAACACTAGGATAGACAAAAATGAAGTCCATCCTAAACCAATCTCTTATTGTTAAGTTTTCCATTCATGGAACCATTTTGACAGAGTCATAGAATTTCAGGACAATGGTGGAGTTGAGACAGTTTAATAACCAAAGCTCTAATTATTTAAAGAAATAAACTAGGGCTACACAGAATTAGTAACTCATTCATAAGATCACTGCAAGTTAATATTATAGCCTGTACTTGAATCTGAATCTATTGCTTTCAAATCCATAGCTCCTGGCTCTTTCTCAGAGGCACATATATATACCAAGGTGATTTTATTTTACACACACACACACACACACACACACACACACACACACACACATTCATTGCTAATGAATTGATTCAACAAATACATGTGTTTCCTTATCTACAGCTTAGATTTATTTGTGGTAATAATTAAGAATAATAGAAATTCAGTGACTTACACAGAATATCTTATTTGCTTCTAAACTTTACAAAAAAATCACTACTTCATTTTTCTTCAGGACTAGGAAAATCTATCCAGTCATATGTTTTTAAACCAGTCAGTGCAAAGAAATCAAGTTTATGCAGTTCGCTGACTTACTTCCCCTAGTGTTTACTCCACCTCTATCACCATAACAGCAGCTAACATTTTTATAATTATCTTTTACCATAACTTCTGCATGATTTACATGCATTACCTTACTCAATCCATGAAAAAAAAACCTTGGAGGTAGGTCACCATTAGTTTCCCATCTTACAGTTAAAGATACTGAACCTTATGAGATTTAATAAATTCCACAGGGTCACAGAACTTCCCAAGGGCATAAACTGCAGTTGTATTTAAAGTAAACCTGACACCAAAGCTTAGGCTCTTAACCACTAATCTAGCCCATGTGTCTTTAACATTGTGCTTCTTTTCTGTTTAGAAAGATGCAATCACAGATCTGAAGATCTAGAAATTATGTTACATTCTGGTTGGCTACTATAAGTCATTTGACAGAAATAGAAAGTAAGATTTTACGAAATTAATGGATCAACCTCTCCTGGAATTAATGTTCTTAATTTTTTTTCTTTTTTCTTTTTTCAACATCACACAATAAAGTGCTTCTTATAATGTACATAATAAATATGGATGACTGATTCATGAATTCTACCTCCAATATATACTGCTATATAAACACATGCATATGCATGTATGTATATCAGTATCTTATCTGTGTGTTTCCAATAATAAAGACCCTTGGAATAACAACCAGCCTGTCAAAATATAATAAAAGAACTACATTCTGGAGGGAATTACATTATCATTACCATTGACATGGGTAGAATAATTGAGTATCCCTTAACTACTGCCTGTCATGGCCTACTCTTGTCTTAGCACCCAGTTTAAACAACACTCAGCCAGCTGCCTGCAGATTTAGCCAACATTGATGTTAATGTAAAATTCTGATAGCCCAGATGGTTATTTCTAGACCTTTAATCAAAAGTAGTAACTTTGTGTGGGTCTAAGGCATAGCTACCCTACACATAAGCTAGTGGTTTCCTGTTTACTTCATAGTTCTGCCTTTGTGAAAACTGAACGTGTAGATGGTGGTGATTTTATTAATTCCCACCGGAGAGAGAAAGAAGGAAACAGAAGGAACTAGGCAGCAATTGTCAAAAGTCTGTGAAAATCATAATACTTTGTCCTCCGTAACTTAGCCTGTATTTTTCTTTCCTCGCTGCTATTATTGTATATAGAGGGTCCTCTGTACTTGTGAACATCCTTAAGCACGTCTTTCCACACCTTTATATATCCTATATGTCACCATCACGGTGCTCTTGCACATAAAAAGGGAAATAAAGACTTGGTGCATTGAAGCAGCCACAGACAAAATGGACAGACCAAACAAGCTTCAAGTGCTCCTAGGGAGAACAATGGAAGAGGTTGGGATTTTGGAGTTTGGTTAGGTCTTTGCCTACCCAGAGGAGAGGGAATTGCTAGTATGTTGTGGAAAATCAGATCCCTAGAATAATGCTGAACAATTCAGTTTTCATCAAAGCCACTGTCCATCACAATTCTAAATCCCTTTTATTAGGATTAAAACTGCAGAGTCTCTGGAGATCATGGGTGCCATGTTTGCCTTAGCATACGTTGGGGTTCAGGGGAGTCCCCACTGATTATGCCCCAGAAAAGAGAGAATTCCATTGCCTTGTAGGACAGCCTCTCTTCCTATAAGTAACATTAATCTGGGCCTTCATCAGCCCTTCCTACTTCAGTTTCAATAAGCAAACATAGAAATAAACAGTTTTGCTTGCTTTGTATATTCTAGTTCTTTCCTCGACCAGTTATCTTTTCTAATCTTTCTACTACCATAAGCAGAGAATTTTTACAGGGTAGAATTGTTCATTTCCACCTCAGCATTTTTTCTTACATTTGGAATAACTTGGCTCAGCAAATCTGACCTTGAAATGCAGACACTCCATCCTACCAAGAAATCAGCAGGAGTGCACAGTGGAGGACCTAAAGTTTCCATTTCTTTGCAAATCCATATTTTCATGGTGAAGGCTGTGCTGGCTCCAAAGGCAAAGGGACAGCCTATCAACCAAAAAGAATGATAGATAAGGATTAGGTTTAATACTGGAAAACATTTAGAAACTGAAAGAAAGACTGCATTCATGACAGAAATAAAAGGGGCCATTCTTTGGCAAAACATAAAACAGCATCTGTTGAAACAACTCAAGTTTTGAGCTGCTTTGCATGGCATCCTTTGTTGCCCAAGAATGGCAGCTTCTCCCAGGCCTTTGAGGACATAAAATGATGACAGATTAAGGCCCCATGCCAAGCAGTGAGGGGAAAAAACCCTCACATTTTGATGTGCAACTACTTGATTCTCAGCCATCTAGAAATACAGAGAGGAGGCTGTCAAGTGCATTTAATGAACTGCTCTGGTAGCGCTGGGTGATTAATTTGCAGTTTTGCCCTCCTCTGTCACAGAGTGCAGAGCACATTACCAGAGCTTTCTGGCTTTGAGGAGAGGATCAACCCCATGTGTGTAATCTACTCCAGGTGCACCAAAGTGGGCCCTCTGCCCTTTCTCTTTGGCTTTGCACTCCAGTGACATTCTGGAGTGATACATTAGCTTTATTTTTTTTTCCTGTATGAAATATCCATAGTAACATAGCCCAGAAACCTCCCATTCCATCCACACATTTATAACAGCAGCTCACCTCTGTCGCTATTTTTAACATACAATGTTTTAGTGTAAAATAGGGAAGACAAAAACACCACCTTGGTCATGCCTTAACCCAAAGAACTAACTAACTAGCGTCTCCTATCACTTGCAGGTTATTAGCAAAGATTTAAATGCACACACGTTCTTATTGTTATTAATATAGAGAGGATGAACTTTTTAAAGGGTCAGTGTTATTGTCATTTGTGCAGTGTAGAGAAAGTAAATGGTAAATACAGAAATGTTTCAATATTTCACGTGAATTCACAAAACTCCTCAGATACATCTGATTAAAGAACTGGTAACATTTTATTCACTTTACATACGAGGTAGCTAATAGATACCAGCCATGTCAAGGAGGAAAATGAGTTGGTTTTACTGCAAGCAGATTTTATGGCTTTTTCTTTTGATGTCTGAACCATGAAATATGCCAGAGGTTCTTTGTTGCTGTTTATAGTACCTATGCTCATAACGAATCGCCAATTTTTACTTCATTTAAGAAACCCGAACAGTAAAACATTTATCTGCATATTGAAAAAGCCCCTTAAACATGCTCTGCATCTGCAAAGAGGCCAAGTCCACTGGTCTTCTTCATTAAGTGCTGGTTCCAGGATTCTCTTTTTTGTCTAAGTCTGTAGGATAGGCTTTTCATAGTACAGGTTGAGAGACACGGCATTTAATTCAAGACTGATTGTCAAAGTAGAACCTGGCTTCCCTTGTTTTGAAGATGGATGTTTAAAACACAAAACAACAAGTCCCAAATGAAGTTGCTTGTGCTAAGCCCCACTGCACCAAACCAAGACTTAATTACGGTTCTGGCTCCCCCAGAAGTGGAATCTTAAACCAGCCCATCGGGAATCACCTTGTTAGTTTAGGTAGGTAATCTGCCTGCTGGACCCTTGCAGTTTCCTAAAGGAAAGCAATTTTGCAATCACTAATCCACTTTTTGTCCAGTACAGCGTCCTCACTTTGTTCCCTTCTGCCAATAAAAGCCTTTCATTTAGTACAGCTCCTCAGAGCTTCTTTCTCTCTGCTGGATTGGATGCTGGCTGACTCGCAGATCACTGAATAAAACCATTATAATCTTCAAAATGCACTTTGTTGAATTTTTTAACATGAATAATCTAAAACAAGAAGTATAGGGACTTAATCTTGAGACATTAGTGATGACAATCCTAATTTTCATTTCCTTCTAGCTCTTCAGAGACAGTATAAAAGGTGAGGAGGTTTATTCTGGAGGAAAATTTTTGTGTAGACTTGGTTGGTGGAGGAGATCATTTTGACCCAAAGGCAGCTGTTGGGTTACAAGTAGCAACAGCTGACACATCAGAGCTGATAGGTGTCTCGAGATCTTAGTTCCAGCACGCAATGGAGTGGTGTTACCTAGTTATCCTTGAGAATTGTTGAATGCTGTTACAGGCAGTCCTCAGGTAACGTCGGACTCGTGGTTATGTCGCCATCTCCCATTTACAGTATTTATAAAAATAAATAAATAAATAAAAAGTTCCATCATTTGGACATATGTCCATATATACTTTATGTTATTTTATTATTTATTTATCATAAGTAAAGGCCAGGAATTGTTATCTTTCTTTTACTTTTATTTATTTATTTATTTATTTATTTGTTATTATTTTTATTTTTACTGTTTCACTTCATTACTGCTGTGTATGAGCTCCATGTGAGTGACGTAGGTGCTTGTGCAGGTAGTTCTGACTCTGACGTATCCCGAGGACCTACTGTACTGAGATGGAAATGACTGGTAATTGGAGAGGGCCATGTGGAGACATTATTCCAGGGTAGGATTTGGAGAACAAAGCCACACAATCTATTCAGACCCAAGTTGAGTCACCTAAGTATGAGCAGAAATGTGGACTCCTGCAGCCAGACTCAGTTGCCACATGCTCTGTGCCCTGCAGCTGTGACAGAGCGTAAGGAAGCATGATCGCCTACCTCCATGCGGCACCTGCCTTCCCTTCTTCAGGGAGCATTCTCCATTCCTAAAGGGAAAAAGGAGAAATAAAAGTGTCACTTACTTTCTTCCCCAGCTAAGAATATGGTATTTACTTAGGCAAATTGGTTTCCCTACTCAAGAAGAAAAAAGGACATTTCTTTCTTATTTTACCCGGTAAAACCTAATTTCACTTTGTATTAGGGACCATTTTTTCCCTAGTTACTCATTTAAAAGGCAGATCAATCAAAGTAAAATTTCTACTAGTTGGTTAAGGGTTTTCTTTTCTGCCTTCTTCCTGTAGCTTTATGTAAATATTCAGAACAATTTTTACTAATAAGCAAGGAAGAGATTCCAGCAGATGGTCTCCATAGACATGGTTTTCCAGGAACTTTCTTTTCTGTATGAGCAATCTACAGAATATGTTCAGTATTTAAAAATGCATGTGTTGGAAATGCTAGATTTTACTGCTCAGCTTTACTTATACTGAAACAAAAGAGTGATGGATTTGGAAGATCAATGGGTCCACCTGGGTCTGGAATAAGAATATGTCAGGACCCTGGGCAGTGTGGCTCAAGTGGTTGGGCATCATCCTGTGCACAAAAAGGTTGCTAGTTTCATTCTGGTCAGGGCACTGGCCCAGACTGTGGGCTCGATTCCCAGTAGGGGGCATGCAGGAGGCAGCCGATGGATGTTATGCTGTGTTTCTCTATTCTCCCTTCCTCTCACTCGAAAATAAATAAATAAATTAAAATCAATGAACTATTCTTTAAAAAGAGAAGAACTCTTAACAAGCCTCTGTAGGACTCACTAACCGAGTAACAGTATGGATGACACCTATCTTGTTTGGTCTATGAGATGGCCATTGAGAATTTCCTTTCACTATGTTCTATTCTTCATTGAAGAAAAAAAGTACTAAAATATTCATGAAATACTAAAGAAAAGGAAAAACATATATGTAACTATATATTATAAATTACAGAGCCAATCCAAGGGGCAAAAATAGCAACTCCAAAAACCTGGTGAGGGCCTTAGCCTGGATTAGGCAGTATTAGTATTTATTGGATACTTTGTGCCATATACTGTACCTGACTTACGTCAATTAGTATTCTTAAGAATGCTGTGTGGTATCTATTATTATTTTAAATTTTAGATTAAGGTTCTGAGACTCAGAGAGTGTAAGAAAATAACCTTGACAGTTGCTAAGCGGCAGAGCAAAAATTTGAGCTCAAATGTCTAATTCCAGAACTCACCTCCCCATCTACCATTCTGAGCTCTACCAGCTGAATTGAGTGAGCAAATGCTTTGTTTAACTGATTCAACAAAATTGTGTTTCTTTTATTTGAGGCTATTTCTCAAGAGTCCCATCAGATATCTATATTCAGAAAGCCATGGAGAAAGCTAATCCCATATTTTATACTTATAGATATTGAAGTTCCAGAGGCAAGTTTTAGCGTTAACAGTGGGATCCAGATTTGTCTTTATCTACAACCCACTTCTCCCTCAGGATGAAGTCTCAGGTCAGTTTCATGTACACAAAATACTTGTCTGACCTGGATAACTTGTCGGTAAAGGAAATGTGTTCACCAAAGAGCCAAGTTTCCTCAGGCTTGGCCTGTGAGGGCAAGTGAGGGTCAGCGCAAGGCAGCAGTCGATTGTTTCATCAAGTTATTTTGTTAAAGTTACATGGAACATCAAGAAATGTCAGAGCCTAGACACATAGAAATGTATTTCCTAATCCTCTCAAATAATGGCATTAACCATAGCTGAAGAGGCTTTGATAGAAGAAAGAATCAATTGTCTAGCCTTGTCATGCCCTAACAGTTAATAGCACAAAGGGCATATTCACAGTGGGAAGATACTTTTTCTTTCTTTCAAGAGAGGAGACAACATATTGTAAGATATTTTACAGAAGTCTTTCCTCACAAAACTCTGTAAACAGTTCTGGTTTTTTAACAAAGTCAAAGTTTTAATTCACAAGACGAATTCATCTTGTATTTCAGGAATCCAAGGGCTCACCTTTCAATCTGTAGAATAATGATTTCCATTCAAATCTAAAATCTAAATATCTATTCGCCACAATAGCTGCATCTGACACAGAACTTTTCTCTAGTTGTTATGTTCCAAAGATGTTTTTCCCAGACATCATCATCCTCTGTGTTCTAAGTCACATCCAAAAGCTGTTACAATGTAAACTTCTGGCACCTGCTTTTCATGGACTTACCCTTTCTTCATACCTCTTCCGCTTTTCCATCAGTGAACACTGAAATGAGTTCAGATTCATAAGTGTGTAAAAGGCAACTTAATGCTCACTGTATGATGCCATCATTTTATTTGGAGAAACCAAAATATTTGAAAGTGAGTTCTTCAAATCTTAGCTGACAACAATTTATTTACCATAAGCAATGAGGAAATTTTTAACTATTAGAACAAATGATAGCAAAGAATGGAAATTTTTATTTTTTTAAAATATATTTTATTGATTTTTTACAGAGAGGAAGAGAGACTGATAGAGAGTTAGAAACATCGATGAGAGAGAAACATCAATCAGCTGCCTCCTGCACTCCTCCCGCTGGGGATGTGCCTGCAACCAAGGTACATGCCCTTGACCAGAATCAAACCTGGCATCTTTCAGTCCACAGGCCTATGCTCTACCACTGAGCCAAACTGGTTTCGGCAAGAATGGAAATTTTTAGACAGAAACTTTCTGTATTAGAAAATCTGCCACCCTTCTTAATAGGAAATGATGCAATTTCAACAACAAACCATCAGGTATTTTTTTGTTGTTGTTGTTCTGATCCTCTTTATGGACTTTTAGGATTTTGGTGGCCATTGATTGGACCAGAAAGCAATTATATTTAGATTTTTTTCTTTGATTAGTAAAATTATTTTTTAAATATTATATGTAAGCACTTAACTGAGATGTTTCAAAATGATTATTTTGTAATGGAGTATTAAGATAAGCAAAGGTGTGTATTTGTTTCACTTTGACTGGTCTCATTTAGCTCAGAGACCCTAGATACAAACTACTTTGTATACCAGCTCCAGAGATGATACACTGTTGGAAGTGAATGTTTGTACACAAGCCCAACTCCAAATAACTCTAAATTAAAATTTAGGTAGGGGAAAATTTCCCCCAAACTATGCTACATTTAGACATGTACTGCGTCCAAGCGCATGGCAGAGTGCTTTATTATATTTTGGCTACATCTACACATCACATGTGAAATAAACCCCACTGTGGTCTCTTCATTTTGAACATCTAAAAATTGATGTGTTTTACTAAGGAATTGATTTAACTTTAGCAATTGCTACTTATTGGCAAAAATAAATGGATCCAGCTCATGTTGTGTCCCAACTCAGTTTGCAGCATAGTTTGTTTATTATGTAATATTGTCTTTTAGTGATTGGAAAATGGGATATTTTTCAAACTCAAACCTAAACTAATGTTAATTTAAAAAAAAAAAAAAAAAACACTCCAGATTTTAGAAGCTTCAGATTAGTCTGTAAAAATATGGAATAAATGCACCTTAGGAAAAAAACACAAACAAACAAAAAAAAACAAAGAAAAGTCTTGATTTTGAATGTATTTATTCACCCTATTTTGTTACGGTTTGCTCTAAGTAAATGTATATATTTTAAGACATTCTTTAGAATTTGCTGTCTTTAGGAACATTCTTTGGAGCCCTCCTAATGGAGAGTTTGTTAATTATAACAAACCCTCCCTATGCTGCCAATGTAAAATGCCAAGGAAAGAAGGGTCTCCTTGCCTCCAAGTGTGGGAGGAGATCTTGGAGCCCCCTTAGCAACTGAAACACAGAACTCTCCTATTGTGTGTGGCTATTTGGCAGTTGGGTGCTGCCACTCAAGCTTTCATCCACACCAAGGCAGTTCCAGCTACAGAGCTTTGTTTCTCTGTCCTACTTGATAATAATTAAACATTTCAGCTAGAAACTTCTTCACTGGAGCAGAAAAGATCAGTTTGCATCATCATTGCAATGTCAACTTTTCTTGGAAAGTGTAGGGTATACACACACACACACACACACACACACACACACACCTCTTATTTGCTATTTTCTTTCTTTCTTTTCTCCCAAAATGTTTACCATCCTGTGAGCAAAAACTTTCTCTTCTTTTTTTTGTTTTGTTTGTTTGTTTTGTTTTGTATTGTTTGTGCTTTCCTTCAAAATGTCATTTTGAAAATTTTCAACTACTCTTCTGAAACAATAAAGGCTAATTATTCTCTTTAAAACTAAATCACAAAATTTACTGACAAGGCTCTGTGTTTGCCAAATTTGGACACTAAAAAGGAACAGAATTATTTCAAAAGATATGTGTAAATAGAAGGCAATTGGCAAGCATCCTGTGTAAAATGAAAAGACCCCAGGCCTATTTGACCTTTGTGAAAACTAAAGGAGCTAGACAAGCCACAATATTTACTAATTTTACAAATTGGAAGACACTCTTATTACCTGTGGGCCTGCATTCCAACCTCAACAAAGTTAACAGTAGACACATTTAAAACTATTATAAGAATCATTAACATCTAATATTTTCTAGGCTATTCTATCAGTGCCAGTGTTTTCAATTGTATAAGAGTAGCATTGTCATTACTGATTTAGTCAATATCTCCATGTTTGCAGATTATTTTAAAAAGGAGCCCAGGTAGATAAAGTAAATAGGACAAATTATTAGACTGTTAATTTGCATCATAAAACAATAGATAAAAAACAATATGTGTTTTATTAAGCCAAACATAGATGTCTAGACATAGTTTCAGATACATCTAATTCTTTATCTATCTATATATCCATCTGTCTGTCGATCCATCTGGCTCAATTAATCTGGTGCTCAATTAACCTGCGTGCATAGTGCACCATATTGTATCTTCTCAGGTGGTGAAGTACTTGAAGCTATCATTCATCTTCATTTTTTAAAATTTATGTTTTATTCATAGATATTTAAATACATGAAATGTGCAGTGCTAGGAAGGAGTCACCTTGTGTTGTTGTGGCTTTTTTTTAAAGTAATACATTGAATTACTAAAGTTATCATTCAGATAGTAGTAGATGCAAAGAGATGAAAATATATAGCATAACAAAAAAATTAAGTGGGCAGCAGATTCATTCTATAACAATGGTCCTCAAAGTATGGTCAAGGGTTAATGAGGTCAAAGCTAATTTCATAATAAACCAAGATGCTATTTTCCTATTTCACCCTCATTCGCTCAAAATGTATAATGGCGTCGGGACTGGTTTGGCTCAGTGGATAGAGCGTCGGCCTGCGGACTGAAAGGTCCTGGGTTCGATTCCGGTCAGGGGCATGTACCTTGGTTGCGGGCACATCCCCAGTAGGGAGTGTGCAAGAGGCAGCTGATCAATGATTCTCTCTCATTGATGTTTCTAACTCTCTATCCCTTTCTCTTCCTCTCTGTGAAAAATCAATAAAATATATATATATATATATTTTAAATGTATGATGGAGTTTTCCAGAGAGTACAAGAAGTGTGAGATAATAGACTGAATAGAGAAACAAGTCTGAGAATCCAGCTGTCTTCTATTAAGACCAGTCAATAAGGAAATTTTTAAAATATAAAACAATGCAATCCTTATTTTTTATATCAATAAACATAGTCATTTTTCATAAGAATATGCTTTTTGTCAATATGTAATGATATTATTGTTATTTTAAGTAAATTAAAAATTAAATGTTGAAATGTTTCCCTATTTTAATTACTAATATAAACATCAACCAATATAATCCACATTTTGGAGGCCCTCAATAATTTTTAAGCATGTAAAGGAATTCTGAGGCCAAATCACTTGAGATTGTTATTATACAGTTTTGAAATCTCAATTTAGCTTTAAAGCCTCAGTTACTAATTTTACCAGAATAAAAATTAGTGTGGCATTTGCTATAAAAGTCTCAAAAATAACTCTTCAGCAAGATTAGATAAATGTTTCTTATTGTATTAGTTGCTAATCAACGATATATAGCCAACAGGATAACTTTAAATATTTTATATGATTTATTCTACGTCTTCCATTACTGGCCCCTGACTCTTTCTGGACCTAACTTTGCATTAATGCTCATGTACTAGGGGACATCTTGCTTGGTATATATCATGCATCTAATATACTTGCTAACTTGATGCAAAGTAAGTCTACTTCCTCACTGAAGTTTGACTGGATTGTTAAGCTTATTTCTTGTTTTGTTTTATGATTACCATGGTGACCAATACAACTAGATTGGCAGGCACTGGTTAACAGACTCTCTGGAACACCCTAAATGGCTTAAATCCTGGATCTAAAGCTGGCTCCCAAGTGAACACGCACAGTTCTATAACAACTCTGTGCATGAATTTCCTCATCTGAACATTATGAATAAAAATAAAACTTTTTAGGTAATAACCTGATGGTTGTACAGAGTAAGTTAAAATTTAGCTTTAAATTTTGTAAAATATTTAAAACTAACTTACCACATAATAAATATTTATAACTAACTTACCATGTAATAATAAATGCTATATAAAGATGACTCAGTAAAATATCTAATTTCAACTACTGCTCAGAGCAAGTGCATGAATACTGATAAGTTGGTTTTCAGAGAAAGTTTTGCTATTTAGATAGATCTAGATACCTGAACACCTTTAATTCCATGTTCATTCCCATTAAGAGTAGCATGAGAAATAGCACAAGCACATTGATGATGCTGAGAGGAAAATGGCAGCAAAACACAGATCAGAACACAGACACAAAAGCTTAGAAGAAATTCAAACATATTCAGGTAACATAGCATCGATAGGACAACAGATGAAACTGACCTATTTGAACAGGAATGGTTTAGGCAAAGCCTTCTAACTGATTTGGATTTATTTTTAAATGAGATAAATGCTGACATTGTCTTAAATTATCATTAATATGATCATCTTTTCAATTCTAGCTACTCTTTAGAAAATGTCTTTAATTAAATACATAGAATCACATAACATAATCTAACTAAAAGCAAAGAACTAAAAAAAATTCTAGATCTCTCTTTCACTCTTTGGCTTCTGCAATTTCACTTGAGTTGATTTTCTAAGTCATATTTTCCAAGAAGATAAATCCCCCTTCTACTTGCCAGACTCTCAGTCCAAAAGATGTGGACACAATGCAGAATGGATGGACTGGACTTATCAATACTGGAAAGAGTTTAGCATCATCCAGTTTAATTGTCATCCTGCCAAACATCCCAGCTTGTTCACAACCAAAGCAATGCCTAATTTCCAACTTTATAGTTTGCTCTGTTTTTTATTTTTTCCTTTAAGCTATCTGAATTCACATGATTAGATGAAATGGAGTGCATAACCAGAAAAAGTTGTGTTTAATCAGCTCTGATTAACTCATCTATTCATCTATTCATATTTTACCCAAGTGGAGTGATATTGGGAAAATAAAATCCTTTTAAATTAAAAAATAATAGAAAAGGTGAATTTCCCTTGAAATGGGTTAGACTAAACTTTGCCGGAATCTTAATCACCAGTCATGGGATTGGAAAGTCCTCTGGTCTATTCTGTATTAAGGGGCTGCACTAGAAAGAAAAGGAACCCTCCTCTTGTTGACCATCTCACTCCACAGAGCTTCATGCTAGAGAAGCACATTTAGCTTTAAAATGACAGTGCATTGGAGGTTATTAATAGTAAGAATATATTGCTTGGTAGATATTATTAAAATTTAAATTTAAAATCTAAAAAACAAAACAAAACTCTGAAATATAAATATTAAAGTGTGTCAGTACTTAGGAAAAATAAACTTTGAGGATTTTTTTTAATGCTCGAAATGAATGATTAAACCTCAATGTGTGTGTACCTTTTTTCTCATGGATGTTTAGGTAGGTGAACTCCAAGAAGAGCCCATTTCTATGATAACTGTCAAATGCCTCTCAGTTTATATCATTTGTGACCAGAGGTCCTACTGTTCAGCACTGAGCATTGTTCTATTTAAGTTCCCATGGCTGTGAGCTGCAGTGTTTGGGGAGGATACAGCCCAGAGGAGCTCGTGGAGAAGTTAGGGGACATTACATGGAGGAGCTGCCCATCCCTGGGCTCCCACGTTACTGCCAGCACAGCATCTCCCTCCTCCTTAGTCTTGTCACCACACTGAAATTGCTTTCTGGTATAGCTTTACCTCCATGCAGCACTGTCAATCATTTGTTCTGCCTTGGTCCATAGGGAACATGATCATGTTGCTGACATTGTGTGACAGGGAAGGGTCCATTTTACAAAGTGACATCATAAAATGAAGAGTTTTGTAGCTCTCTCTATCCCTTTCTTTTACTCTTAAATCCAAACCAAATCAAGCCTGAAAGTTCTTTGCAATTCATTCTTCTTCACCAATATTATAGAAAGCATGCTTGATTATTTATTTATTTATTTATTTATTTATTTATTTATTTATTTATTTTTACTTTAAAAAATGTTTTATTGATTTCAGGGAGAGAAGAAGGGAGAGGGAGAAATAATAACATCAATGATGAGAATCATTAATTGGCTGCTTCCTGCACACTTCCTACTGGGAATGAAGCCCACAGCCCGGGGATGTGCCCTGACCAGAACGCAACTGTTAACTTCCTAGTTCGTGGATTGATGCTCAACCACTGAGCCACACCAGCCGGCTATAGTACTTTTTACACTTGCCTCAAATTATGCCTATCTAGGCAGCAAAGTAGAAAAGCTAAAATGCCACCCAAATAACTCAGGAAAAATAAATATTGTTTTCATCTGAAATTTCCAGATAATTGAAACAGAAAGAAAGTGTTCTGGCTAGATGCCATTTTCTCCTTTGCTTGTAGGCACAATCATAAATGTCCGCAACCAGTGAGCTGTCAAGTAACTGAGGCTCAACCTGGAGTTCAATGCATAGTAGGGAAGTGTTGTCCTAGTTTTTTAGTTAATAATAATAGAAATACAAATGAATCAAAATGATCTCCCTGGTCGTCTAGTGGTTAGGATTCGGCTCTCTCAAATGAATCAAAATATTCTGGTATAGCCACAACTCTTCTAAAAAAACACACAGATTAAATGTCAATTTGTGCCAAGTGTCCACACTTAGTCATGCTAGATGATGGTACTGTGTAGAGGCTGGTGAGGCAGAAAGTTTGTCATAGCTCCTTCTGGGAAGTGTGTGTGTGTGTGTCCCCCCTCCCCCCCCCCCCCCCACGTTTCACATTAGCTAAAATCAGTGAATATCAGCTCCTGACGGATCCGGTCAGCCTCTAGGTCCAGGGACTCCATGTGTTCATACTCTTCCTTATGGGGTTGTTCCATGGGTCCTGTCATTGGAGAGGACCAAATATCCATTCCATGCTCCAAGGAGATGTTGTGGAGGACACAACAAGCCAAGATGATGTGGCTGGACTTCTCTGGTGAGTACTGTAGAGCCCCCTTGGACCCATCCAGGCAACAGAATCGGAAGCAGAGGGTTCTGAAAGTCTTCTCAATCACACTGTGAGTTGCAGAATGGGCCACATTATAGCAATATTCAGCTGGAGTTTCATGCATGTGAAGTGGTGTCATAAGCCAGGTACGGAGAAAGAAAGAACTGTCACCAAGCAGCCAGCTCTCCTGTGCGTGCCAGCTTCAAACTGGCTCCTGAGAGAAGACTGCTGCAGCACAGCGTAGTCCTGCAGGCTGCCTGGCCAGTTTGTTTCCACAGCCATTAGTGTGCCTCTGATGTCACACACCATCAGGCAGTTTAAAGAATGCAGACCTTTGAGGTTCACGTAGGAGAGGTCTTCAGCATTTGGTGCCTTGGTTGCCACATGGATACAGTCAACCACTCCTAGTACCCCTGGCATCGCAGCCAACCCATAGAATTCATCCTTCAGAGCCTGAATGGAGGCTTCGTCAGCTGGAAAGCGAATGAACTGTGAGGCTCTTTCCACAGGCGCTTCGGTGACGTTGGCAACACATCGACTCATAGATGCCTGGCTGATTCCTATAGCATCGCCCATCCGAGTCTGGAAGGAACCTGATGTATAGAAACCCAGTGCTGCGAGGATCTGTGTCTCTGGGCTAATAGCCCTGGATCTCTGAGTAGGTCTAGAAAGACTCGCTCCCAAGAGCTCCACCAAGTAATAAATAAACTGTCGAGGAAACCCATACATGGACATCAAGTAGTCATCGGTCACATCATCCAACTTAAAATGGTCCAATGTCCGGTGACCTCGGCCATACAGTAAGAGGTTGCAATCAAGCACTGTTATAGGTATAGCCATGGTACTTGTGTTGACTCTCTTTTCCACTGCTATTTTTCCTGAATTCTTCCCAGTGGAGACCTTGGTGCAGGAAGCTATTTAAAAGAAGTGTCAGAATTCAACAGCTAACCATCAGTTAAAAGTCTCTGGCATTTATAATCTTCTCTCTCAGAGGCTGCTAAGTTACCAGCCACATTCCCTGCCCACCGCAGGCTTGACTATTACTTTGGGGGGGGGGGGAAACGAACTAGTTAAGTTACCAGTGATGGGCAAATTGAAGTAGAATTTAGCTACAGAAGAATAATTAAAAATAAAGTTTTATTAAGTATCTGAAATAAAAGCACTGAGGGCAAAAACATGAACTAAACAAGAAAACTGTAAAAAAAATAAAATTAGGCATATCATCTTCGCTCCATTTAATGCCAGTGATAAACTCTCTTGTTAAAGAAGTATTTTCATTCAAGGCTTGTGGATCAACGGCGAGTAAGCAAGGCTCTTCAACCAAGCATTTCTGGGCAGAGTTAGTCATGGGAAAGAAGATTTCCCTACAGCTTAACAGTTTCTGTCCTCTTAACCTGGGCAAATGTTTCTGAGTGCATTCCCAAAGGTCCTTTGCTTTACATCATGATGAAATCACCCTGTGACAGCCCAGAGAGGAATGCAGAGCATATTTATAGATGGGTCAGCTGACACGCCTTTGTTGACTTCAAGAAAATGTACCGAAGTGCCTGGTACTTACTGCACTCAAACAGAAAAGGGAGAAATTTCAAGATTATATGAAAGAAAAGATGGTTCTCACACTATTTATATCTCCATTGATCTCCCCTTATAAGAGAAAACCAGTAAATGATCACCAAGATAGGTTTTCCAAAGGAAAAAAATTCCAAAGAATTGTAGATATTTAAACTACATTAAATGCCCAAATAAATTCATGAGTAAAATATAAAAAAGTCAATAGAAGCTTCTCTGCTAGAAAAGGGTATGGAATTATTGCCAAGGTAGTCAAATTTAGAAAATTGTATCTTTGGGAATATACAATTAGATAACCATAGCATGCACAAAGATAATTCATTTAATTAGCTGATAAAATTAGTAAAAATATTACTGATTGATACTGATACTTGTCTTTATTGAATCTATACTACGTACTCAATTTGATATATATACAGTGTAAATTGTATAGTTATACAAGAGACTTAATTTTTTATTAAATTCTAACAACAGTACTTAAAGAACATTTTAAAATGTATCATTTTCATGTTGTCAATAAGGAATCTAAGCTAGAAGTGAATAAGTAACTTTTTTAGAGACCATGGCACAGTTAAAAGTAGCCTTCAGAACTTTAGGGACCTTTTAGAAGCTCTGCTACAGATTACATTTTGATGTTGATTATCTAAGTTAAATTTAAAAGCTATTTTAAACAACTGAACACCATAAAAGATTTGTATGAAAACCTAAAGTATAAAGGGATATTTATTATTCTCTCCCTCCTTCCCTCCTCTCTTGATATAGCTGCTCTAGCTATATCTGTCTTTATCAATCTCAATCTCTCCTATTGTAGAAATCATGTTATTTTCCATCAGTCATTTGCTAGAATAAGTAGGAATAAAATTCTACAAGGGAAAATTTGAAAACAAATCAAACCTTCAAATGTAAGGTATTTCATTAGTACAGATTTTCTTGGTTCTATTGATACCTCTGCAGTGTTCGTACCCTCCAGCTCAGGTGTGTTTGCCAGTTAATGACCATTTGGATCAAGGACCCTCAGCCTTGCCTGAGGCCTTCAGGTTCTTCACTCTGACATTAGCTGACAGACTCAGCAGCTCAGAGAACATTCTTACATGATAGAATTGCCCAGTCAATAGAAGCTTCTCTGCTAATAAACATGCAGCACATTATGAGGTACTTGTACAAAATTTTAATGACCCAAATCCAGTCTCCTCACACTACATACCTGTATAAACTTGGGAGGTAACCACAATGTCAGATTTTATTCATACATCACCACCACACATTGAATCCACAAACTCTATTGAATAATTACTTAGTTCTGGATGTAAGGTTTGAGGACTCAATATTTTATTTTTATTTTTGTTTTTGTTTTTAGAACGAATATCTTACCTTCTATTATTTTCTCCAAAAACCTTTCTATTGTAGATTAAAAATATAAGGTGGGGAAATATATTTTGAAATAAACTTTTCCCCCATTTTTTTTAATTTATTGGGATGACACTGATTAACAAAAGTATAGAGGTTTCAGATACACAATTCCGCAATCTATACACTGTACTATGTGTTAATCACCCCAAGTCAAGTCTCTGTCCATCACCATTTACACCTGACTTAGCCTCCTCCACTTTCTCCTACTCTCCAGCAATCACCACCGTGTTGCTCGTGTCCATGCATTCTTTTCTTTTTTGCTCAATCTCTCCACCTCTGTCTCCAACCATCCTCCCAACTGTCAGCCTGCTCTCTTTGAGTCCATCTCTATTTTGCTTGTTAGTTCCTTTTGTTCATTAGGTTCCACATATGAGTGAAATCATATGGTACTTGTTTTTCCCTGGTTGGCTCATTTCACTTAGCATAATGCTCTCCAGGTCCATCCATGCTGTTGCAAAGGTAAAATTTCTTTCTTTTTTATGGCCCAGTAGTATTCCATGGTATAAATGCACCACAGTTTTTTTTATCCATTCAGCTACTGATGGGCAGGAACATAGGCTGCTTTTGATTACAGCTGTTGATATCAAACTCATAATCCCAACCAGTTTATGTATAACAATCTATGTCACACTAAGGTTATCGGCTGCTTTCCAAAAGTTTCGGTTACACCACCTTTCTTTTACAAAAGACCTACATTAGTTTGATAAGGACTGCTTTCTCAAAAGTAAAAATCCTCTTGGGTTTCCTTTCAGTACTAATGTAGGTCTTTCCTAAAAGCTGTGGCCTGTTAAGAACTTTGGGAAGAAGTATATACTCTTTGCTTTATGCCAATTCAGCTTATGAATGTTTTCACAGAAATGTCCTGCTTTTGGATATTGCGGGAAACTATACCAAATAGAAATGGTCCCAAATAGTAACAGCCAATGTTTCACAAACCTAAAAAAGTCTTCATATATTAAACAACACATTGATGGACTTTGTAAATGAAAGGGTAGATATTCGTTATGGACGGAGTTAAAAGAGAGAAACAACATTTGAATATTACCTTGTGTGAGTTTTTGTGGGTTGTTGCTTTGTTGTTGTTGTTTTGTATCTGGAAATATCATCACTTCTCTTCAATGGGATAGAATTGCTTTTGGAAACAGACCATTTGAATAATGAAAATCAGTAGTCTTAAGACTGTGGCAGAGGAGTAAATTGAAATTTGTGCGACTTTTGTACATCCCTCCTCACATGACTGGCTCTAGAGATGTACCGCTTCCATCACTGGTCCACTTCTCTCCCCTTCACATTTACTTTGCCTTTGTGTTTTGCATATAGCTGAAGCCTGTGACAGATTTCCCACTCCGTTACCTGAGAGCTTTACCAATAACTGCTCCCCTGCCATCCCTCCTGCTTTTAAGGATAAGTAAAATCAACCAGTATGACAAAAGATGCTCAAAAACGAATCGCTTAAAATAAGAGAAGTGAAGTGAAAAAGATGGACACTCTGTGCTCTGATTCCCTATTTTATGCATGGAGCAAAGCTACACTGGCTGCTCAGCTGGATTTTAAGGTAACGTTTCCCAGGGCAGACTTCATTCAGCAAACTGAAATAATAGAAACCTTTCTCCCTACAGAGGAAAAAGTGACATCATTCTCAGTTTTCATTATTTTCCACATATATTTATGCGTAATACTTTGGTGTCTGCTACTGCGTGTCGTCTAGGAAATCTGGTGTTAGCAAAATTTACAGGGTCATATAAAAATTATGCCAGCAAACCCTCATGACAATATTCAACCTCTGTTTGAGAGTTTCCTCTGTACTTCATGTTCCACATGTATTCACTTAAATAGAACCCTGATGATCAGTGTATATGTGAAGTTTATATGCCTATACCCTCACTTTATCTGTAAGAAAAAATAAAGTTAAACCTCCCATTAGCTGCTAAAACAGGAAAATCTTAACATTTTAGTGGCTAAACCAATAGAAAGTTATTTGTCTTATATACAATAGTCCAGTGAGAGTGCTGAGTGGATAGTTTTCCTTGCAGTGACTCAAGACTGAAGATCTTTGTTGTAGCTCCTCTATGTTCAACACATGGTTTCCAAAGTCACTGTGGAAATCAAAGAGAGGTGAGAGGAGGCACATCTGTTTCTTAACCCTGTCGGCCTAGAAATGATACACTTCATTCCTTCTCACCTTCCACTAGTGATAACCAGTCATATGGCTTCATATAGAAGAATTGGGAAATTGAGACCATGACCTAGAAGTCTCTGCCTGACAATATCTCCATACTATGGACAAGGAGCATAAAACTTTATCAAGAGCTGGCCATTCCTGCTAGAGAAAGGGTAAGCTGTTTCCTAACAGCACTCTTTAGTAATTGGTGAAACTAGAATTTAAACCCATCTTTGCACACAGATTTGAGCTCCTTACTTTTGAAAGTATGGCTTATGATTTACTGGATCCTCCACTGCCCTGTACATAAATCTTTATGGTTGAAACTGTTTATAGGTATAGTGATATTATAATAATATATATTCTATGGCATTCTGCAAATAGCCCCATTACTTCCAAAATTCTGCACCTACAATAATTTTGACAACTTCTGGTTATGGGATAGAATAAGCATGCTCTAAGATTTTATTATGTGTCACAAAAATACATAATTTTCAGGACATAGTTTTCAGCACTTTACCTATAGCATTCTAGCATAAAAAGGAATTTAAATATATAGTTTGCCAAATAAAATATTATTCTACTATGCTTTATCTTCTTGCTATATCAATCTCATTTGATGGAGTCATATGTGACCTAGAACAGACCTGTTTTTCTTATTACTGGCTTTTCTAATATAAAATTTTACAAAGGCAAGTTCCCTATAAAATTTTAATGTTGGAAGAATCTGCCCTCCACCAATAAGCTTTTATTATTCACTTCTAAGCACATCAGAATAAAGAAAAGCACTTGCTTGCCATTGCCCAACAGCAATGGAGAATTTTAGAAACCAAGAAGATGGGAAATGTATAAAAATGTGGAAAGACAACAGTAGCTCCCTCCCCTGTTCTTTAAACAAAACTCCCTGACAGAATTTCTATATCTATTGCTAAGTAAATTGAATCTCTTTAAATTTGTGACCAAAATGAAATTGCTACATAGCTCTTTAAATCAGCAAATTTAATTTTGCATGTATTCAACAATGCAAGTGAACTGGTACTGCTGATTGATAGTCTACACCAAACATAATCTCTAAGATCAGTGTTTTGCTATTTCTCACCTTTTCTTTTCTACTAATGACAACATAATTATAATGTCTAAATTAAATGCAGCAGTGATTTATACATATTTTGTAATTCACATGGAAAAGTCAAAAGTAAAAATCTGTAAGTAACTACTAATATTGTTTTCCTAAATGTAAGAAATGGAGAGAAATACAATGAAACCATAAGCAAAAAATTAACCTGTTTCAACTATTAACATTAGTACACAGTAATCAATTCTAGTTAATAAACATTTGAGCACTGACCATGTGCTATGCATTGTGATAGGGCCAAAAAAAAAAAGTAAAAAATAATGTAATTTGTCTCTTCAAGATGTTTTACTATGTAGTTCCAGAAAATATATGCAAAAACACTTCAAAAAGCAAAATACCAATAACATTCATTTATGTAGCTCTTCTTATGGATCACAAGTAGGCCAAATCTTGGAAGGGGTTGTATATTTCTACCATCATTACAGAGGTCTGAAAGTGAGTCACTGAATGCAATCCACTAAAAAGTACACAGTAACTAAAGTATTGGGAATCGGGGTGAGGTTCCATATTGTACTGATTTGTAGCCATGAGACTGAGGAAGGTGCTGCACTTGCAATGGTCCCACCATTCCTATCTTATGGAATTTCAGAAGGAGCTCTACCTACAAGTGACGGTGATAAATCAGAAGTGCAATGATCACATATTATAATTATCCAACCGTCCACCACTCTCAATTAAACCCCGTAATAAATCTGGGTTAGAATGCTTGACTTAGACAGAAGGGGAGGCCCTTCTTCGGCTTCCAGTGGTCATCTCCAGCAAGCTGCTGAGCCCAAATTAATGAGAAACCCAAGGCATGAAAGCAATTATTTGAGATGAAGGTGCCTCATCCTCATCCTGAGTCAGGTCAAAATCTGTAGCTTTTACTATGTAGAGAAGAGACTGAGAGAGAGAGAGAGAGTGAAGCGAGCATGTTAACACAGGAAAATGGGGGGGGGGGGGAGATATGACAGGGCCACATTCATGCACACGGCTTTTAACACCATTATCCCTCTGCTACAGAATGGGCTGATTTCTGGTTTTAGACCTAACTAAAGAAGCAATTCTTATGTGTGGTGGGGTAAACAGAAGAAATGTAATTCTTATGTGTGGTGGGGTAAACAGAAGAAATGTGAGCAGAGCGGGAATGGTTTAGTAAGAGAAGAGAGAACTTTCCTAAAATTTAAATTCTGCTATGCCCTATGTTCTAGAAAATGCCTCTGAGGAAAATTTCAATAGCCATTTGTCTTAATAAAAATATTGTGTATCATGATAGAGTGTCCTTACAGCCAAATCCCTCACGGCTGCTCATAGGCCTACATCTGACCCCAGCCCCTATCACTGGCTTGCACCACTGTGTATGCCTACCTGTAGCACTGCCTATGCACACTCTTGGCCCCTACTGCTGATACGGGCCTCCACTTCCATGTGCGCACATAGCTACCCCCTACAGCCACATGAATGCACATTGGCAACCAAGTCCCTTGAGCTACATATTCAGGAGAATCCAGCCTCTACCCCTGTAACAGGCCTGTAATGCTGAGCATGCCAGCAGCGAGCCCATGCAGCCACAAGACTGCAGGCCACTGACCCCAATTCCAGTCACTGGTCACCACTGCTGTGCATGTACCTGGGGCTACCCCCTGTAGCTATATGATTACACACCAACAGCTCAGCCCCCCTGACTTTTGTCACTGGCCTGCACTATTGCATGTGCCTGTCGCTAGAATTTGTAGTTATATACCTGCACAACACCAATTCAAACTCCCTTCACTGTCTCACACCACTGGGCATGTGGCTAGCCTCTGTAGCTGTACAAGTGCAGACTAACAGCCCAGGGCTCCACAGCTGCTTGCGTACCTGAAGTAGGCCTCTTACCCTGCTCCGGGCACATGCCAGAAGCCAGCCCCTGCGGCTGGTCATGCGCACATCACTGGTTCCAGCCACCATTGCCACTGGCCCCAGTTCTCAGTGCTGAGTCTGGAGGTATCACTAAGGACCAAAATGGCTGTTGCAGTCAGTGCAGACCTCCTGAAGTTCTCACTGTCAAGCTTCATACAATTGTTAAGATCTTACACACCAGCTGCCTGAGCCAACAAGACGCCAGCCTCTTCAGATCTAGAGCCACCACACACCCTACACTTGTCACCCTGCACCATTAGACACACAGCCACAGCATGTTCCAGCATACCCCACCAACCCGTGAAGGACTTTCCTTACCAAAGTCAGTCCATTAAGTCTGTATTTGCTTCCTTAAATACACAGATGCATGTAAGGTTTTAGGGATCATGAAGAATCAAGGAAACATGACACCATACACACAAAAAAGAAATACACACAATAAACTCAAAGTTTAACTGACCACAAAGAAATGGAGATCCATAAAGTGCCTGACAAATAATTCAAAATAGTTTCTTTAAAGAAGCTCAGAAAATTACAAGAGAATACAGATAAACAATTTAACAAAATCTGTAAAATAATATAAAAATAAAACAAACAATTTAACAAAAAATAGAAAACATTAAAATAAAAAGAACCAAGCCCTAGATGGTTTTGCTCAGTGGATAGAGTGCCAGCCTATGAACTGAAGGTCCTGGGTTCTATTCTGGTCAAGGGCACATGCCCAGGTTTCAGGCTCGATCCCCAGTGGAGTGCATATAGGAGGTAGTCAATCAGTGATTCTTTCACATCATTGAGATTTCTCTCTCTCTCTAACTCTTCCTTCCTCTCTGAAATCAATGAAAATATTTTCTTTTTAAATAACCAAACAAATTTTGGAGCTGAAATTATAATGACTGAACTTAAAATAAAATTAAGCCAGACAGAACTTAAACAGTAGACTTGATCAATCAGAAGAAAGAACTTGAAGCCAGGTCATTTGAAAAAGCAGGCATTTCCCACTGCCCCAGCCACTCTAGGCCTTAGAGCAGTGTGGAAAGGCGGAAATGATGCTTCTGGGAGAGCAAAGGCAGAAAGGTGGCAAAGGCTGTGCCAGCAGCCAGGGTAAGGAAGACCCATTCTGTACGAATCTTCGTGCATTGGGCGTCTAGTTCTAATATAAAAGTTAAAAGATGAAAGAATTAAAAATAACTATGGTTATAAAAAATTATCAATGAACACACAGTATAAAAAAAGATGTGAATTATGACACCAAAACATAAAATATGTTTTATGGGTACTGAGAGAAGAAAAGTATTGATCTTTGTATGCAAGCACAGTTAAGTTTATCTGCTTAAAATAGACAGTTAACATATGTTTTATGTAAGTCTCATGGTAACTGCAAAACAAAATCCTTTAGAAGATACATTGAAAATGAAGACGAAGAGAATCAAAGCATGCCAGTATATCAGTTTAAGGACGCTCATAGGCTGAAAGTCAAGAAATAAAAAAGATAATTCTTTGCAAAATAATAAACTTGGTCCCTCATATTATACCATACATGAATATATAACTCAAAATGGGTAAGGACTTAAATATAAGACCTGGAACTATGAAACTCCCAGGAGAAAAAATAGGGAATAGCTATTTGATAGTAGTTTTAACAATGATTTCTTGGAATTGACATTAAAAACAAAGGCAACAAAAACAAAAAGAAGAGTGTGATTATATCAAAATTAAAACATTTCTGCACAGCAAAGAAAATAACCAACAAAATAAATAGGCAATCAATGAATGAGAAAAGTATTTGAAAACCATACATCTAGTAAGGGTTAACACTCAAAATATGCAAGAAACTCATATAACTCAATAGGGAAAGAACAAGTAACCCACTCTTAAAAAATGGGCAAAAGATCTTTTTTTTTCTTTCCCAAAGAAGACTTTTAAATGATCAAGAGACATATTAAGAGATGTTCAACATCACTAATCATGAGGAAAATGCAAAATAAAACCACAATCCAATAGTCAAAATATAGATGTTGCTGGGGCTATCTAAAAGAAAGAGTTCTGGTGCACTGCTAGTGGGAATGTAAACAGGTATAGCCACTAGGAAAAGCAGAATAGAGGTTCCTCAAAAAAATAAAATCAGAACTACCTTATGATCCAGCAATCAACACTTAATTGACTGTGGCAATTATTTCACAATGTATACATTTATCAAAACATCACTTTGAACTCCTTAAATAAATAAAATTTTAATTTGTCAAAAATCAGTAAGTACATTTTAAAAACTAATGTTAAAGTTCAGAAGAACATTTTCATTTAGAAGACCAAACAATTAACCAATCAATCCCTCTCCTTTCGGAGTACTTAACCAAAGTACTCCATGTTTCTGTCAAGATTTTGAAGTAAATATTTGTTAAGTTACCACTAGCCATCTCACCCATTTCAGTGACCCTCTTGTAAATTTAAAGAAATAATTCCCAGAATTGTCATCACCACATAGTTCATTGATTAAGAGAGGATGTCAGATATGGCTAGACTGCATTTCAAGATCATTAGAGTCAGTATGTTGACTAAGTGAGAAGTATTGGAAATAACTCATCACTGTTAGCTCTGTATAGTGGAATTAGAAAAAAAAAATGTTTTCTGAACCTGAGAGAGAAGAAAAGGTGAGGAAAGGAAGCAAGGTTACTGTCTACAGTGCAATAGAATGGCATCCTTCTAACCTCAGGAAGTTACACAGTGGGTGATATTAGGATACAGCTATGTAAGGTTTTTCAATGCATTAGACATTTTACTCCAACTCAAAATCTCCAGGGCCCTGTCATGGCCGGACACTTCCAGGAAACAACTGGGGTGACTAATAACATGTCTATGTGACTAGGGGGAGGCAGTGCAATGTTCAGTTTCAACGCGCGGCCTTTCTCCGTGCTGCAGGGCTTCGCTCCCTTGTCAATATCCTCAATAGCACATCCCTGGATGTTACTTATTGCTTAATGAAAAAACAGATTGCTCTGCCTAGCATCTAATAGTTGTTAATATCCTAATAACATTAACGTATGCAATATCGAGCTGAATTGTAAGGCTGACAAGAGCCTACGTGTGTGGAAATGTAATTACAGTGGAAGTTCAATGATAAATCACCGCAGTTTCTCTCTGCCTTAATAAACCGTCAGGCACTACCAAATAAAGCAGAAGCAATTAAGGAAAGCAACAGGATCTTGGGCTGAGGGACAGGAGTGATGGAAGAAATAGAACCTCCGCACCCCCAGAATAGCTTACATAAACTGCTGGTACTTAACAGCTGTTGAACTCTGATCGGCAGGAACATCAGCCTCCTCATTCATCCACCTAGGATATGGCATTTTGATGCCTCATAGGAGGGTACAGTATTTTCAGCTATGATAAAGTACCTTAGACATCTGAGCAGCTCATTAAATCCCACCTTTTTACTTCTGTGTTCCCCACAGTATCTCTTTAAAGAGGTTATTTCTAAAACACTAATATTTAATTTAGTTTAATCCAAAGGCAGGGAATCCTCTATTTCCAAGTTGTTTCAGCTGTAATTGTTAGAATGGATAGACAAGGATGCAGAGGGTGCAATGGGTAAGAACCATGTTGCTGAATAGAAAAGAGCAAAGGATTTGGTGTGTGACAAATAGCAAAGGATTGGGAGAATGCATCTTAATATCTGGGCGACTTTGTACAAGTTACTTAAACTTCTTTGATACCCCATTTTTTGGTTTGTAAAATGATAATATTAATTAATAATACCTATTCCATAAGATTGTGTGGGGAAAAAATTAAAGAATACATTAAACCTCTGAATTGGTACAATTCCTGCCACTTATAATGTACTTAGTTCATGCTTGTATTAGTAGTAGTCTATTATTATATCACCAGCTATATCTATATCTATATCTATATCTATATCTATATCTATATCTATATCTATATCTATATCTATATCCTCAATACCCCACACCCTCAACCATTTGCTGGACATTGTTCCTACAGCCGGGTTAATGATAGGATTACTTAACATCTGGATAGACAAAATAATTGTAATTATACTAGAGGCACACAATTAAATCGTGCATGTGCAGGGTCCCCTAGGCCTAGCCTGCCTTCAAGGCCATGTCCACTACCCTGCGATGCCTTGCATGTTCCAGGAACGCTGCCAGCACCCCACAATGCTCCACAGATGCTGCTGGTGCCTCGGGGTGGGCGGGGGGGGGGGGGGGGGGCGGTGTTGGGAGGGCCCAGGAGGTGCTCCAGCACCTCCTGGTGACTGGTTGTTTGGTCATTCTGCTGTTACGGCATGATGATCACAGGCCTTTTATGATATAGATTAGAGGCCTAGTGCACAAAATTCATGCAAGAGCAGGCCTTTCTTCCCCTGGCTGCTGGCACCGGCTTCCCTCTGGCACCCAGGCTGTGGGCTTCCCTCGCAGCCTCAGCTTTGTCTGGAAGGTCAACCGGAAGGATGTCCGGAAGGAGGTCCAGTCTAATTAGCATATTATGCTTTTATTATTATAGATGGTCTAACCCTATTGTTGGACACATGCAAAAACTCAGTTATCTGAATTATTGAATCATGAATTGGTCAGATATCAGCTAAGCACCTGGCTCTGAAATAGGCACTCAAGGTACAAACAGAGCAGAAACCCTAATTTATCTGAGATTCAGCACTTTATCCTGAAACAGTCAGTTAAAGGCAGGTGAGAAATGGACCAGCAGAGGCAAGTTTCTATTGCTACTCACACATCATGGAGGAATAACTTATCTCTGAAGAGGATAGTCTGAGAAGGGGTTTTAGAGAAGGTGATATTTGTCTGTTGACACAGTTTGCATAAAAGAGAGACTCAAAGAATAAAATCAGAGTATAGACAAATAAGTAAAACTATGAGCAAATATCATTAGTCATTAAGGAAATACAAATTAAAACCTCAATCGGATACTACTACCAAACAACTGAAATGGCTAAAATTAAACACACACACACACACACACACACACACACACACACAAAAAAAAAAAAAAAAAACAACAACAAACAAAAAAAAAAACCCACAAAAACTAAAATTCAAACTAGAGAGGATGTGGACCAATTATTGTAGATTTCTCTGGTAGAAATGCAAACTGTCAAAGGTACTTTCAAAAAGAGCTTATAAATTTTTATGAAGTTAAATATCTGCTTAACATATGATGCTATCTCACCCCTAGGTATTTATCCCCCTCTCCCCCCAAAAAAGTTTATATTTACATAAAAGCCTTCCTATGAACATTTATAATAGATTTATTTATAATCCCCCCTAAACTGGAAACAAACCAAATGTCTTTCACTGAATAAGTGGATAAACAAACGATGACACATGCTTAGCACGGAATACTACTCAGCAGTAAAAATAGAACACACATTGCCCTGGCTGGTGTGGCTCAGTTGTTTGGAGTGTCATCCCTATGCCAAAAGGTGGTGAGTTCAACTCCTGGTCAGGATATGTACCCAGACTTCTCCCTTCTTTTATCTATGATCATTTATTTTTAAATGGAACACACTATTGATACACATCATAACATAAATAAATAAATAAATAAATAAATAAATAAATAAATAAATAAATAAATAATAATAAATAAATAAATAAATAAATCTCAAATGAATTACGCTTGGGAAAAGAAGCCAGAGCCGATACACTAATAATGTATGATTTTATTTACATGGCATATTGGAAAAGGGGCAACCCTTTGGGAGAGAAAACAAATCAGTGGTCTCCATGGGGTGAAAGAAGGTACTGACTTTATAGGTGCAAAAAGGAAACTGTGGGACAGTTATAGATCTTGATTATGGTGGTGGTCACCAAACTACATGTATTTTCAAAATCCTCAAACTTTATCTAAAATTGATGCATTTTACTGTACGTTAATTGTACTTTTTAAAAATAGACTACATGCAAAGATCCAAAAATATACTGCACAGTGCAAATTCAGGTTTGCCAGCATGATTATTAAAGAGGGGGTATCATATAACTATTACTTAGCTAACTACTTGGCACACAGGAGAAATCTAGTTACTATCTACGTAGCATAAATGAATGGAGGGAATTACTGAGCTATGAGCCTGGCAATAGACAGGAAACAGCTCCCACAAAACCATGGAGTAATGTTTCTGTTTTGTTCAGTGATTTGATGGATTTATGTGTCGTTAGTATTATTTAGTAAGTACTGTTTAAAAGAAAGGGAGATAGGAGCATTAGTGCTGCCTCATGCATTGATTACAGTGAGACTGGTTCTCCTTAAAGTTGTGCAATGTGCCACTGCACAACCACATAGCAGCCCAGGGCCATGTGCTGGGAAAACATTTTTTTATTTTCACTTCTCTGATATCTGAGAAGCATTTTCTATGGAGAAATATGAATAATGATAGGAACACAATCAAAGTGATGAAAATTAGGGCAGTATTATTCCACTGGTTTATATAATTAGGCAACCTTCCTTAGTTAAATATTTTTCACCAATTTCCCATACATATGTATCCAGCCTATTATCTGTAATCATAAAAGTGTAATATGTGTTTTTTTTAATATTTTATTGATTTTTTACAGAGATGAAGGGAGAGGGATAGAGAGCTAGAAATATTGACGAGAGAGAAACATTGACCAGCTGCCTCCTGCACACCCCCCACTGGGGATGTGCCCACAACCAATGTACATGCCCTTGGCCAGAGTCAAACCTGGGACCTTTTAGTCTGCAGACCGAGGCTCTACCACTGAGCCAAACTGGTTTCAGCAAAAATGTAATATGTTAATTAGACCAGACTTCCCTTTAAACCACCTTCCAGACAAAGCCAAGTCTGGATGGTGGAGGCTGATGCAGAAATAGCCACTGCAATGGTGGGGGCCGAGACCCTTGCACAAATTTCATGCATCAGGCCTCTAGTGTGTACATAATACTCCAGAGTATTGTATTAAAAGATAAGGTAAAACAAAATTAGTTTTCATGGAGTAAAATTTGATCTCAAACATGAGTCATAAATAAGATGTCAACAAAATAACTCAGAGCATGTAAAGGAAAATGTCAATGGTAAACCTGCAGAGAGCTATGGCACCCAGGTGCTGAAGAAAAGCTGGAATTATGGAGATGAGTATAAGGAAGTGAAGACGAGTGAACACTAGAATTTCTATCATATTTATCACTTCTGGAGCAATAGGTGTGGTATTTTACTAACCATTATTATTTATACATCCCAGAATGCCTGTATTATAAATATTAGTCTCTCAGGAAAAATGACTTTAGAAGGTTAGATCAGAAAGAAAGTATAATGCTAGGTAAAATCTTCAACTGTGAAAGCATGGTTTTTCAACAACCTGAAGTTATATGTTTTTCAGGAGGGGGACAACCTGGGAGCTTATTTTTATAATAATAATTCTAGGTAAAGAGCCAGATGGGATTAAAATGGGGGAACAGAGCCAGAAACAGGAAATGAGGTGTCAGGGGAACAAAGGACAGTAGAGAAAAGTTTAGAGAAGTTACTCTGTGCTTCCAAGGAGAAGCTACACATTGGGGTTTTATCACCACTGAGTCTTTTGAGATTCATCCATCACTAGACAGTACTAAGCACACTGTCTTTAAAGGAAATCTTTGTTCTAATTCCCCCCTGACAGGAAAAAGCTTCTGGGTTCACTCAACCCTATCTTTATCCTTTACAAAGGAAAACTATAGAGAGAATGGCTTTACTCCCAGGGGCCCCACCAGCTCTTATTTAACTAGCTCTGTCTAACCAGACAAGTGCTTCAACTCCCTCCATTCACCTGCCGCAGCCTGGCACAACAACAATAAAAAAAAGCCTGCTTATATGTTTTTGTTTCCTTTCCTTTGGGGTTCCTCAAAGTCAAGGGGCCCCAGGGAGGAATCCTTTGTAAGTAGGTCACCCAAGCGATTGATAAAGGGCCAGAACGTTCCAAAGATATAGTGGTTATTACTTGTTTCTTTAACCCCACAATAGTGAATACCTGACCCAGATTCAAATCATCAGAAGATGAAACGTCCATCCAATATTAAAGCATAAAGAAATGGCAATATTTCTCACACTGAACTTCATTGTTGAGAGCCTGTAACATCTGTTAAATATGAATAATGCAGACAAGCCTTTTCTTCAAAGCAGGATTGCGCCCACCTCGTTTTAGGAAAATAGACATTTAGTTAACTATAAGGAGTTCTACTAATGTATACTATTTTTCAATATTCAATGACCCCTATCAACTTTTTACAGTACTCTAGAGTTGGATTTTGTTTATTATTTATCTCCAGTCTATGTTTATGCTCTGAAGTATAGTTTTATATATATTGCTAACATTTTCACATTTTTATTTTTATTTTTTTAAATATATTTATTGGTTTTTCACAGAGAGGAAGGGAGAGGAATAGAGAGTTAGAAACATCGATGTGAGAGATACATCGACCAGCCACCTCCTGCACACCCCCCACTGGGGATGTGCCCGCAACCAAAGTACATGCCCTTTACCGGAATCAAACCTGGGATCCTTCAGTCCGCAGACCGACGCTCCACCACTGAGCCAAACCGGTTTCGGCACATTTTGACATTTTAAAAGAATTTTAATTGATTTTTATAGAGAGAGAAAGGGAGAGAGAGAGTGAGGAATAGAGGGAAACATCAATGTGAGAGCAACCCATCGATCAACTGCCTCCTGAACAACTCTTACTAGGGCGTCAAGCTTCCCACCAGAAATCTAACTGGCAACCTTTTGGTGCATGAGATGACATTCAGCTAATTGAGCCACACTGGCCAGGGCAACCTTCAGAAATTTTTCCAGGGAATATTACTGCTGGGCTTGGAATTAAAAATATCACCGCCTATTCTAATGATTGCCCCATTTTCATCTCACAGGTATCAAGTAAGATCGTTGGTTATAAGCAACAGAAACTGATTTTGGATAATTTAAAGAAAAAAAAAACATTTATAGGAAGTATAGTGGGCTCACGGAATATGGATCTGATTGAAAAATCAGACTTAGAAAATAAACCAAAAAAGAGGGAATTTAGTAAAGACAAGAAGCAAAAAGCAAAACAATTGCCTTTCAGAAGAAATGCTCATCTGTGATGTTGCCTCAGTTACCACACAATGCTGCACCCCACTGGACGTCACTAGAGCACTTAATTCATCTTCAATCTCATACTCTCTCTTTAAATCATTTGCTCCACATTGAAATTCCAAGGCTGAAACATCTAATTGGCCAAGCCTAGGTCATGTCCTGTTGGGTTCAGATAGCTGATTCTTCACACAAACCCTTTCTACAAGTCAGTTACACTGGAGCCTCTTCTTTTAGAAGGCTTCTTGACAATTCTGAAACTCCAAAAAGGGATAAAAAGCTGTCATGAAGTTACATAACAGAAAGTTGTAATTTAAATTTCAATAGCGGTACATATGGTAATAACAACAGAAAAATAAAACCTGGCCCTCTACTCTGCTCTTGGCATTAATTTCAAATGAAGTTTGTTCACATTTGGTTACATCACAGTTCCTAGGGCACTCACCAGAACCAACAAAAAGGTCCTTCCCCCTATGTTATTTCTTGATCACATAGAAAAATCAGTGGCCTGGGGACAGGTGGCATTCTTCAATCAGCTGAGTGCCTGAGAGATGAGAGGGAGGCAGGGCTTGCAAGATCTGTCACTGGCTGGCAGTGGCTCAGTCATCCCGAGACTTCTTGTTACTAACTGGAAAGAAGGGGAAATTTTAGAAACTACAAAGCTCCTCTTAGCTTTGATTTGGCCCACAGCTCACAACAGCTGTAAAAGTTGAATCTTGCAGGGGGGAAAAGAAAAACAAAAAAGAAGAAGAAGAAGAAAAAAGAAAGAAAGAAAGAAAAACAAGGTCAAGAGTGGTTATAATGTGGTTTTGCTAGTGTATTGTTTTCAGAAGAGTGAAAAAACACTATGTATGAATATGCAGAGACTGAAAAATAAGAAAAACATGTTAGTTTTATTTCAAACTAAAGAGCTCGGGCCCACAATCCCAATTACATATAAGCTTCTAGGGGTAGAATGAATAATTACTTGTCTTTGAATGCTCTAGGACACATTGTAGCTTATATATCCAAAAACATTCACTGTTTTTAGTTATTTTAGCCCTTGGTGTTTGAATAATGGTGGAGAGGGAGACACTAAATGTTCAATAGGCCACAGAAACAATTTTTTTTTAATGAGTGACTAATTACCACTGTATTCTACTGATTCAGAAGCAAAGTGAAAGATATTTCTTCCTAGACTTAACTTATTTCCTTTTATTTATTCCCTCCTGCAAAGAGATTTCCCCAAAAACAATTCAAACATATATCTCGCTTTTCTAGAGATTCAAACTGGGCAATCTTAATTTTATCAAAAGCAGTAGATTAAGAGAGAAGAGTTTTATCCTCAAGTAGTTACCAGGTTTCTCATGATTCTGTTATCAATTAGCTGGAAGTGTTCACATCACTTTTGACAGTAAGTGCCAGCAGGAAGGTAGCTCTACTTTAATTATTTAGGACGGTAGTTCTCAGCCCTTGATGCATATTAGAATCACCTGCAGCACTTAAACAAAATGGATGTCTGGGCCTTATTCCAGACCAACTAAATCATGAGCTCTAGACATGGAGTGCAGTCATTGGTATTTTGTTTCTAAACTCTCAGCTGAATTTAATGGGAAACTGGGCTGAAATTTCCTTTTCCTCAAGAGCTGCCACTTCTTTGTGGCTGGGGATAGCAATGTATACAAAAGGATTTCTACCAGGACACGAAGAATTAGAGCTAAATCTCTTCCACCTCTCTCCTGCAGAGCAATAGATTCTGGCGACTGAGCTTGTGAACTCGGATGGGCTAGAACAATAACAACAAGAGCAGTGTCTTTACCGAGCCTTGTCCCTCTAGTTCTCTTTCTCCCTAATTAGTTTTATTGACCCAGAAGTGCCCCCTTAAACCTGTGGCTTCAGTTCAGTATCTCAGATTCTCAGAGATACCTGCTCTCATTACACTGCTTGCTCTAAATTGTACCATTCATCAGAGAATACAGGAATCCCAAGGCATATGCCCTTGCCAATTTCTGGAAACATTTCGAAAGTCCTTTAGAGATTCTAAGGGTGAGTTCCCCACTGGCATTCGCTTGATGGGCAGAGAAAACGCAGTTAAAAGGAGTGCAGAGCAGGTTGACACCGAGCCCAGCTGGGGCCCAGCTCCCACAGCAGACAGAGCCCTGGCTCCGCAATCTGACGTTCTGTTTCAGTACATCTGAGCTGAAACCCAAGATCGGCATTTTTAAATAGGAACCTCAAAAGATTCTGCAACAGCTGGTGTGCAGACCACCCAGAGAAGCATGTCTATAGGCTGTTATATGAAAAGCTTTCAGAGAAACCAGGAATATTTAAGTGGGAAAAGCTAAGCTGTCTTCAAATATTTAAAGGGTTTTCCTCTTTGTGGGAGAAAAAAAAAAATTTAAACCCTCTTTTTTGAGACCCTAAGAGATTTAAAAAGGAAAGATGGGTTACAAATGTAGAAAAATTGATTTGACCTCAATTTAGGGAAGAATTTCAGAGCAATCAAATTGAACAGCCTTAGAAAGTAGTATTTCTAGATTCATCCTAGAATGATTGTCAGTTAATAAAAATACTATCCCAGGTATTCAGACTTGTGGTGGGTAGATGTCCTTGTGCTTTAAAACATGAATTCAATCTGAATAATAAAGGTCTAATCTTAATCTCTGCAGCAGGATGAAAAACACATAGCTGGTATTTGTGTGCCGTATTAACTAACTCGGTTCCCTAAACCACCTCTTTATACCTTGGATATATTATACAAAGGAATCCTAAAACCAGCTTTTGGGTTAAAAAGCTTTAATTCAAACAGTAAATAGGGCTACCAAAATAAAATGTTAATCATCCATTTATAACTTTATAGTCCACATCTAAGCTAGCCCAATGTAAGGATTGTTATCCAGAGAGTTAGAAATATAAAGATGATAGAGATGCAATCTGCAGTTGTTTGAATCTTTGGATATAAAACCGCAGATATGAAGAGCCAACTACAGTTATTGAAAAAAAAAAAATCCATATATAAGTGGCCCTGAGCAGTTCAAAACGGTGTTGTTTAAGGGTCAAGTGGACTTATTTTGCAGAGCCCACAGATAACTACTCCCTACCCAGGGTTCATAGCTGCTTTCAGCTGGAGAGACAAGGGGTGCTCACTCCACCTTACCCAGAGGCAGAGCCTCATCCTTCTAGAGAAATTTTCAAAATAAGAAAAATGTATTCTGAGAAAATGACAAAATATTGCAAAAAGTTTATTCTTGAATCTTTGGGAAATATTATTACAAATGAATGCTAAATAAGTCACTTTTGATTTTCTGCTTATAGTATTCAGCTTAATTTTTAAATTATATTCCTAATCACTTTCCCATCTCTCTGCTAATATGTATGGAAGAACTAAATGGATATTTTTATTTGCCCAAGGAAATTACTTTTAGAAGGTTAAATTTGTCCCTAAATATATAGATTTTCCACATTTAAATAGTCATAATTCTGGATTGTCCGTGTCACTAGACACCAACATTACTACAGATAATGGGAAAGTAAAGTGGCTATATGCATATTGGAGATAGATATACAGTATTACTATAACATGTTATAATATTTCACACATTCTTTATTATATTATTTATTTTAGCAAATACTTATTGAGAGTCCATTTATTTCTAGCTTTGACAGTGTGTCAGAAAAATCAATTGAGTAAGGTCCTGTCTTCATCTTATTAGCTAAGATTTGAATAAAATATCATAGGCATTCTGACAAGCACAACTGTTCTGTAATGTTTTTAATATGTAGATTTTTTTTTTTTTTTTTTTTTGTAATTATTTGCAAGAGAACTCTGCCTTTGGTGATCCTTACAGCAGGATGGAGACTAGACAGACCACATTTTTTTTTCAAAATTCTTGGACTTGTATAAGAATTTGGGGCCATTATAAACTTCATGCTCAACTGAGTGATATCAAACATAGCAATGTGGTTTAGGTATGACTATTCCTGCTCATTAAGGAAGGGTTAGGGAATCAAGAGTGAAGAATTAGAGACTAAGGCTAAGATCATCCACATCCTATATTTCCTGTTAAATCTATGAATACAAAAGTTGGGCGGTGGAGAAGGCTATTAGGATAAAACTTGATTCATTTGAAATATGCATACCAGAAAGACAAATAGGTGGGTCCCAAGGAAAAGTAAGCTTGAAACATCTTTGGAGAAAAAAAAAAAGTGACAAAAGTGAAGCTATGCTACTTCAGCACATCTTGAGAAGGCAGAGTTCTTTAGAAAAAGCAGTAGTGCTGGTAACAATAGAAGGCAACAGAAAGAGGAAGGCCAAATATGAGATGGATTGGGTCCACAGAGGAAGCCATAGGCAGGAGTCTATAGGAGCTGAGCAGGGCTGTTGAGGACAGAACATGTGATCACCCATCATTCACAGTTTCCACAGCAGTACAAGCCCACTGAACAGCAGGGCGCATTAACACCCACATACCTGCTAATTGAGTGTAATGATCATTGTGGAATTCTTGCCTTGAAATATTCTGCAAATGTCCTAACTTTGGGCAAATATGCCAGCTGTACAAAAGAAATAAAAGCCATAGGAGGAACCTGGTCTTTTTTACTCTATTTGTACTCTCCTGGCTAAAGTTAATAATTATAGCTTTTATTTTCTTATAGCAACTCTTTAACTTTAAGAGGCTAAAATACTTGATTAGCACCATTTAGCTTTTCCCAGGTGTTGTGTTTTTTTTTTTAACTTTATCTTTATTGTTGAAAATATTACAGATATCCCCTTTTTCCCCCCAGTACCTGTTCCAACCTGCTCTAATGTCCTCCCCAGTCCTCCCTTCCCCCCGCACTATTGTTTGTCCATAGGCTATGCACATATGCACACAAGTACATTGGTTAATTTCTTCTCACTCCTCTTTCACTCTTAAATACATCAGTCTGTTAATTGCTTCAATGTCTCTCAATCTTTTAGGTTCATTGGTTTATTTTGTTCAGTAGATTCCATATGTAAGTGAGATCATGTGGTACTTACCTTTTTTTTACTGGCTTATTTTGCCTAAAAGAAATAAGGTCCCTCTAAAAGAGTAATATGCAAATTGACCATCACTCCAACACATAAGATGGCTGCCCCCATGTGGTCAAAGATAGCTGCCCCCATGTGGACATAAGATGGCCAGCAGAGGAGGGCAGTTGGGAGGGACCAGGCCTGCAAGGGAAGGCAGTTGTGGGTGATCATGCCAGCAGGGGAGGGCAGTTGGAAGGGATCAGGCCTGCAAGGGATTGTAGTTAGGGACTATCAAGCCTGCAGGTTAGGGCAGTTAGAGGTGACCAGGCTGGTAGAAGAGTGAAGTTGGGGGTGACCAGGCCTGCAGGGAAAGGGAGTTCGGGGGGGGGGGGGGAGTGGCGGGAAAAGAGGCCTGCAGGGGAGGGCAGTTGGGGGGTGACCAGGCCTGCATAGGAGGGCAATCAGGCTGGCAGAGGAGTAGTTAGGCATTAATCAGGCTGGCAGGGGAGTGGTTAGGAGGCAATCAAGAAGGCAGGCAGGCGAGCAGTTGGGAGCCAGCAGTCCTAGATTGTGAGAGGGATGTCTGACTGCCTGTTTAGGACCAATCTTACCTGGATCAGGCCTAACCAGGCAGTCAGACATTCCTTGAGGGGTCTCAGATTGGAGAGGGTGCAGGCTGAGCTGAGGGACACACCCCCATGCATGAATTCCGTGCACCGGCCTCTAGTATTCTTATATGAGTCCAAGAATGCAAACAACCTTCACTTGGCAGAAACATATTTAATTAGTTAAATCTGGTGGAAACTACAAAAAGTTCACTGAATTCCAGAAATCATATAAACTCTGAGTTTGTTTTGAGGCATTTTCCCTTAACATTGTTTAAATAGCTACCACTTTTAACATTTGCATTCCTCCCACCCCCCCAAGGGAGGAGAATACTATTGTAATTATACTACATTCTTCTGAGGTTCTATAACGAGCTATTATTTTACTAATGGAATATTCAAGTAGTCTGTAGTAATTTATCAAATAGTCCCAAATCCCATTTTCTCAGTGTGAATCTTTTTGTTCACAGGTAAATTGATGTGTGGGGGGTTATGAAGGCTTTTTTTTATAATTCAAATTATCCATTCCATCTCCCCTCACAAAAAAACGTATGTAATATTAGAAGAGTTTTTAGAAATGTTTAGAATTAAAATTGTACAGACAGACACTTGCAAGTAATAATTTCTGCATTTCCATTTGTTTTATATTTTTGCATTTTGCATTATATTTATGCCTAATTTTGAAAATGCACCTAAATGGGTGGTGGGGAGAAAGCAAAATGTAATTCACCTTCTTTCATGCTACAGTCTGTTCTTTTGTCAGCTTCAACTACTACCATGAGAGCACTATTGTAAATGAGAAATCCAGCAACAGAAAACTATCTCAGCTCAAGTGCTCCCATTTTCTTTCACTTTAAAAGACAATAATTTAAACTAGTGTAGTTCTTATTGAAATGGACACCACTTTTAGCACAGTACTCAAAGGTATAATGGGTTGTGTATGTATTGATGAATACATAACAGCCCTTGAGCAAAAAAACTATACAAATAAACCCATGTTGGGAGAAAGATTTTAAACTACTAAACAAACAAGCAAATGCAAATTATTTGTAAAATTTACTAAGCAATTCATGAAGGGTTCCAGTTCCTGCCAAGATTGAGAAAACTTTTTTACTTTTGGTTCAGTTTCCTCAAATCAACCTTAAAGTTTGTAGGGTAATGTTGTCACTACATGAAAGTATTTTTTTTTTTTTTTTGAGAAGCTAACCAAAATAATGAACTGAAGGCCTTGAGAAGGCTTAAGCATTGTTTGGGATTGCTCTATATGGCAAAGGATAGACAGTCACATCTTGCTATGGAAATGCTCCCAAGATAACTTTGAGGAGATACAAATTTTGCACTTATCTTTCCTATGCATTGTCTTTGGACAGCCCTCATCTTCCATTACCAGAAATCTACAGCAGCTCAGAACACGGAAGTGATATTCCTAAGATAATAGCGAGGTAGCACAGAAGGCCCAAAAGATGAGGACTGAACAACTGCCCTCCAGGCAGTCACTCTTCTTCTTCCTCCCCCTCAATATTCATTAGCTGATGGATGTCAGCCTATGGAGACTGTTTCCCTAGCTGCTGAGTTACTATTAAAAATCAGATATAAATCACGGACCAGTGACACTCCTGTGGGAGTGACAGTCAACAGGCTGGAACTCACAAAGGGTCTGTGGTGCCTGGGACTCTCTGCCCAAGGAATTAACCCCTCCTCTATTTTTAAATTTACCAGGTTTTATATAGACTAAAGCCTGGCCTCTGGCCTTTGCCCAAAATACTTTTCCAGAAATTCAAGACCATCTTTCCATTCAGAGAACCTGCTGAAGCAGAGTAGCTGATGCCCCAGAAAAGCATGCGCACACCAAAATGCCAAGGCCAACAAATACCTATAAGAAAAGGCATGACATGTACCAACTTAAGCAAGAATATTGGAACTAACAGATTAAGAAATAAAATAGAATGATAGATGTATTTGAAGATAACTGGTCATATAAAAGAAGAACAATATTGATACCGGATTTTCGGACTGGAAATGCAGTGTTCCCCTGGGCAGAATGGCTTCCCTGATTCTTTGTCCTTCAGAGTTGAAGAATGAAACCAGGGACAAAAGGTGGTATAGCAAAGGCAGAAATTTATTGAAGAACAAGTATAGACTCCCTCATGGGGAGGAGGAAAGAGTCCCATCCAGTTCCTTTTTCCAGGTTTATAAAGGCTGAAGCTTTTTGTGCCTTGATATTCCCTCTGATTGGTCACAATTCCCCTTAGATTTGGTCACTATAGCAACTCCTGAGCTCAAAGGTCAAACCTCACTTGGGACTTGTGAGGCCTTCCTTCTTTTTTGTTTTCCTAATTCTCCTTTGAATGAGGGGCTTCCTTCCCTTTATTTTGTAAATGTGTATCTTTTGCTAATTTCAACTTCCTTGTCTTACAGAAATATAACTGCTTCCTCTCCCAACTCCCTTGTCTTATGGAAATTTACTCTTTTGCAACTCTGTAGCCCTATGTTTGGACCTTTTTAATTTTAAACCTGCCTGTTTTACCCCTAAAAATAACTATTTCAATATTATACAAATATTAGGAATTTTTCTCAGAATTGAAAAATGAAAGATCTTGGATTTAGAAGGACCACTGAGTACCCAATAAGACTGATAAAAAAAAAAAATTTTTTTAAAGCATTATCCTAGCTGTTTTCTCAGTGGTTAGATCATTGGCATTAAAGGTCCCAGGTTTGATTCCAGTCCAGGGAACTAAAGTCAATATGACTCAGTGTGATGAGGCAGGTAGAGTTCATTAGTTTATTTTTCTTGGTGGAGGAATTGAGCAAAACAGAAAAAGAGATAGAAAACCCATGAACATGGACCACAGTGTAGTAGGATGAAGAGAGGGGTGAGGGTAGTGGGAGCAGGGTGGAGGGAGTCCATAGGTGAAGCAAAGGCCACATCTGTAATACTTTTAACAATAAAGATAATACTATATTATAAAAGTCTAATATGCTGTGTCCAGTTGTCTAGTCATCCATTCAACCAATCAAAACATAATATGCAAATGATATGCTAAGACTGCTCAATTGCTCACTATGAGGTGAACTGACCACCAAGGGGCATACTCCTGACTTGTAGGTTTGCTTGCTGCTGTGGTCCTACTGATTGTGACTGAGTGAGATGGGCTGGATACACCCTAGAGCCCTCCAGCAGTCCTTCCTCAGCTGGCCAACCTTCTGTATCCTTCCCCAACCCTTATGCACCAGGTCCCTTGACCTGACCTACACCCTCTTGCAATATGGGAACCCTTGGGAGATGTCAGAGAGTCACTTTTGGCCTGATACTACAGGTCTAGGGACCCCACTGGTGCATGAATTTGTGCACCAGGCCTCTAGTTAAAAGATAATTGAAGAGAAAGATCTTCAAATATCACTTGAATAGTTTCTAGACTTTTGTGTTATTGAAGATAATTGTGAAAAATGCTAGCTTTTGTTGCTTTGCTGTGACTGCTTTTAATGTTTGAATGGATGAAATTAAGGAGATTACTTTAGAAAATTAAACTACACATATATAACAAAGAAAACAAAACTATATGAACTTATGTCTAGTTGTTTTTTTCTCTATTGACTTACCTCATACATAATTTGTTCTGCATGCTAATTTCTAGGTATTAGCTTAGAAAGTTTGGCTTCTATTATAATGTATTAATTATTTTAATTTATTATGCCTTGAATTAAGTATACCTTTAAGATTTTTCTCTGACCTTCATGTCTATCAATTTTTCTCTCATTGTTTCCATGTCCTTATTTTTTTCTTCTGTGTCCTAAGACAAACACTGAAATTTTTATATTTTATTGAAAAATCAATTTTTGGTAATACTGATATAACTCTTTTTAAAAAAAAAAAAAAAAAAAAAAAAGCTTTATTGTTGAAAGTATTACACATGTCCCTTTTTTTCCTCATTTACCCCTTCTAGCCTGTCCCCCTCCCCCTTCTCAGGCCTTCACCACACTATTGTCTGAGTCAATGGTTTATGCATATATGCATACAAGTTCTTGGTTGATCTCTTCCCATTCACCCACCCACCCCTACCTTCCCTCTGAAATACAACAAAATTTTTGAATATATTAATAATAATTTACATTTATTGATTATTTTATTATATGCCAAACACTTTGAATATATTATCTCAATGATAAAAAAAAAACTATGAAGAAACCAGTAACCAGTTATTATCCATCTTAAAAGTGAACAGAAGGCTTTAAGAGATTAAGTAACTTTTCTAAGATAAAAAAGTTGAAAAAAGTGAAACCAGGACATATAATTAGACATTTTTTAATCCAAAGCCCATATTCTTATCCAATGAGCCGCATAGCAAGTGTCTTTATCTCTAATATATTTTGCTTACTTCTCATGCAATTCATTTATACTTTTATATTTAACTATGTTTCTTTTAAACATTTTAATTGTTATAAATGCAATTGATTTTTATGCAAAAAATCATAAAATTTACCTTCTTATTTTTAAATATACAGTTTAGTATTAAGTACATATGTTGTGTAACCAACCAGTTTCTAAAATTATTTTCATCTTATAAAACTGAAACCTTATACCCATTAAAAAAAATCCCCATTCCCTCCTACCCCAGACCCTATTAACAACCATTCTATTGTACTTTCTGTCTCTCCAACTCATTCTTTTTTTCCCCCCAACTCATTCTTTATTTCAACCTATTTTAATGATTATTTTAATAATAATCCTATGTAATAGAGAGGTAACATTCAAATTGACCATCACGCCAACATACAAGATGGCCACCCTATGTGGTCATAAGATGGTTGCCCCATGTGGTCACAAGATGGCTGACAGGGGAGGGTAGTTGGGGGTGACCAGGCCGGCAGGAGAGGGAAGTTGGGGGTGACCAGGCCTGCAGGGGAGAAAAGGCAGTTGGGGGGGACCAGGCCTGCAGAGGAGGGCTGTTGGGGGCAATTAGGCAGGCAGGGGAGCAGTTAGGCTTTGATCAGGCTGGCAGGGGAGTGGTTAGGGGATGATCAGGCTGGCAAGCAGAAATAGTTAGCGGCAATTAGGCAGAAAGGCAGTGAAGCAGTCGGAAGCCAGCAGTCCCAAATTGTGAGAGTGATGTTAAACGTTGGTTTAGGGATTGGGCCTAAACCAGTAGTCAGACATCCCCCATGGGATCCCAGATTGGAGAGGGTGCAGGCTTGGCTTATGGACACCCACCCAGTGCACAAATTTCATGTACTGGGCCTTTACTCTTATATAATAAAAACCTAATATGCAAATTGACTCAGGAGACCAGGAGTTTGACCACCTGCTATGACGGGCACTGACCACCAGGGGGCAGTGTTGAATATAGTGGGCCTTGGCTTGAAGAGATCTTGCTGCTCACCTGGCTTCTGTGTGATGCTGCTGGGCAGCTCCCATGCTATGTGTTGGCCTGTAGTGTCCAGCCACACTCACTGCATCTTCGTGTGGGGACTCCAGTGCTGTGATTCAGGCAGAGGCTGGGCATGCAAGGGTCTGGGGACCTAGTGCTGCCCAGGGCCCAGAGGTCAGCTGGAACCTGCCCTTCCACATCAGACATTCACACTTTGATCGCTGGCCAGGCCTAGGGAATGCACCCTGCATAGATTTTGTGCACTGGGCTGCTACTAATTTAATAATTTTCTTCTTGTATAGGAACTTTGTGTTTCTAAAAATTTTAGAGCATAACATAAATACAGTAATGTACAAACTTTTATATTTTTTACTAGAAATGTTTTCAAAATATGTTCTTTCTCTCCTCTGGTGCTATAGTTTCTTTTTTGGGTAGTAGAACCACTTTCAAAATACTTATTTTGAAAAGATAGTCTCTTATCCTTAAAAATAATGCACTATTCCTTGTTGGTATTAATCAATTTTATCTGAATCCAGTTGGAATCAACCCCAGTCCACTTTCTAGTTCTGTGTTGTCTTTAATTTAGAAGGGATCTTTGGCCTAAATAATAATCCCATGGTCTTATGGTCTGATTATCTTGTCATAATCTGATTTTATGCTATATAGCCTGAAGTTATCTGCATATTTTACATTGCAAAACACCCCAAATGGTGAAATACGTATTCCTGGATCCAAAGAGTTCCCCAATCCATGTTGGCCTCAATATTGTTTCATTCCTGTGGACTATTGGGCTGGGCATAGAGATACATCAAAGATTACAGTGGTGTCAATGTGTTTAGAATCTATATTGAGGAGCATTCACAAAATTCAAAGTAGATTATGCCCTGGCCAGTGGTTAGAGTGTCACATCAAAGGGTAGTAGGTTGGATTCCTTGGGTGTGTGTGTGGGGGGGGAAACGGGGGTGTGCATGGGGAACCACAGGAGGCAATGAATCAATAGCTCTCTCATGTCATTGTCTCTCTCTCTCTCTCTCTCTCTCTCTCTCTCTCTCTCTCTCTCTCTCTCTTCCTCCCTTCTACTCTCTTAGGGGGGAAAAAAATCAGCGGAAAAAGTATCCTCAGGTGAGGATTAACAAAAAAAGAAAGGTGGATTGTGCTTCTATGAGTCTGTGTAGATACAAATCCTCTACTTATTAACACAAGTGGCTTTACCATTCTACCTTCAGGCAAAGCTTTCCTTAGTTGACTCTCCAACTTTTGCCTGACACATTTTTGACCAACATTTCTAGTTTCCACTGTTGAAACTGCATCCCCTTTCCTGTTTTCATGAGCACTGTAATGGAAAGATTGCAGAGGGTGATTCACAAACTGCTGATAGCCAACAATGTAGCCAGCATATCCTCTTTCATATTTAATGAAGATGAAGCTGGTAATGGCTTTTGCCCTCCTGTGCCAGTCTGACCTAAAACCCAGGGTGTACCAACAGTCTTTCAACCATATATATGGACAAAGTGCATTTTAACTATAACTTCAGCTGGTCTTTGAAGAGCCAATTTCTTTTTACTACTATCTTTTCCATTTTCATTTCTCAGACATCTTGTGGCAGGAAAAGGCACGTATAAATTGCACAAATTACATATATTATATTGAGATGCGATTTGCAAGTATTTTTATTAAAATATTCATTTTTTTCAAATATTTTTAAGACCACGTGTAATTCTGATATAACTATAAATTACCAAATATCTTTTCATGATCAAGTGCAAATAGCTTTCAAGCTTCTAAATTCTATTTCATGTCCATAATACATGCTAGTTTAATGAACAGCCCTTTGTGGAAGTGACAATACCTAACTTGTAAAATGTGTTAAAAATCCATTCTGCTATGGTCTAGTTCTTCATTATTTAATACAAGGAGGAAAGAACAAGTAGGAGTAGAAAAGGACAAAATGTAAAATTTAAGCAAAAACTGGGGACTAAAACTTGAAATTATAATTTAAACTGAAGCTTAGTTTAAGAAAGCACATAAAGACAATCTGACCTAGAATGAGATTGTGTCTGAGTGAGTGCCTGTGTGTGCGTGCCTGTGTGTGTGTGTGTGTGTGTGTGTGTGTGTGTGTGTGTGTGTGTTCTCTATGGCATGTGAACATTCTATGAATTAGCTCATTGGCCATGGCTGCAGTATTTCTTGTGGAAAGAATGGGTGGCTTGTTAGCATGATCTCATCCATCCTCCAGGAGCAGGCAGTTGTTTATGTGCAGAGGCTATTAACAATAATAATTCCAAAGAGAGGAAGCAGTGCCCAATGTTTAAAGTCAGCAGCTTAGTATCTATTTCTGGATCCATTGGGTTGTTTTCTTTTTTTAGGAGGTTTTAGACAGGTCACATTCTCTTGGGGCTTCTGTTTCTATGTCTGTTTGACTGGCATACTCATTTCTACTTTATTACTTCATGGACACTTTTGTGAGTTTTATTAATTTTAGGTAGAGTAATCTGCAAAAATGCTTAAAAGTTATTGGAGAAACTCCAGAACAAAGGAGGAAGTGTTAGTTCTCTGGAGAAAACATAGTATCTTTTCATAGCAAGTGTTGTGTGGTCTTTTATTTTTTCTTCTTCTTCTTCTTAATGGCCATGCTCAGCATTGCCAAGTATATTCTATAAACTTTCTTTCCAAAATTGCCACTTAGCAGCTTCTTTCTCACCAGAACCTATATAAGTTTCACATGACCTAATTATGAGATATGTTTTATAACTAATACATATTCATATTATTTTTCAAAGGGGACAAATCATGGTGAATTTAGAAATCACTAGGGTGACAAAAATTGGGGACTGTTTCTGGAGCAACAATTCTTCATAATGAAAATATACCTGTGAGGACAAGACCATTCCTCCTCATGAGATGACCTGGGCAGGTGTGTGAAAGCCAGTGGAAACTTCGCTTATCTAATTAAGACCAAAGAGGAAGCCTAGGTGTTTGAGATTTCACTTTTAAAAAATGATTAAGCAAATGGATTTGAAAGAATCTAGAAGCCAAGTATGTACATTCATCTGTCGATTAATAACAAAAACATAAATTTGCAACACACTTTACAGTTTAAAATAACACTATATATATATAACAATATATATAACTATATATATAACTATATATATATAACTATATATATATATATATATATATATATATATATATATAAATATATTTCCATGAAAATTGTGAGGTAGAGCAATGTGTGTGTGTTTTTAATGAAACAAAAAAACTCAAAAATTTGAAGTTACGAATTGATCTGTTCAAGATTTCACATCTAGAGGGCTAGTACTCCAATCCCAATATTTTAATTCTTCACCTCGCAATCTATGCTTTACCCTTGATTCTCAACTCAGTAGGGAGGAGCGGTGATCATATACATTTCATGGTCCCTATTTGCGTATCTGCAAATTTTGACCTGCAATGTTCCTTTGGTTAAAAATCACTGACACAGCTCTGAAGCCTTCATGATGAGCCCTCTAATGTGTTAGCATTGAAATTAGCTTGCCAACCACAGCCTATGGATTTTTGGTAAGCATTTTTCTTTCTTTTTATGTAAATTTTAAAACTATAACAAGAACATGAAATGCTTATCTTCATTTCCTCAAGCAAGGGTTTTTTGTGTTTGTTTGTTTTTTAATATACCCAGATACTTGTGACAATGTTTATCCCCACTCAGAGTTGAAATTTGGCTGCTGTTTTTATGCTCTGTTAATAGCTCTAGCCACCCTCCAGTGCCTCTATCTGAGACTAACATTTCCCAGGCCTAATTCTCGTCACTGCTGGTGCCCTACTTTTTTACTAATGTACATTTTAACTGAAAACACATGACATTGGAGAGATTAAAACCTCTCTAAAGTATAACCAAAGCAACATTTCATAACTTGACTTTCCTCTAGACTGTTTTCCAATGAGATTTTCATGTGATTGCAGATGTTGAACTTTACATTGGCATCTATGTTTTGACATAAACTTGGAGAAGGGAATAAAACGGGCTCTTTTCTCATGAAAAATCTTAAATCAGCCCTCAAAAAAAAAGGAATGGAGAATGGTTTCAAGAGAGACATACCTTAATTTTGTTGCAAATCTTTTTCTGCCTCCAGCCTTCAATATCAATGTGTCACACTAAATTATTTCATTAAGCACTTCATCTCCTCTGTAACCTGCTTGTCTTTGAGGACAAACTTCAGATCTGCCATGTGCACATCTGCAATATTTCCACTCAAGGAACACCTGCTGACTCTTAACTGGAAAGCTGTGTGCATTCTTTTTCTCTCTCCTTCATAAATATAGTATATAGCAATTGCCACTGTTATTTAAAAAAAAAAAATTCCCTTTGGTCTTTAGTGATCTACCAGGCTCTACTCTACCTTCATTTGTAAGCTGACCTTGCTCCCTTAGAAAGACAAGAAGACAACCTTAAGTGACAATGAGACAAATTTCATTTTGTGGGGAACTGCCTTTTCAATTATTTCTCTCCTCTCGATTTTTCCTTGCTGACCTGGTCCAAGCTGTTACTTTGACAGGGGTCCCTAACCTCTAAATTAAAATATGCAAATTGTTATGCTTCCTGCACTGGGACCAGTATAGTCTATGCATTGTAATTGCCAAAGATTGTTCAGTTCCGCTTTACACCAGAAGAATATAGTTACCCACTCCTGCCATTTCCTGTTATGAGAAAAATAATACCCTGCAGACTGATACAGTATAAGCAATACATTTATGCATTAGTATATTTCTATTTTAAAAATGAAAGATGATTATTTTTTGTGACCCACATCCTGCCACAAGGAAAATACATCCAAATATATCCAAATATTTTCAAGGACTTGGTGAATATATTTTAAATGTTTCAATACTGAGGTTTAGTCTGCCCTAATTTGAAACATAACTATACTTTTAAGTCCTTAATTGTCATTTAGTAGATTTGAAATATGGAACATGAATGTATTTTTCTTTATATTCCTCTTCTAGTAAATTATTGGAATTGGGATGGTTCCCTCGTCACTTAGTCAGTACTGATCCAGGCTGATAAACAAGCCATTATAAGGCCATCCTACAAACTGTTTATCCACATGTGCAGATACAATTTTTTTGCATTATTTTAAAAATGTTTTGTTTCTCAACCCCAAAATAAATTAGCTTTATAAATACCCACTGTGATGAAATGACATTTAGAAATTGCATAAGACTTATGTCTGTGATACCATCATTTGGACATATTTCTCAGAAATGCCTAAGTGACCAGGAGATGTCTTCTAAGCAACATTATTCCTCCCAGGTTGTCTCATAAGATTTGGGGTGGAAGCCCATTTGGAAACTACTACATGGGAATAAGTTATCCATAGGAGAAATAGTAATAATAAATAAAAATACTAAAAATTAAAAATGTTATTTGTTGCTTGGCTGCATATTTGATATTTTCTATTTACTTTTTCATCAAAATTTGATAGTGTTAGAGTGGTTTAAAATTAATCTGACAGAAAAAAAAGAACCATATCAAGTAATGGGAGGAAAGCTCTCTTGAGTTCAAAATTTTACACAGCATAAATGAGAGAGAGAGAGAGAAAGAGAGAGAGAGAGAGAGAGAAAGAGTTGAATGCAAAAGTCAATGCTAAGACATCAAGCAGCAAGTTCCAGCTCTGTTGGTAATAAGCAATATAGACGATGGTTAAGTAACCTGCCTGGACTTTATTTTCCATATCCAATTAAATTCCATATTCCTTGTCAGTGAACTTTAGAACTGAGATGAGTCTGGTCAGCTAGTAAATCCCTGTGGTTTAAACAGGGTAATAGGATAAATCATTTGACAATTATCATATAATCAATTACCCAGTAAGGCAGTCCAAGAATTCAACCATTCATTCTTTCATTTAATGAAAACAGTGCTAACAAATAACAGGGTTCAAGAAATGATTCAAAGCTATATAAAGATGGTGGGTGTGTTGGTGGAAAGATTGTTTATTGATTGTGAGCACAATTCAAGGCTATTTGAAAGTATGCAAGGGTCTCATCAGTATTCTCTTGATATCTAAATGCTGTGGAGTTATGCTATAAACTACTATTGATTCTCTTCTCTCACTGGGTTGGTATTACTTTCGTAGAGATTGTAAATTTCCACCCCTCAATTATTCTATCTAATAAAAGGGTAATATGCAAATTGACCATTACTCCAACACACAAGATGGCTGTCCCCATGTGGTCAAAGATGGCTGCCCCCATGTGGACACAAGATGGCCACCACAAGATGGCCAGCAGGGGAAGGAAGTTGTGGGTGATCAGATTATCAAGGAAGGGCAGTTGGGAGGGACCAGGCCTGCAAGCCAGTGTAGTTGGGAGCAATCAGCCTTGCTGAGGAGGGCAGTTGGGGGGGACCAGGCCTATAGGTGAGGGCAGTTGTGGGGGACCAGGCCTGCTGGGGAGGGTAGTTGGGGGCAAACATGCCAGCAAGGGAGCAGTTAGGCATTGACTGGGGCAGCAGGGGAGGGCAGTTGGGGTGACCAGGCCTGCATGGAAGGACAGTTAGGGGCAACCAGGCCAGCAGGGGAGCAGTTAGGCATTGATCAGGCTGGCAAGGGAGTTGTTAAGGAGTGATCAGGCTGGGAGGCAGAAGCTGTTAGGGGCAATCAGGGAGGCAGGCAGGTGAGTGGTTGGGAGCCAACAGTCCTGGATTGTGAGAGGGATGTCTGACTGTCCATAAACAGGCAGTTGGGCATCCCTCGAGGGGTCCCAGATTGGAGATGGTATAGGCTGGGCTGAGAGACACCCCCTTCTCCATGCACAAATTTTGTGCACCAGGCCTCTAGTTTCATCTCATAAGATAGCAAGTGATTGTTAGATTTTATAGCAAGGGAACAGAAGCAATGGGGGCAAGTTTTATTTTGTTTATTTTTCCTAGCAATGTTCTTAGATGCTTGGGTCTGACAGGATGTGGCAGTTTTCCATGTGTTTCACTCCTCTGTTGGGAACACATGGTCATTTGACCATGAAACAGGAAGACAGCCAGAGTAGCACTCAGCAGAGCCAGGGCTTCTAAGGGATGGATGACTTGGAGACCTAAGCTCTCACAAGTAATCTCCACATATGCTTGCCTGTGTGTGTGTGTGTGTGTGTGTGTGTGTGCATGCACGCACGCATGTTATGTATCTGTGTCTGTGTTTAATTTCTGTAACATGAGGAATTTTTAGGCCAGTTGTTGGCTAGACCCTTGGATTCTGTTGAAAATAATAAAAAACAAAATCAATACATCAGGTACAATATACAAAGCCTTACAAAATTTTAGTGGAAATAAACTCAGAGGAAAATTTATGTGTTTCTTTATTAATTGAAATACAGAGGAGCAAGAGACAGTCAAACATGCTAGAAGGCAATGTTTCATGTAAGGCTGAGAGAAGATAGGATCCTTCCAGGATACTCCCAATCTTGGGAAAACCAGTCTGTGTGTATATGTGTCTCTGTGTTAAAATTCTAAAATGAGTTTCTTGAGACTAGTTTTCTGAATAAGATAAAGGGTATGCATGCTAAAGTTTTAGGATTTCTCCCCCTGTGTGAAGAGGCTAAGGGAAATTCATAAAGTTTTACAAATTAAAATAAAAACATGGAAGAGTTTTCCAGGATCTCTTATAGATTATTAAAATATCAGTTCTATAATTGAAAGGCACTAATTCTGGATCCTTTTATTTGTTGTGAGAAAATTAAAAAAGAAATTTATTATTTAAAAAAACCTAATTTCTAACTCCAAATGTCTGAGATTATTAAATACTAGTGACCTGGTGCACGGATTCTTGCACATTGAAAGGAAATTAATTAGAAGGTGTCCAGCAGAGCGAGACTGGGCAAGACAGGCCAGACACACCCTGGAGCCAAACTCCCACGGTGCCTCCCTGGCATCTGTGGAATGAGCAAGGTTCCTTTGTCAGGTGGAGTCCCTTGGCCTGGCCTTCAGGGATTGGGCTGAAACTGGGTCTCCTACATCCCCCAACAGGTCCCAGAGTACAAGAGGGCACTCTGCAAAGTGGCTGTCATACAGGGTGTGGAATGTAAATGCAAGTGTGCAGTAAACCGGATTCAGAGCCGACAGTGACCCAGCAACAACAAAACACACACTGATGACGGAATCGCGTGGCTCTGCGAGGAGTTGGGCTCCCTCCTCTCTGGTTTTGGGATGCATCACCTGAGAACTGCCGCTGCCAAGTTACTGCAGATTGGTAGTTCCTGTGTTGAGCGTCTGCTTCCTGGTGGACAGTGTGCATCATAGCAACTGGTCAGACGGTTAGACACTTAGCATATTAGCCTTTTATGTATATAGATAGATATTCTGTGAAAAGAAAGTAATCTTTTTTTATCTTCATTTCATCTTTTCTTTTGAGTTGCTGTCTGAACTTTTTTCTTCAACATCAACCTTAGTCCTACATTTCATCTTTAGAAACTAATGAAGTTCTAGTGGCATTAAAATGGCAAAATTGGTCCTGACTTCAGTCTCCCTCACAAAAGGATTAACTAACAACTATTCATAGACAAGACACTATTATGAAAACCTTAGTACATATAGGTGAGGCGGAAGCACCTTCCTCATTCACAGAGATGAAGAAAGACTGCATTAGAAGGTAAGATGAGTGACTATACTCTACGACATCACCGCTATAATGGCATAGCATCGCCCAGAGATAGCTCCCTTAATCTTATGCTTTCCCAGGGTGGGGGAGAGCCCAAAATGAATATCTAGCTTCTTCAGTATTGTGTATTACTTCCTGAAAGTTCATTTAGAACTCACTTTACAAAAATTATGGAGAGAATGTGTTGGGCTGACTAACGGAGGTCAGATTGCGATGGAGAAGAGGGACAGGGCCTGGATCCAGCAATCAGCACTTGAAACTTGGCAGACTTAGTTTCTTCTCACAGAAGCATCCAAGTAGAAGTCCAACCAGCAGCTTTTCCCACCTTTAGAGCCAAGATGACAGCTCTGTCTGGACGGGAACTTGGTATAAAGTACTGCCTGATTTGGGACCATAAATGGCAAGTCTTATTGATCTTGGAGCCCATTCTGACACCCCTCCACCCTAAGCAGGAACACTACTTCATAGACACACGAAATGTTGAAGGTTATACCCTGCCTGACAGGAAGACTAGCCTGAACACACTGAAGAAGCCTCCTGGAGCTCAGTTAGGATTTAACATCCTATGAGAAAAGACCTTCCAGCTAGAATATTTATCTACAAGGTGATTTCTGACTCTGGTGCACGTTGAGTAGGACTTCAGGAAGGGTACCAAGTCCTAGCTGTGAATGATGTGGATTTCCAAGATATTGAGCATAGCAAGGGTGTTGAGATCCTGAAGCTAGCATGCCTATTCATTTATTTCGCTACATTTATCATTGTCAAAAAGCGAGGACTCTGCACTAGACAGTTGGAACCCATAGCCCTCCACATGGAATCTTCTAGGAAATGCTTGCCAAGCTTCAGGGAAACCACTTGGGAAACTCTACATTCAGTCCCACCCTAGCATAGTGGAGTGGAGAAGTGGGGAGACAAAAAGCCCTGCACTGAGCCTGCTAATTAACTGCGTTACCTGAACTTTGCTGTACTTTATTTTCCTGGTTTTCTAGGTCAGCGTCATTCCCTGAAAGGAGATGATGATATCTAGGTATTATTGCCTACCTTAGGGAGAACCCTATTTGAAAAGGCAACTGATACTTATTGAATACCATGTTCTAGGCAATTAAACATATGTCATACCATTTTCATTAGCATATAGAAACAAGTAGAAAAAGGAATCTGGAGATCTCTCATTTAATTTGTCTGGCTATCTCATTCCCTCCTTAGAGGACCAGCCTCTTAACACTTCAGAGACTACAATGGATGGACCCTATTTTTTTTTCTTTCCTCTTATTTTCTCCTTCAAAATGTAAAACACTGTGCTGAAGAAGAAGAATGACACACATAGACACAGAGTGTATGAGTACCAAAGGAAAGCTGGGATAGCTATACTTATATTAGACAAAATATACTTTAAGCTAAAAATGTAAAAAAAAAAAAAAAAAAAAAAAGACAAAGAAATTCAGTATCTATACTAATAAAAAGGTAATATGCTATATAATTAGACAGGACATCTTCCGGACAAAGCAACAGCTGCTGCAAGGGCCAAGAGCCGGCAGCCATGTTTGGCTGTGAGGGCCGAGGGCCAGCAGCGCGGGAGAGATTGTCCAGTGCTGTGGTCCGTTTTGCAGAGGCCACAGGAGAAGGTGGCACCACAGGAGAAGGGAGAAGGGAGAAGGGAGAAAGGAGAAGGAAGAAGAGAGAAGCGGGAAGGAGGGAGGAAGATGGGGGGAGGAGGGAGGAGGATGGGAGGAGGAGAAAGGAGGGGGGGAAAGTGGGAGGAGGAAGGGGGGAGGAAAGAAGAGGAAGGAAAGAAGAGGGAGGAGGGAGGAGGCCTGTGCCACATGAGAAGGCCAGCATCATGGCCCCGTCCACAGAGGCTGTGCGAAAAGGCCTGGGCGTGGGCCAGTCCAGCGCTGTGGCCCCTTCCACAGAGGCAGTGGGAGAGGGGACTGCACGGTCCAGGTCCCAGTGATTCCCCATCCACAGAGGCAACCACAGAGGCAGAGGTGCAGGTGGGTCCCAGTGCCACACCTCTGCAGAGGCTGGATGGGGTGCAACCTGCTGTGCTTCCACCTCCCAAATCCCCTTCCCAGTGGGCGGGGGGGGGAGACCAGCTCTAAGAAGCCAGGGCTAAGGGCCAGCAGTGGCAGGGTCATGGGGGTGGCACCTTCTCCTTATCAGCCTGGTCGCCTCCTACAGAGGAGGACATCCCTTGAGGGCTCCTGGATTATGAGAGGGGGCAGGCTGGGCTGAGGGACCTCCTCCCCCACACCAGTGCACAAATTTTCATGCTTTGGGCTTCTAGTATAATGACAAAGTGGCTAATCTATCAAGAAGACATAACAATTTTCAATATTTATGCATGCAACATTGAAGCCCCCTAAACTTTTAAACCAAATTCGAATAGAAATAAAAGGAGAAACAAACAGCAATACAGTAACAATTGTGGACTTTAGTACCCAACTCTCCACATTGGAAAAATCATCCAAAGGGAGAATCAATAAAGAAATAGTGCATTTGAACAGCACTATTGGGCAAATTGACCTAACAGATATATAATAAACATCGTATCCAACAATAGCAGAATACACTTCTTAACAACACAGAATACACTTCTCAAGACCACATGGAACATTCTCCAGGGTAAATAATAAGTTAGACAATAAAACATGTCTCAGAAAATTTAAGACTTGTTAAAATCATTTCAAATGTATTTTCTATCAAAATGGTGTGATAAAAATCAGTTATAGGAGGGAAACAGAAAAATTCACAAACACACAGAAATTAGACATCATATTTTTGAGTAACTAATGGATCAAAGAAGAACGTATAAGGTAAATAGATAAGTATCCTATGACAAATGAAAATGGAAACACAATAGCCAAAACCGGTTTGGCTCAATGAGTAGAGCGTCAGCCTGCGGACTGAAAGGTTCCAGGTTCAATTCCGGTCAAGGACATGTACCTTGGTTGTGGGCACATGCCCAGTATGGGTGTGCAAGAGGCAGCTGATCAATGATTCTCTCTCATCGATGTTTCTAACTCTCTATCCCTCTCTCTTCCTCTCTGTAAAAAAAATCAATAAATTTTTTTTTTTTTAAGAAAAAGAAAATGGAAACACAATATACCAAAATTTATGGGATACAATAAAAGCACTACTAAGAGGAAGATTATAGCTATATATGTATACATCAAGAAAATAGAAAAATCTCAAACCTATACCTAAAGGAATTAGAAAAAGTATAAACTAAGCCCAAAGTTAAGAGAATAAAGGAAGTATAATGATTAGAGTGGAAATAAATGAAACAGAGAAGAGGAAAACAATATAAAAGATTAATAAAACTATAAATTAGTACTTTAAAAAGAAAAAATAGAAAAACCTTAAATAAACTAAACAAGAAAAATAGGACTCAAATTAATAAATTATAAATTAAAGGGAAGACATTACTAATGATATCATAGAAATACAAAGGATAATAAGAGACTGTACCCAATTCTATGCCAACAAATTGAACAAGTTGAAAGAAATGAACAAATTCCTAGAAACATTCAACCTATCAGGTCTGAAATAGAATAAATAAAAAATCTGAACAGACCAATAACAAGTAAGATTTAATTACCAATCAAAAAAATCTTCAAACAAAGAAAAATTGTACCAGATGGCTTCACTGATGAAATCTAACATTTAAAGAAGTAATCATTCTTAAACACTTTCTAAAACCTGAAACATTTAAAAAGTCATTTTATGAGACTATCACCCTGATACCAAAGCCAGATAAGGACACTACAAAAAAAGAAAATTGTAGGCCAATATCTCTGATGAATGTAGATACAAACATTATCAGCAAAATACCAGCAAACCAAATTTAGCAGTACAGTGATCAAGTAGGATTCATTCCATGCAAGGATGTTTCAACATATATAAATCAATAAATGTGATAACATCACATTAATAGAATTAAATATAAAAATCATATTATAATCTTAATAGATACACATTAAAAAAAAAAAGCACTTGCCAAAATTCAATATCTTCACATGATAAAATTGATTCTCAACAAATTAGGTATAGAAGAGATATACCTCATCATAATAAAAGTCATATATGACATGCACAAGAAAAGTCATATCAATGTGAAAAGTAAAAAAAAAAAAAATTCTAAGATCAGCAATAAGACAAGAAAGCCCTCTCACTACTCCTATTTGATATGGTACTGGGAGTTCTAGCCAAAGCAATCAGGTAATAAAAATAAGTAAAAGACATAAAAATCAGAAAAGAAGTAAAATTGTCTCTATTAGACCCAAACAAGAGAGTCAGCCTGTTCTTTGAAGTTTTGAAGCCAGGCACTGACCTCTTTTCTCTATCTATGAAAAGTCCTAGATAGCATTTCCTTCCATTATAAGATTGCTTTGTCCACATGGAAAATCTGTCATTTGGTATAGCCATCTTCATTAATGATCTTAGCTAGATCTTCTGGAAAACTTCTTGCAACTTCTATATCAGCACTTGCTGCTTTACCTTGCACTTTTATGTTATGGAAAGGGCTTCTTCCTTTAAACCTCACAAACCAATCTCTCTTAGCTTCAAACTTTTCTTCTGCAGCTTCCTCACCTCTCAGCCTTGATTGAGTTTATGAGTTAGGGCCTTGAATTAGACTTTAGCTTAAGTGAATGCATGGTTGGTTTGATTTTCTATACAAAATGCCAAAACTTTCTCCATATCAGCAATAAGGCTGTTTTGCTTTATCATTCATGTGTTCACTGAAGTAGACATTTTAATTTCCTTCAAGAACTTTTCACTTGCATTTAAAACTTGGTTGTCTGGAACAAGAGACTTGGCTTTCAACTAGCCTTGCTTTCTTCATGCCTTCCTCACTAAAACTTAAAACTTTTGAGCTTTTGATTTAAAGTGGGAGACATGCAACTCTTCCTTTCACTTGAACACTGACAGGCCAGTATATGGTTGTTAATTGGCCTAGTTTCCATATTGTTGTTTCTTAGGAAATAGAGATACCCAATGAAGAAGGAGACAGGTGGGGGAATGGTCAATCAACAAAGAAGTTGGAAGACACACATTTACTGACTAAGTTCACCATCTTATATGGGCATGGCTCATGGTGCCCCAAATCAGTTACAGTAGTAACATCTAAGATCACTAACCACAAATTATAATACATAACAAATATAGTCACAATGAAAAAGTTTAAATATTGTGAGAATTACCAAAATGAGACACAAAGAGAGCAAATGCTGTTAAAAAACAATGCTAATAGATCTGCTCCATGCAGGATTACCACAAACCTTCAATTTGTAGAACATATATTATCTTTGAAACACAATCAAGAGAAGTACAATAAAATGAGATATGCCTCCATTGTGTTGGCATACAAACACACATATATACATACCACTGGAACAAAATTTAAAGCCCAGAAATAAACCCATGCATATATCCTATCTAATAAAAGAGAAACATGCAAATTGACCATACCTCTGCTATGCCCACCAGTCATGCCCACCAGCCAATAAGGAGTGAAATATGCAATTAACTAAACCAAGATGGTGGTTAATTTGCACATCTAGGAGCAGAGCAAAGACTGAAGAAGGAAGCCAAGTGCTGCAAAGAAGCAAGCAAGCTGGGCGGGGAGAAGGGAGGGAAACAAGCAGGGTTGTAGAGAAGGGAGGGAAGCAGGCCACCCCAGAAAGCCCTATTGCAGGAATCTTCCTGCAACGGGCCTCTAGTAGACAAATAATATTTGACAGAGAACCAAGACTACTCAATGGAGAAAAGATGGTCTCTTCAATGAATTTTGCTTGGAAAATTGGGTATTCACATGTAAAGAATGAAACTAGCCCTAGCCAGTTTGGCCCAGTGGTAGAGTGTTGGCCTGAGGACTGACGGGTCCCAGATTCACATCAGGTCAAGGGCACATGCCTGGGTTGCAGGCTTGGTCCAATGTGCAGGAGTTATCCAATTAGTGATTCCCTCTCATCATTGATGTTTCTATCTCTCTCTTTCTCTCCCTTCCTCTCTGAAATCAATAAAAAATAATAATATTTTTAAAAAAGAATGAAACTTGACCCCTTCTTATATCACTCACAAATATTTATTTGAAATGCTTAAATGTAAGACCTGAAGCCATGATATTTCTAGGAGAAAACATAAGGAATAAACCTCTTGACATGGGTCTGAGAAATTCTATTTTTAATATGGCACCTAAAACATAAGCAATAAAAACAAAAATAAGCAAGCGAGGACTATATCAAACAAAAAACTACACAACAAAAGAAACCATCAACAAAATGAAAGCAGAAATGGTAGAATGGGAGAAACTGTTTGTAAACTACACATCTGATATGGTGTTAATAGCTAAAGTATATAAAACTCATTAGCAAAACAACCTTACAAATAACCTAATTTAAAAATGGTCAAAAGACCTGACAGATATTTTTCCAAAGAATATATTAAAATGACCAACAGGTACATAAAAACATCAAAATGTGCTCAGTTTTACTAATTATCATAAAAATCCAAATCTAACCACAATGAGATATCAATCTATACATGTTAGAATTTTTATCATTAAAATATAAGAAATAATAAATTCTGGTGAGAAAAAAAAAGAATAAAGAAATACTGATAAGAATGTGAAGAAAAAGGTACACTTGTGTGCTGTCAGTAGAAATGTACATTTGTGCATCCAATATTGAAAACATTAGGGAGTTTCCTCAAAAAAGTAAAAATAGAATTACCATATGATTTAACAATTTCACATCTGGGTATATATCTGAAGAAAATAAAATTACTGTCCCAAAGAGATATCTGTATCTCCATGTTCATTGCATCATTATTTGTAATAGCTAAGACATAAAAATAATCTAAGTGCCCACTGATTGATGAATGGATACAGAAAATGTATATGTAAACACAATGAAATACCATTTGGCTTTTAAAATGAATGAAATTCTATCATTTGAAACTTGGAGGGAACTTGAGAGCACTATGTTAAGTGAAATAAGTCAGACAGGGAAAGGCAAATACTGTATAATCTAATTTGAAATGTTCAACCTAAGAAAACCATTCATAGAAACCAAGATCAGATTTGAGGTGGCCAGAGATGGGGGCTGAGGGTGGATTAAAGATAGTAAAAATGTGCAAACTTTCAGTTATAAGATATGTAAGTTATATGTAAGTTATCTGTAATTAAGTTATCTTACTTAATTATATGTAAGTTATATGTAAGTTATATGTAAGTTATATGTAAGTTATCTCCATTATATGGAGATATAATGTTTAACATGATAAGTTTAGTTAACAATATTGTATTGTAATTTGAAAGTTGCTGAGAGTAGATTTTAAAAGTTCTCATTATAGCCTGGCCATCACGGCTCAGCAGTTGAGCATCGACCTATGAACCAGATGGTCATCATTTGACCTGTGAACCAGGAGGTCACGGTTCAATTCCCAGTCAGGCACATGCCTGGGTTGCATGCTCTATTCCCAGTGTGGGGCATACAGGAGGCAGTCAATCAATGATTTTCTCTCATCATTGATGTTTCTATCTCTCTATCCCCCTTCCCCTCTGAAATAAAGAAAACTACTTTTTTAAGTTCTCATCATAAGGAAAAAATTATAATTGTGTATGGTGATGGATGTTAACTAAACTTATTGTGTTAATCATTTTGCAATACAGTTTACCCTTGAACAACATAGGGATTAGAGATGCCAACAAATCAAAAATCCACAATCAAAAATCCTTGTATAACTTAAGGTGGCCCTCTACATCCAAGGGTTCTGAACTGGTAATAGAAAATATTGTTTTTAATCCATGGTTTACTGAATCCACAGATGCAAAACCTGAGGATGCAGAATACCAACTGTATATTTATTGAAAAAAATCTATATATAAGTAGACTTACACAGATCAAGCCTGTGTAATTGTTGTATAATTAAATGTTTATAATGTTATATGTCCATTATATCTCAATAAAACTTGAGGAAAAGAAAATTAGTTTTAATTTATTTGTATGGGTAATATTATGTGATCATAAGTATATCATTTCCCTAATTTTTTTTTCAAATCACTTCCTTTATTGTTTGAGAGGTGAAGTGCTAATTGAGAAAGGGGATAATAGCAGAATTAGAGAATAGGGGGGAAAAAACTTAGATTTGTGGAATTTTGCTAAGGTTATTATTTTTAGAAAATATCTTTGAAAGAAAAATATCACTATCATTTGTACATAAGAATGCTATCAATTTTTTTTTTGGTAAAAATTATGCCTTAATGTACTTTATTGGCCTTATTCAGTGTATTAGAGAAATTTTTCAGATATTATCATTATTAATATGAGCTAGATAATGCCTGAAATTTAATATTACCTTTCTGGTGATAGTTATTTTATGAGGGAGGTGCTGTGATTATAAGCACAAGCTTTTGTCAAAAAGGTGTTCACCCAAAGCAGGAAGCAATTTGAACGTTGACAGTTTGGAGGCATATTGCTACTGCAATAATATTAGGATGTTTGGCTTCAAGTAATGTCACTCTAAAAATAATTTATCTGTAGGATATATGTGTGTAGTAGGAATTTATGTATCCTAATATTTTACCTTAGACAAAATAAAGTCAATAATATACTCTCTGAAATGAAGTTAGTATTATAGTTATCAAAAGAGATTGTATTATTTGGCCAAAAGGCTAAGCTTACAAAATTAGAGAGGCCTGGAACAGACTGACATAATTCTATGTGGGGTTGAGGGGACAAGAAGAGATAAAACATTCTTTTTCTCATTAACAACAAATAATGTATTTTGTTCTCTCTGTATGACTACTTAATGAGACACTAAAATACTTCTATAGTTAAGGAGGAAACAAAATAAATACATAAAAATATGTTTGAAATTATCAAGGGAATTCCATATACATACTTATTCTGAGACTAATAGTGAAGACAAGAACCAATATTCTATTACCAGTTATTACCCCTGGAGAGTTTCCCCAATTCTTTTTTTTTTTTTTTAATCTTTCCAGGCCAATCGCTTTGTTCTCATTAAGACCACTTGGCATATGCCTATCATTCCAGCAGAAGGAGATGTCAACCCCAGGCCTTATGCCTCATCTCCGTCTGTATTTCATAACATCTAGCAAGGTTGTGGTTGCTTAATTAATTCAGGGCAATATTACTAAAAATTAAATAACATGTACAATTCACTTTGAGAAAAGTAGCAGTAAGTGATTCGGTTTCTTCCACCAAACCTTGTTTAAATTAGCAATGTTCATTTTCTAGTTTATTAGCCAGCCTCAATTGAAATTCAGTTCACTCTATCTTATTACCTACACATTATGTACCACTCTACCAAGGGCTTTCAAATACCCTTATTTATATGCAGCCTTTGGGTTTCCCCACACTATTATAAAAGTAAGCTGACCCAGAGATGCTCATGCTTTCTCTAAGGGACTGAAATGTCTGCCTATATAGGCAGATTTAAGGACAACAATTTAAGTTCTGAAGTAGAGAGTTGACCAAATTGCATATATGATATTAATATAGAAATTCAAACAAAGAAAATCTTAGAAAATAATAAAGGTGAAGAGAGATTACAAAAAAAGTTGATCAAATTTTAATCTAAAGATATCCTATTAATTTTAATTAACTTATTTTTCTAATGCTATATTAAAGTTAAATAATTTATAGATGCTGTTTGAGTGTTTTAGCAACATTAGTTTATTGTGTTTCATTTTCTCTATTCATATGCTGAATCCACCCCTTTGAAGTAATTAGCATAATCACTAACATTATAAGATCATTTCCTCACTCCAAATAAATGACCATCAAACTTGTGCCTACTCTCTGTATTCAGAAATGCTTAAATAGTTTATTATTACCCAAATGACTATGGGGAAATGCTGTGCATAAGATGAAAGGAATAATGACTCATACCCCCCACAATGAAGATAAAACTCTCCTACATAAGAATTAATTCACTATAAAATATCTGAGTAGCAGGAAGATAATTGAAAGGGCTAAAAATAAAATTGAATGCAATAGGTAATCTAAAGGTCATGAGACTTGTCACTAAACAATTAAAAGATTTTTAAATTTCAATAGGTTTTACAAATATTACTGTAATTCATATTTTGAATATAGATTACTTTTAAATGGAGTTTTCATATATCTAAATGTACACCTAATGAAAATATTTTATATGCTGTAAGCATTCACCTATCATATAACATTGATAAAAAATATAAAGATCATAAGACTTACCACAAACCTTCAGAGAATTTTTTTAATTTTGGTAAGGTTATATTTTTATGAATATGACTATAGCTTTGTGTTATGAATATGTATATGGATTCAGAACAACTTTTAAACAATACTTTATCTAAATGTGCATTTAATGAAAATATTTTTAGGTTACATGTTTCACATTTCTCATAACCCTAAGTCTAAAAAAAATTTGATAGTACCCATTTAACTATCCAATAATAATATATTTGTTGATAATAGGTCTTACTGATTTTGAAATCTGAACTTAAATGATCTGAAACAAATTAGGGCAAATGAGGAAGATATTATTCCTAAATTTACAGATATAAGCAAATTTGCTTAAAGGGAGACATGTCGATTTGCATAGCAACACATATGGATTAGTAATTCTGATTAATGATGAAAGTTAGATTTCATAATACTGACATCAGAACGTATATCTAAGCAAAACTGTGAAGGAAAGTGCTTACTTGTAGCATATTTTCTCTTTTATGTGCATCTATTTTTTTCTTAAATACATCCTGAGTCCATGTTGGTCCCTGGCATCCTGGTACCCAAGACCCATGCACATTGGCATGCGTCCATTAAGCTGTAAGCTTGATTTGGTTGGCATCCATATCATAGATCAATGCCTAAAACAGACAAATGATAAAGTATTTTGAGAATCATTTGTGGCACATACTCTCTAAACCAAGTCCCTCCTTTCATTGGAGATTCTAAGGAATCTATGAAATAAAGGACAGTCTTATCTCAAGGTTGTCTAAAGGGAAATTTAATTATAAAGAAATAGCAAATGGCATAACATTGCCAAGATATAACAAAAAATTCCTTATGTTGATAAAATTTGTAACAGCAGTTATGATTTGCCTCCTCTACAGCTCCACATATTCCTAGCTACAAAATGAGAGTATGTCTTGTTTTTATAGATTTCATGGAGATTTTTCATCTCTAGTCCTTTCTGATCACCGAGATTGTTTCTTCTGCTAACCCTGATCCCTGAAATGAAAAGCACTAAGGTTGTCGGCTCACTAATTACAGATTTCATATTTGCTCTCAATTCACTGGAAAATATTAACAGCCATTTACCATCTCTGTTATACATAAAAATCACAAGTTGCTTAGCTTCCCTTGCTAAATAAATGTTAGAAGCTTGCTTAGGACATTATCTCCCAGTTGGCTATCTCTTGAGTTCACTCTCAGGTGAAACACCAAGGACTAGAAAATAGGTCAGGGATGAATCCTATTTCATCAACATCTGAAAGCTTTCATCTAGAAGAACATCCAGTCCTCCTTTCATAGCAAAACAGATCCCTCCCAGGAAAGTTATTAGTCCAAAGGCCAAACTCAAGTTCCCGTGGTGATACTTCTAGTGCCATGAGTCCTGGCTTAAGTGAGGCAAATAATGGATGGTCTGTTCCCTGGGGAATTTATTTCAGCCCTCTCAAGAAGCAGATGAAAATTTTAACCCACTCACATCTGATCTTAGTTTGAAGCCATCTTTCTTTCCCTCAAAGAACAGAAACTAAATTTCAGTCTAGTTAAATCATTTCCCAGTTCAGTGTGCAATAAGAACTTGAAAATTATATGATGATTCACTGCTCTGACCTTCTGCCCTGATATAAATGACTACCTAAGTTATTTATCTTCCAAACCTAAATAATCAGGTTATAGCATGTAACCTTATGCTGGGGGGTGGGTTGGGGGACTCATGGAATGAACCTCTTTGGTGCTTTGATTTTATACACACACACACACACACACACACACACACACACACACACACACACACACCTGTGCTGGATCATCTTGTTTCCTTTCCCAGATTTGCTCTGGTTTCTCTTTTAGTTCAGCTAATGGAAGCCTCTGGTAGAACAGAGGACTAGAACAGAGTGAGATCAGAGGGTGTATGTCTCAAGTTCTTCCCCTACTGGGCTACTAGTTGGCCATGGCTGCATTTCTCCATGGAAGGCCACAGCTCCATCTGGCTACCCTCTCCTACAGCTTAGGATCACTTCAGTTCTCTTAACCTTGCCATACCTTCATAAAAAGTTTCTACTTTCATTTTCTTGCTTGAGTGTGCCATTTCCCTCCTGCCTCACCTACCTTTAATTACAGAACTTGATTTTAATAATATGATATGGTGATTAAATTTTTTTGGAATATATTGTTCACATCATTTTTCTATAGAAAATTAGCAGTACAATTTGGTCAATTTATTAGAATTAATTGTAAAGAATCAGTTTTATATAACTCCCAAAACAGTGAACTGGTAAAAATTTGCCTTGGCATATATCAGCCAATAAAATAAGGTTAAACTTTTAAAGTAAATAGGAAAAGATGAAAGCTAACATATATTTTCAGTCCTTAGCATACTAGGGAATTCTATACTGTAGACTTTAATCATTATTAACAACTATAATATAGCAAATATTTAAAAGCTAACTTTACCCTGAGATGCCGCCACTATATTCATGCTGCTGCCATTCAAAAAAGTCAATACACAATTTCTATCTTCATTATTTGCTATCCAAAGATCTGAGAAGCTAAAATAAACAGGAATTTATGAAAATTCAGCAAACACTACAATCATTGCTGCCTCAAAGCTGTCCCTTTGAGGGATGGTATGGTCTGAAAGTTTGCAACCCCTTAAAATTGATATGTTGAAATCCTAATCCTCATAGGTAATGGTATTAACAGTACATGTAGTATCTCAGCAAAACCACAGGTTTTATATACAATACTAGAGGCCTGGAGCAGAAAATTCATGCATGGGGGGGGGGGGAAAGGAGGGGGGCACAGAGATGTCCCTCAGCCCAGCCTGCACCCTCTACAATCTGGACATCCCTCTCATAATCCAGGATTGCTGGCTCCTAACTGCTCACCTGCCTGCCTGCCTGATTGCCCCTAACCACTTCTGCATGCCAGCCTGATCACCCCCTAACCACTCCTCTGCCAGCCTGATCCACGCCTAACTGCTCCCCTGCTGGCCCGATTGCCCCCAACTGCCCTCCCCTGCCAGCCTGGTTTCCCCCCAACTATTGTTTCCTGCCAGCCAACTTGTACAGCCATCTCGTGACTGCATAGGGGTGGCCATCTTCTTCAAGGGCATGATGGTCAATTTGCATATTACCTCTTTATTATATAGGATTATCTCTGGCATGCTCACTATGGTCCAAAAATCCAACACAAATGCTTTTCTATCATTTTTCCAGTTATTTCCATTAGCAAATGTTTAGTCCAGCTAAAAGATTCCCAGCTCTCCCCTGACACATTAATGAGCAGGCCCCTAACCTATATCTCTCTTCCTTTGCTCTGTGATTGTGAGATACCAAGACTCTCCCACAGTTCAGGTTCCCACAGTTCTTTTCTTCCCTGCAGTGTCTGACCTTCTTCTGGGTCTGTTAATTTAAGTTTGGCTCACCAGGGCCCCACCCACACAGGAGAAGGTACTTGAGCATGTTGCCTTTCCATTCTCTCACTGCTCCCATCTCACCTCAGCTCCATGATAGCATTTACCCATCTGCTGACTTCTTCCTCTGCTACTCCCACAGCTCACAGGAGTGGGTGGAGATGAGGCATCCCTGTTATGCCTCAGTCTTTTCCTTAGCTTAATTGCAAATGACCATATTGATTTCAGGAGGGCAGAGTGTCCAGTCAGCATCCCTAGAGAAGACTGTCTGAAAGGGTTTAGCCTTTTCCACTTTCCATTTAAGGATTCATTTCCCTTTTCTCTTGGGATGTGCTGTTGCAATCAATCTCTCTAAATCTGTGTGTTCTCCCTTCCCTTTTAATATTCCCACTTCTACTCTCTATTTTTTCTATTCTCTCATTTTCTTTCTCTCTTTCTCTGTTTCTTCTACCTTCTTTCATTTTCTCTTTCTCCATTACATTCTTCATTTTTGTGGGGGGTTTTTCTGGGCAAAATGGTAAACAAAAATAATAAGAAAATTTTAAGATGTAATAATTAAGAGGTAAACCTTAAAGAGTTGGCAGCCTATAGTTGAAAAGGTGTATTTTAAAGAGATAAAGCACTTAACAAAAAGAACCATGCCATGGTAGAAGGCATACTAAATAAAATGCATAACTGCTAATGCTATAAATTTGATGAACATGCTTCATTCTCTACATATACTAGTAAGCCATGTAAGTTGGATACAACCTAGGAGGACAATTTTTCACACCTTCAACATCTCATTTCCTTTAAAAGTAGCTTTGTCCATACTAAAAAGTAAAGCTATGACATAGTCCTCACACTTTTCTCCCAACACCCACATGGTATTTGCTAATCATCTACTGTTATTTTTCCATTTGAGCTCAAAAGCAGCTTCTGTTTTTCTCAAAATAGTAATGCAAGCATCTTTCACTAGTTGATAGAGAACATCACTAGTGGAGAAGACTATTTTTCATTCCTGCAAAAAAAAAAAAATGGTCACCAGATATTAACCATGATCATCTCCACATATCGCATTATGGGTTGTCATTTACGCTTTTCTAAATTATCAGAATGTGCCATAATGATTATGTATGACATTAATAATCAGACACAAATCTAGTTTTAATTAAGTAATTAATTTGTGATCCTATATAATTTGAAGACAGTTACCAACATGTAGATTTCATTCTGACAATACCAAAATCATGTAAATTATCTGAGCAATTCTTTTTATCTTATTCTGTTCTTTATGTATAAACACCCTGGGAAATCATATTTAATTATTTAATTTTAAAAGCATAAAAACTAGGATTGATTTTTCAAAGACAGTTTAAGACACTTGATATTATTTGTATAGGGACAAAGAGGGAAGGAGAATGACAAAGCAAGCTGCACTGCTATAAGCAGAAAGTTGCCAGTAGATCACAAGGGGCTATAAAGAAAGAAATGTCTTTAAGTGGAAAACATTTCATTTCTATTTCATCTGATATATCTTCAAATTAGCTTCAGTACAACATTTGGAAAATGTTAGTTAGCATTCACAGGTAATAATATTATCTTAGCTTAAACTGTGTGTGAGTGTGTGTGTGTGTGTGTGTGTGTGTGTGTGTGTGTTTACATATGCATGTGAAATTTCATCTCATTACATTTACCTTGACATTTACCTGGACTTTGGTAATGGCATTTATACTTAACAATTTATTCTTAACACATATCCTACAATTTTATTCTCAAAAGAAGCTCTTTAGTAAATATTGGTCAAGGATAAGAAATTTGTCAAGGAAGCTAATATTGCCTTGGCTTTTAGCAAATTCTTTTAATTTCTATATAAAGTATTAGGAACCATTAGCATTTGGTGTTTAAGTTATATGTCTCATGGAAAATCCTGGGAATGATATCAAACCTATGGGGGAATTTTGAATAATATTATGATATGTCAGTGTGAGATATGGCTTACTAAAATGACTTAACTTACATTTCACTTACCTGATACTCCTACTCACCAACCTAAAATTATAAGGCAGACCCCTAAATAGTCAAATAAAAGTCACAAAGTTTATGCATTTACTTGACAAAAAATTTAGTATATTTTACTGCTAGAATAGATCTTATGTTTCTTAGAATGTGTACAAGATAGATATGTTCCCTGCCTCATAGAGCATGCGAATCAGTGAAGAAACAGATGAATAAATGGTCAACTATAATGCAGTATGTTAGTATTTACTATATGATGATTCATGATAGTGTTACATTAATATCACCTGGAGGGATTTTTTAAAAATACTCATTCTCAGCACTCTGCTCCAGGTGTCCTGAATCAGAACCATGTGTTAGCATGCCAGGGAAGCCAGAAGAAACAGCTCATTTCTTAGGGAAAATGGGTCTCAAAGGGAATGGGAAATTATCAAGGAGGGGCTTGGTTGAGGCTGCTCTCAGGGCAGGTCAAGGGCAGTGTGTGGGTGGAGGAAGATACCAAATAAAATGAGAATGGGGGAAGAGTGTTATGATCTGAGGGAGCAGCGTGCATAACCCCTTAAATGTAAACAAGCATTTACTATGTTAAAATCATACATGCAATGTGGAGGGATGCAAGAGTGTGGACATAGTTGAGAGAAACAAAACTAGTGAAGTAAGCTCTAGCTCATGCAGGACCTTGGAAGATTTAAGCTATTTTAAGGAATTTAGATTATTTGTATGGAAATCAGCAGAGGAGAAATTTGCTCAGGGTCACCAATATGATGTTTCCAGCTTGGGCAATGATGTAGGTGTAGGTGCTATTAATATCCTCTGATATATAGTACACAGAAAAAAGAGTAGCTTTGGGGGAAGGTAAGAAATTCAATTTTGAACACAATTTTAAAATCCCAGTATTTACCATCTAGTAGCAATTAATGTCTATAAAATTATCACAAAAGTTAAGTCACTGATCATTCATTTAACATATATTAACTGAGTACTTCCTCTGTGCTACACTGTGCGCTAAATGTAAGGATGCAATAGTGAACAAGAGAAGACATGGTGCCCACCTTTGTGGATCATGAATGTGGATGTTGACTGAAACCCCAGGAGTGCAAGGCATCATCCAAGAATGAGGTATAATTAAAATGCATAAAGAGCTTTGGCCTGTGTGGCTCAGTATTTGGATCATCACAGGTTGTCTTGATCAACATGGGTTCTATTCCTGGTCAAGGGCATGTAACTGTCTTGCAGATTTGATCCCTGGCCCTATTGCGAGTACATACAGGAGGCAACAGGTCAGTATGTCTCTCTCAGGTTGGTCTCTCTCTCTCTCTCTCTCTCTCTCTCTCTCTCTCTCTCTCTCGTCTCTCTCTCTTCTTCTTCCCTTCCATTCTCTCTAATATATCAATGGAAAAAATACCCTCAAGTGAGAACTAACAACAACAACAACAAAAATGGTATCTTGGTTCGATTTCTGATCAAGCCACATACCCAGGTTTTGGGTTCAATCCCTGGTTGGGGTGCATGGGAAGGCAATTGATCAATGTTTCTCTCTCACCCCCCCTCTCTCTTTCTCTCTCTCTCTCTCTCTCTCTCTCTCTCTCTCTCTCTCTCTCTCTCTCTCTCTCTCTCCATTCTCTCTAAAAATAGCAATAAAAATAAAATAAAATGCATAAACATTTAGATAATGAGTAACACACAAGAAGCACTATATCAATGTTAACTACAAAGTAAACAAGAAAAATAGAAGAGTGATCATCGCAAAACAGAGAACTAAAAGAGGATAAAAAGCAGCTGACCAAGTGATCAAAAATCATGAAAGACCCCTTTGAGAAATGAATGATATTAACCAATAAAAAATCCATTGGTATGAATATCAGGGAGAAGAGCAATGAGAGGCAGAGAGACTCACTAATGTGAACATGGGAGAGAGTGCACAGGAGGATCTGATGTTGGACTCTTATAGCCTGCTTAATGCACTTGAATGTTAGCCTAAATGGGAGGCAAAATTGTTAGATGGTTTTAAGCAGGGGAGTTACTTGATCTAATTTATAATTTTGAAAATACTACTCTGGCTGTTGTGTGGAGAATTGATTTTGAAAGAGAAAGAGTGAAAGCAGGGAGAGTTTTAAGAGCCTTTTTAAGTCCTCCAGGCAAGAGATGGGGATGGCTACATATAGAAGTGATTGAATTTGGCTTATTTTATGACAGTGGAGAAGAATTAGCTTGCTGATGAATTAAATGTAGAGAAGTGAAGGAAAAAAGAGGAACAAAGCTAATTCCTAGCTTGGGGAAGTAATTGTGGAGGGTAAGCTTGATACTGAGAAGCATAAACTAGCAGGAGAACAGGATATATGAGCTCTTTACAAACTCTCATACTTGATAATATCTTGTTGTTTCTGCAAATACAGTGTAAACTTCTTGAGGAGAAAGACCATGGTTTCTACAATAAATGGTTTACCCTGCTTTTTCCAATGGTTTTGGAAGTGGCAGTATAAAAACAAGAAGTGCTTTGTAAATAAATGAAACAAGGAGAAAACATATCCTTAATGGAAAATAAGGCCACTACTTTCATGCATTGTTTTTTTACTTCTTAATTTTATTGTGGTCCCTTAGAATATTATTGTCTACCATGAAGTACTTGGTCTTTATTTACTAAAATATTAATTTAAAAAGCTGTAGCTCTTCCCTGAACTTAAAGAAAAGCAAAACATAAAAAACAAAGGAAAATTTCTTAAAACAGACTTTTCAGAGAGGGCAAATTTGTCTCACAAGAGGCTATTGAGAATCTGGAGCTATTTGACTCCAGTAAGGAAACATTTGGAAAAATTTACATTCAATAAGTACCTATATAGGTTACACACTATTTGACTATGATTTAAACATCACAGAAATCCAAAAGGAATATTTTATTAACATTTCATAGATGCAAAAACAGCATCTAGAAGAGGCAATGACTTATACAAGGTCATTGAACACTAAGGGGCACAATCAGAAATCAAACCAGACCAGTTGGTGCTCATTGGTTTTGCATTTTCACACCTGAGGTTTCAGGGGCAGATAGATACCCTTAAGACTTGTCTCTGAGAGGTCAATCAAGACTTGGAGAGCCAAAACTGGTCTGGCTCAGTGGGCAGAGCATCGGCCTGCAGACTGAAAGGTCCCAGGTTCGATTCTGGTCAAGGGCATGTACCTTGGTTGTGGGCACATACCCAGTAGGGGGTGTGCAAAAGGCATGTGATCGATGATTCTCTCTCATTGATGTTTCTAACTCTCTATCCCTCTCTCTTCCTCCCTGTAAAAAAATCAATAAAAAAAAATATTTTTTTAAATTAAAAAAAAAAAAAAGATCTAGGAGAGACCTGACGATGACTTTACGGGCACTCAACAGTCACTTTACTCTAGGTTTCACACGTGAAAAGAGCAAAGATTGTCCATAAAGACTTGCCAAGCACAGATTCATCTATTTCAGGGCAGTCATGGATCTGGAACCCCCTTCCTAATTTGGGCAACATACATTTGGAGGTAAGAAAGCTGAGTCTAATGAATGTGATCTCAGAGACATTTTTCACTACTAAAATTAAACCCAGAACACTTAATTCTAACCATATGGCTAGTCCAAAGTCTTAAAGTCTGTGGCCCAGTGTCTAGCCCTACAGTTGTTGGCCTACTTTTCCCATCCCAAGTGTCTATTTTATTTATTTTAAAAATGTTTTCATTGATTTCAAAGAGAGGGAGAAGAGGGTAGTACTTCATCAGTAATGAGAGAGAATCATTGATTGGCTGCCTCCTGCATAACCCCTATTGGGGTTCAAGACCACAGCTCAGGCATGTGCCCCAACCTCTAACCCTGACCTTCTGGTTCATGGGTAGACACTCAACCACTGAGCCACAATGACCTGGCATAAGTGACTATTTTAGTTCAGGTGCCTCTGACCAGGAGGAGATGCCCAGGTTAAGCTTAGAGTCTTAGTAAATGGTTCCCCCATGAAGTTTTCTTCCTCCTTCATACAAACTGGAAGAGATTTTTAAGAAAGCATACCAATAACTCTATTCTTAGTCCATTCCCTTCCTCTGCTAAAACAGTTCCACTAGCTGCCCTTATTCTTTAAATTCTGCTTAATACCTCAATCCAAACTCTTCTATACACACACACCACCCACTTATTTCTATGATATCACATAAAAAAAAGACATAGTTCACGTATCTAGGTTTTTAATTTTGGCAGTAGTTCTGGCATTGAAGGAAATCACTAGGATTGGCATTCATAACCTTGTGTGTGTGTGTGTGTGTGCACGTGCACATGTACATGCCAGGAAATCCTTTGCGGTGTGGTATTTCCATCAACCCTTTTTCCAAATACTGTTTTTAAATGTATAAGGTAAAATACATAAGATTAAAAAAGAAAGCCACTTATATTGAAGTAAAGATTCAAAATATTAACCTTTGTGATATTTATTTGAGTACTTCTTTACTGATACATTAAATAAAAATATCTAGCAATTGGTTTAATAACAACTGTAATTTTTAAGCAGTGATGATCCTACATGATATTTAGAGCTGCCAGAAACAACAATATAATAATACAAAAACTATCTGTGATTCCTATTATTAACAAAATCACAGATGCTATTAAACTATGGTTTTTCTACATTTGAAATTGAAGAAAATACTAAATTTTGTAGGCAGTTAGTGAAATGAAAAGTGTATTTTTTCTCCATCTAAATTGTGGACCCCTTAATTTAACTTAAGAATCCATCTAATTCAGAGTATTGAGACCCTCTTTAAACACTAGGAAGATCATACACTAGATCATGCAACTTAGATATTTATAACATTTCCACTTAATTCCAAAGTAGGAATAATTTGATGCTGTGTTTCAAAGTGGCTTAAGCCAATTTGGACAAGAACAACTCTTACATTGTTTTTGGTGGAACTAATCACTGAACAGTTTCAGGTGAGTATAAGTTGAATATACTAACTTTATTACTAGATTATAATGAAAGTAAGGTTTATTCTATTCTAAATATGAAATATATTAAGCAAACATTTACATGCAACAAAATCCCAAATAATTACTATTACTATTCTGTGAGCTCAATGAAACCCCATCTTTCTGGCTTTTTTAGATGTTATGATCACAGCCCTGCATGAAACCTCCACTCCAGGTAAATGTTACAACATTTTGGAGGCATGGAACTGCCGGTGACTTTATGTCAGCTTAGGAAATCAAGGACAGCCCCTAAGCCATTAAGAAATCAGCATGAGGGGCCATCCCTAAGAACATAGGTGTTGTGCTACCCTGAATTCCTATATTCTGTCCTAAAATATTTTAGACAAGCCACATCTCTAGAATGATTTTTATTTTATCTAAGTACAGTTTTACCAGTGACCATGATGAATAACAAGTCATTAATTACACTGAGAAAACTGAAGTCTGACCTTCATTTGATGATTAGAAAATCCTCAGGTGTTTATCAACACCTGAAGATTAGCCTTTTTTTTTTTTTAAATATGATATTAGGTATCATCCTGCGAGTGTGGATTCTTAATTCAAGGAAATGAATGGTCCTAGAGTTGAAGCTTAAATTAACTAGCATATACATGATATTGTACAGTGTGTGCCAAAATGTTTTAAAGTAAATTATTACAGAAACTCTAACAGTCCCTTGTTCAGCTTGAATACAAAAAATTTTACAGTTTTAAAGATTTTTTAAATTGATTTTTAGAGAACAAGGAAGGGAGAGTGAGTAAGGGAGAAACATTGATGTGAGCATAAGAGTGAATCTGCTGGCTCCTGCACACCCTCTACCAAGGATCAAGCCTACAATCAGGGCACATGCCCTGACCTGGAATTGAACCAGCAACCTTTAGGTGTGTGGGATGAAGTCCAACTGACTGAGCCACACCAGCCAGGACTGCAAGTGTGTTATTTTAATAAGGTCCCTCCCCAAGGATTTCTGGATGCCTGACAGAATAGCCCACATGTCTTCAGATCCACCATTTTGTCCACCTCAGTTAAATATCATTGAATCTTTCTGAATTTTCTCATATCACCTCTTGTCATCCCCTTTTCCATTGAATTTCATCGCCTTTTCCATACAACTACCAACATTTTAAAAGCATTGAATTTCAGGATTTAAAAAATTCAATGTTTTTAAAATGTTGGTAGTTGTATGGAAATAATAAACTCTTTAGTTCCTATTAATTATCTTACATTGTCTTGTTTAGTAAGATCTTTGATACATTAAAGTCTGAGTTGTTGATTTGTTAGTTTAGTTACATCCTTTCATTTCATTTCATTCTTTCAAGGAAGAAAATTAAAAGGTTACAATAATTCCAGTTATTATTACAAAAGTCTGAACATATTTTTTTCTATACAAGGTGTAAACTTCATTAATTCTAAAGGGACTGGAAAATATATGCTAGAAGCTCTTGAAAGTTATTACAGTCTAATTGTAGTTAATTTTATTCTCTGGGACAACTAATCTCTCAAAACATTTGCAGTGGTTGATTAAATCCACTCCTTGCCACAATCAAGGTCTTGAGGTAATTGATGTGCTAATAGACCTGCTATTATTTGAGGCTGTGCTTCCTCACAGAGATCAAGTCAAGGAATGGATAAAGTCCAAATAAAGTACTTATTCTGCAACAGGAACTATGAAAATTGCCCGAGGACAGACTGCTTATCAGTTGTGAGAGGTTTTCACCCTTCATTAATATGTAGTTCAGTTGGACATCAGAGAAGCTGGCCCCCATGAGAATACTCTCTGAATCTCCCATTGTCTCGTAGGCTTGACACACTTTTATCTACATCCACAGAAAGATCTGGCTTTTCACATTTGGGCTTTCTAAACTATCAGCTAGCTGTGAACCTGTGTCCCCAAGGCTCCATGCAGAGTTGACTACTGTAAATTTGGACAAATGTGTACATCAATAAAGTATCAGTATAAATGTTGCAGACTAAATATTTTAGAAGTAGACAAAATAAATATTCCATTCTGAGGCTTGTGCTTCCATGTGCTTACTGTGGTAGGCTCTCCATTGGGGCTGCAGGTCTGTTTTCTTCAGGCATTTGGGAGAGCCACCCTGTTCTGCTGTCCAGCAACTCCTAGATTTCTCATACCTCAGGCTGAGTTCACTGCTGAGTCTAAAAGGATCCAACAATAGATTGTGAGCAATGTTTTAAAAACTCCATGAGTGAAACAAGAACTGTTTTCTTCTATCTCAACCAGACATGATCCAGGTGGTGGAAACTTACAATTATTAGTTGAAACTAATCAATTTTATTTTATCTTGGGCTTCTGAGAGAATGGGGGGCAATGTTTTGTGGCCCAAGCTTTCTTTATAAAGAATATTTCTGCCTCGGAGTTTATTATGGAAGTTTATTAAAGATGATTTACTAGTATTATAAGTTTACTATGTGCCAGGCTCTATGCTAAGTGCTTCCTTCACTCATACCATGTCATTTAATCCTTACAACATATAAGTATTATTACACGTATACCACATCTCAGTAAGTGCCATTTATCCCTATTTTACAGATGAGAAATGTTAACTTTAAGGATCCCACATGTAGGAAGTAGCAGATCCCAGACCAAAACTAGAATAGTAATCATCTGTTGAATGAGAACATACTCAGATATGACCTGGGTTATTTTGAATGACATTTAGCAAAGAACTAGCCATCAATCATTTTAACCAAGTTCACCTTTTGTTGTTGCTCTTTAAGTATAATTTTGTCCCAGGAAATTCGTAGTGAGTGATTGTGATTGCATTTTCCTCATTGACATGCCTCTGACACTCTTGTTGAAGATGTTAATCTTGTATAAAGCTGTCTTTGGAACTGATGATGCTGCCACATCCCATTCCTGCGGGAAATGGAAAGAGGTCATGCATAAAATAGAGCAAAATGTATTAGGGCCAAGTTAAACTGCTAAAAAGAATAATCACTCTAATAGATTTTAAAAATTATTTTAAATCCAGTTTTAATTATATAAGTTCATTTCAGAAGTCTTACTGATGTTATGAGAAATTGATAAATTCTGTGCAAATTGAAAACAGATTATATTGTTTAATAAAATAATACTCTATTTCTACATTATCATATATGTAAATTGATGCATATATACATAAATTATCCATGTATATGTATAAATTTTAATTTATCAGGGATACTCAATTTCATCTTCAACCTAAGAATTTAGAATATATATATTCCCATATATTCTCATATCAATGATGATGAAACATAGCATTCTATGGTTATAGAGTGCATTTTCTAAACAAAATTTGCTTCTTATTTTAGAAACTTGATGTCACCAAGGTATTATCATCAAATTTAGCTTCTGTATTGTTCTTTAAGATAAAAATTGAGAAAGCTTTGTAAATGTGTAAATCTCAGAAAAATTATTAAAGAATCCCTGGCTCTTTCTTAGGATGTATTATTCTACATCATATTTCAGATTGGTAGTAGGTAGGAGACTTCCCTTCAATCTTAGGTTGAAACCTGAATAAAAAAGTGCATTGAAAAAAAAAAATAACTCTGGTTTCTGCTCTAACTCCCTTCTTCCCATAAAATGAACCTGTGCAGAATATCTGAATTAGCATCTCAAATCCATCCCTGAAAAGAATGAATGGTGAATTCCTGGGGAGCCCCCGGTGGGTCAGATTGGAAGGCTGAAACCTGAGAAGAACTAGGGAAACTTTATAGACTCACTGGGGTAGTGGTCAGGCTATAGGTTTCAAGTACAGACCATCAAACCTCAGAGGGAAATCGGGGAGGGGGAGGGAAAAGGGGAGAGATCAACCAAAGGACTTATATGCATGCATATAAGCATAACCAATGGACACAGACACTGGGTGGGGGGGAGGGCATAAGTAGGGGGGGAAGGGAGGCTAAGGACACATATGTAATACATTAATCAATAAAGAAGAAGACGAGAAAAAAAAAGAGTCTCATTTATTTTGCCACTCAATTCTGAGGGCTTTTCATCAATGAGTTTGCTATGGGTCCAAAACATTGGTATTTTGCCCAAACAATCCCTGTGGTTAATGGTTGGAATTAGATATTGCATGAACTTTAGATTTTAGAACCCAAGACAGGCTCCTGTGGATTCTCATCTTTCTTTTTAGTTAAGGACAGAAGAATCCCAGTCCATCCATCTCTATGGCTGAACTGTCAAAAATGCCTGGTCTGAAAATGGATAAGCTTGTGGTCTAGAACTTGATGGTCAGGAAATCTATGGAGGCAGGACTCACAACCTCTCCAAAAATATACTATGGGGGAAAAGGAGATGGGTTGATTCAGAAGTTCAGACTAGAGGTCAAAATGTTACCCATGGAGAGAGAGAGAGAGAGAGAGAGAGAGAGAGAGAGAGAGAGAGAGAGAGAGAGAGAGAGACCAGCCTCTTAACCAGTCTTGTTTCCACTGAAGTGATCTTTTCTGCAGTGCACTGTTGACCATGCTACTCCCCTACTCCCTTGCTTAAGCCAGTTCAATAACCAAGATTTAGGGCAAGAGTACAAATGCAATCCCACACCTATCTAGATAAATATAGAAAAATTATAAATCAGTTTAACAAACTGATAAAGAGAATACGTCATCCTTCTGTGAGAAATATGCCTTTTTGTCGACAAAATATTAACAGAACATGTAAAGCTATGTTTTTTTATCTGGATAAGTCAGGCAAGTAGTAAAACAGTAACTAAATTGGATTATTGTGCATGCCAAAGTATTCTGCAAAGAGTCTAGTAACGTTAGAAAGAGAAATAAAAACAGAAAAATATAAGATGTCTGAAAAAAGGTACACACACACTTTTAATAATTATAAAGGCAGTGTTTATCAAAATACATTGTATTTTCAAAATTGAGCTGTCAACTGTTAAAGTGTGTATACCTTCTTTTGGGACTCCCTGTATATTTTATTATTTCAGTGTTTCCCAAACTTTTGACATATGTGTACCCCTTCTATAATTTTTGTAACGCTGAGTACCCCTCGTACTCATGAGAACGTAGAATTAGGCGCAGCTAAGCACGGTGCAGTGCCTATCCCCACCAAACTGGTGCAACGTGTACCCCCACCAAATTCTTCCCGTACCCCTGGGGGTACACATACCACACTTTGGGAAACACTGATCTATATAATAAAAGCCTAAGTGGCTATTATGGCAGGACAACCAGTCCAATCCATCACTATGATGTGCCCTGACCACCAGGGGCAGACACTCAATGCAGTAACTGCCCCCTGGTGGTCAGTGCACTCTCACAGGGGGCAGTTACTGCATTGAGCCCAGCTTCCTCTCAGCCAGAAGCTGGGCTCATGGCTGGCGAGTGCAGCGGAGGTGGTGGTAGCAGAAGCCTCTCCAGCCTCCACAGCAGCCCTAAGGAGCAGCAAGCCAAGCAGTAAGGAGTGATCAGGCTGATGGTAAGAAATGGGGATCCCAGATTGCAAGAGAGATGTCTAACACCCCCTGAGAGGGCACAGGAGTCCCAGACTGTGAGAGAGCACAGGCCAGGCTGAGGGATCCCCCCAGTATGTGAATTTTGTTCACTGGGCCTCCAGTATTCTATAATGTTTATTTTAGCAAAATCACTAATTATGTTATTTTAAATAATATTTTATATAATAGTGATTTAATGATATAAATGATTAAAAATGTTCCAACTTTATAAAAGATTAATGTATTTTCACTCATTAAAGATGCAAGTTAACTATAAATGCAAATAATGAATATTATTTTTGTATTTGTTAAGTCTCAAAATATTATAAATTATTTATAAATTTGAAAAAACAAATAAACAAATTATAACAAAAGAATACAGTTATTAAATAAAATATTTTAAAATAAATCTGAAATGTTCACATAATTTTAATTTACTATTTTATATAAATAAAGCCATTCAAATTTTAGCATTCTGTGTAAAATTATCATGCTTTATGTATATTTATGTTTATATTGTGTGTTTGTATGTGGGTGTATACTGTATATAGAAAGAAAGAAAAAGAGGGAGAGAAAATAAATTCAAATAATGTAAATATAATATAAATATTTAACATTGTAAAACATTCCTTAAACTTCGTATGCAAAATTTGGGAATACTACCCTAATTTCTGTGAACCTTTTTGTCTGTAGGCTAGAACACAAAGAAAAGTTCTTTTTGTGAAAACTACCCTTTGTGAGGCAAGAATGTACTTACTCTATACCCACTAAATGAGAAGTTGAATCAATTAGCATAAATTAATGCAAGAAAATTCAGTTTCTCCCCTTTCAGGGTCTTCTGATGTTTGAAGCAGTGCCCATTTCCAGTGGCCAAAGCAGGGCCACTCATATCCAGAGTGAGGCCTCAGGCTCCTGTGGACATGGGACCAGAGATACAGAGAGATGTTTGTTTTCCTGGGGCTTCAACATTCATCACAAGAGCTGCAGTTTCAATTATGTGTGAACCTGGGACACCAATGCTTGTTAAAGCCAGAGTACAGCGGTGGTCTTGTAGTTTTTAGTAGCGTGTGTGTGTATGTGTGTGTGTGTGTGTGTGTAATTGCTTAATGAAGGCTTTCTAAATCCTTGGTTTCAGAGCAAGGGTCCGATACCTGAGACTAACATATAAGTCAACAACTACTCTAACCTTAACATTCAAAGCTACATATTCTTACACAATATAGAAGATAAAATCTTTATGGGCAATCTCCTATTTTCTTTTTCCCACTAAATGCTTTCCATATTCCCACATGTTTTCTCCAGCCAAAAGAAAGTATCTTTAGTCTATATTATGCTTGCTTTTTTAATGTTTAGAAAAACTCTGGTTCTTTTGCTTTCAAACCCTTTTACATTATCCCTGCCTAATCGATTAGTCATTAAAGACTCAAATCAGACATTAGATGATCAGATGTCACTGTTTCTGGGAAGATTCCTTCTCTGACCCTTCTGGATTAGGGTCCCTTTTAGGTACACCTGCAATACCTGGGCCTCCTTCCCTCTTAGAAGGGACCACACTATAATCTTCTGGCTACTATTAGGAAGGGCCCTCCTAGTTGTGAGCAAGTTAAGGGCAAGAACTGTGTCTCATTTTATTTTGTAATCCCTTCTCCTAGAACAGTGTCAATTGATACATTCATTGGTGTTTAATAAACATATAATAAAATAAAACAAATTAACTAAATGAAGTCACAACTCTTTCAAATAGTCACCAATATATAGGTGTTACCAACTCTACTTATATTCATTTGTTTGTTGCCAGAGAACAAAAGCCAAAGCCAAATCAAAGCCAGAGCCTGGGATGTCCATCCAGAACACACAAAAACCCTTTGACACGTACCTTGTTCAAGCCCTTTATGGGGTTACCAAGGAATACACTCCCTTCAGCATATACCAAATTCTCTTCAAATAAAAGCGTATCTCGATGGCATAAAGTCTTCCATATATTCAGCTTATTCCTTATAAACCTCAATTTCTCCCTTTTGTCACCATGTAAGTGAAAAGACAGCTGATGCCAGAGTTCCACGACGAGTTTGCAAAAAGGTCAACTAGCATTCAGATTTATGCTGGTAAAATTCATTCCCTCTCTTTCAAAAATTTAATGAGAAAGGACAGCTTTGTGAAATGGAGGAGCAAGAACAATATTGCTTAAATAAATTGGAATTTGCACTTTGATTACCCTGCAGTTTCTGCCGTACTTTACTGGAAATGCTCCCTGTGGTGCAGGTTTTCTCTGGAGTGACATCATCATATGAAGCCATCCTCACTATAATTATTTCCATCCATATTTGTAAAGCACATAGCAAGAACATTCAGTAAGGAATATTTGATGCATATAGAACAATTTAAAACTGTAGAGTCACCAGAAAGCTCCATTAAAAGGCAAATGATATATCTTTATGCATGCTTCTGACCCCAAAGGAGATATTTCATATTCACATTAAAAGAAAGAGCCTCTTTCAAACAATGAAACTCTGATAAGAGCGAATATTCTATGACATAAAATAACAAACAGCATGCAGAGTTGTGGTTGCTTTTCTTGGAATAATACTTTAAAAATTGTAATATAGAGAGAACAGGCATGTTTTAGTCTATATTGTCAAATTTAAATCCTTTTGGGATTTAGGCTCTGTACCAAGTATTTGGATTTTAAAATTTTAGTCTTTGCAATCTTGGTTTCTATTTGGGGAAATTGATTGCTCTTTTTTACAATATGTGTGTCTGTTAAATTTTAATAAAAGTGAAAATACCAATAGAAAAGTATTGATTTTCTCAGTACCCAAATAGTTTGCTGAGAAACAAGATTTTTTTTGTTGTTGAAAATTTAAGTAAAATTAAAAAATGTGAAAACTGGAGATTGGCTTCCCTGACAATTTGTGATTTCCTCAGGCTGACTGTACCCAGGGGGTAGACTTCAGCCTTTCACTGTTGTGAGTTAAAAGGCCTGGGCAGGTTGTCTCCTGGAATATAACATCTTCGACTATCTGCTCACTGAGGTTTTGATTTGATTTTTAATGTAGAAAAGCAAGCATTTAACTTCACAGTTAGTGATAAAGTCCAAATCCATCTATTGATCCATCTATCTACTCATTGGACATAACAACTAAGGAAAAGAAAAAGGTTTGGAATATGAAGTTAAATTGAAAAGTTTACTTAATAGATTGGAAACATAATTTTTCTTTCTCTCTCTACCTATATTTATAGGCCTACCCTGTAAAATCTCCCTTCCGTGTCCTGTAATGTCATCTCAATCAGAGCCACCATTTTTCAACTATGACCAGTTGCTTAAAGGTCCACACTAATTTAACTCAGTTTAACAGTTCAGTCCACAGCCTGCGGCATGCTTTTTGCTTCCCCTTGGTCCAGAGTTCCGCTCATGCCTGGCAACCACAACACCGAGCTTTTCCTCCTATCATTCCTCTCCTGTCTGAGCTTGTGCACCTCTATGTTGTCCCATCAGGATGATTGGTGGGATAAAAAGGGCAAAGAGTCCTTATTGTGCATCTGTATATCATCTTTAGGTTGTTTCAAAAGCCCTGTGTGGCAGGTAAATGGATAACTACTACATTAGGAAGAGGATATTGGGCTCTCAAGAGGCCCTGCACAGGCACTGTTCCCATGCGCCATGCGCATCAGTGTAATTTTCCTTGACTGCCCTCTTGGCTCTAGTCCACCACAATGTAATTCTCAACACCTTAATGTTGGGGTCTCCTCATAGAGCAGACCCCTCACTGAACATCCGCCTTCACAGTTCTCTAAGGTTTCCCCAAATTCCCAGGGTTATATCAGATTCTTTCAAGCATGAGCTTTAATGATATCTATTTTAGTTTATTCCAAGATTTTTTTTTTAATTTTTACATATTCTTGGGTTCACAATTTTACTCTGAGTGATTATGTATGTTATAAATGCTGAATTGTGAAATGGGATCAATATTGCATATCCATCTAAGCAACAGACAATCACCCTTGTTTTGGGTCAGTATCACTATATCCCTCTACAGCAATGGGTGAACACCCACTTACTGCTCCTGGATTCATGCTGGAGTGCAGGACCTGCCACCACAGTCTCATTTGCCTGGATGTGAGAAACTCTTGGGGCTGAGCTTACAAGATTCCTAGTGTGTTTTCATTTTCACATGGCACAAAAGTCATTAGTCAAATTGGCCCTCTATGATAATGCTGTCAAGAGCTGTCAAATATTTTTTCTTCACTATTCTCACATTTCCTGTTTCCTTGATGGAAATTTCTAATGGTAAGTGGCAGCAAATGGTTCCAATTCTCAAACTTTCAAACTAAATTCTGATCTCATTTGTAGCAGAATGAAGTATTACTTATAAAATGGTTTATATTTTCTATTGTTTCTAAGGGTGACTTGCCCAATTCTTTAAGGAAAGTGAGGTCAAATTACCCTAATGGTGTATGGTTTTCTTCTCCCAACATTAAGCTTATGAGAATCTTGTCACTATTTAGAGTTCACAGCCAGAAACCAGAAATGCTGACTCTCATGGAAAACTGCATTTCTGGGATTTGGGTAATGAGTTATCTCAGTCACTAAATAAAGCTCTGTTTGCCAGAAAAGAAACAGTTAACATTAAACAAGACTGTCAAATACTTTAAATACAAGGGGAACATAAGGAGATTTAGGTTAAAGATGTGTATTTTATACCATCACAACGAGAGATTTTATTGACCTGTTTAAATAGGAAAGATTTTAAATGTGGCTCCCACCTTCAGCCTTCATAAATCTTATGATTCTTTCATGCATGTTTAAAGAAACTTAACACCTCTTTAATTATACATCATAAATAATATTGACCAGAAAGCAAGTAAGAGACCATGGATGACAACTAGGAATTTGATTTAAATCATTATATATATATTTTTTTATTTTTTGAAGGACATTAGATCAACTTTCATAACCTATCCTTAGAGCTCCGTAAATAGTCTTCTTTTCATTAATGCAAAAATACTCAAATGTAGAGCTTTCTAAATTTTTTTCTCTGCAGATATAAGTGCTAATCTATAGTTTTTAGTAATTCTTTTACAGATTTCCAAAATAACTTAATTACATACTACTATGAAGGGGGGGGGAAAAATACTGTTTACTATTGTTGTTTTAGAAATGTAAACACATTTTATCACAAGGAAAGCTAGAGCTCTCAAAAAAAAATGTTTGAAAATTTAAACACCTGCTATTATAGATGTGTAAGAGAAATGTGTTCTTCTTGAAGAAGAAGGCATAATTTTACATAAAAATACCTCCGTGGCTGATTCCCAAAATTTTCTCAATGAGTGTTTCCGGTGAGTTAACCTGGAATTGCTGGTACAATCACTTGATAAGACATGAGGCAGGGCACAGAGCCAGAGCTGAGTTGCCGACCAGGAGACATGAGGGAGATGTGCCCCTGGCCAGATGTCAGAATCATTCCTGAACTATACAAAATCTGATATTTTTTGTTATTTAGTTCCAAAAAAAAATTCCCTAGATCCCCTTTTCTATTTTTTTAAAAAAAATGTCAATTCTATTTATCTTTAACTTCATTTGTTTATGATTATACTAGTAAATGCTCATCAACTAAAGGAGACTTCAGAAGGTTGATTATATGAAGAAAAAACAAAGTTGTATTTTTCATATAACTCATAAGGTGTATAGATGTTACCCAAATGGAAATAATTCATAAATGTTTCAATGAGTCTGCTTCACATTAGACTCCAAAAGTTATGGACTGAAGCTACTAGTTGAGATGATCACAAATTACCTTATTCAAGGTGAGACTTCTATTAAATGATTTTGTCCCCTGAAATAGCATCTTTATATTTTTTTAGAAAGCAAGCTAAAAATCAAGGGGATCGTGGCTAATTGTCAATACCTTCTTTAGAGACAATAAAATAAACCCTGAAATGGGACTTAGGAAAGAAATTAGCTTTACATATCTAGGTGCCATTTCTTAGGTTAACTAAGCCAACACTGACTGACACAAAGCCATAGAATTTGCTTCCCTGATAAGTTTTCCTTGCATATGCAAATATTAGGCAATTCTGTGTTGATTTTCTTTAGTAAAATAAAGTTGCTGTCTTTGAAACACCACAAGCAATATCTTTCACTTAGCCATTTATTTCTTTATTAATCTATTAGGCTTTTATTTCATGCTTACTAAGACCTCGTACACATTTTTAAATGTTAGAAATGTATTTCAACTTATAGATATATTAATGTAGCTGAAATCTTGAGACTGACCTTCAGAGAGGAAGACGAGAAGAGTCACCTAATATTTGATGCATTTTATCAGGCTTCTGGAGCACAGCAAGGAGCCAGGGTCTTTGGTGACTGACTGCATGTATAATGAGCAGGGCAGCAAGGTTAAAAAGACAGCCACACAGCTACAATGAATTCAGCAAACGACACCTCACTAACACAATTTTTTTTTTAAAGTCTGAATTCTGAGCTACCTTGAACCACTACCAGGTTCTTTCTAATTACTAGCAATGACAAGTCTGCCCTCTCAGTTGCAGCTGGATGCATGCCCCAGGCATCTTTATAGCAAAACCAACAAATGATCAGAATACTATGATTTAAACTCAAAACCAAAGCACAGTTGAAGATTTTTTTTTTTTTTTACAAGGCTGTTTGAAAGTCTTGTGTCTAGAGTTTGTAAGATCATAGAAGACAGGGAAGGACATCACAAGGTCACATCTACATCTCATATAAAAAGAATAAAATGGCTTTCTAATCCGTTTACTGTAGCTCACAATCTAGGGGACAATAGGGGATGAACAGCATGGTCCTGTGTGCAAAGACTGCACTAGTGACCTCCAGTACCCTGGTATGAATAATGGCCATGGTGAGTGGGAGGTAGTGGCAGCAGCAGCAATATACCACCGTCTTTCCTCATGAGCCAGAGAGAAAAAGCGTGGAAAGAGCAGCCCTGCAGATATATGCTACCCTAATTATTTTTGTGATGTAATTCTTGGGGGCATCTATTTATTTGAACAGCTAACACAGCTCTTTAAGTGTAGCACAAAGCACCTTGTCATTAACCATCTGTGGTGTGGGCTGTATTTGTTTTCAAAATTTTATAGATATGTGGTATTTATCCTTATCCCACAAGATCAGGAAAAAAATGATTATATATACAGCTTTTGGCAATGAAGGTTCTCTTTGACTCTTGGTAAAGACACACCCGTCAAACTACACTCTCAGTGCAAAGGTTTGGGGGCCATTGTTGTCCACCATTTTTAACCTGTTCATTATTATGTACATTCAGATTTGAGGGAAGCTCTTTAACCACCAGTTCATGGGGTGAGCACAGTCAAAGGGTCAGAGGACTGTTCTTCTCCATGGTGTAATATTTATTTCTGGGAGCTGGTAAGGTGATACTTTCTGAAGGAAGTGATGGGGGGAGGTAGAATATGTATTGTCTTTATTTTTTGTTCCATGCTGAGCACTTGAGAATTACAATATAATTTTTATCATTTCTCTCTCTCTTTTTAACCCCCAGAGTCAGAAACATTGTGGAATACTTGCACTGATTTATATCTGCTTAGCATTCAAATATTTATATCCACATAATTGAAATATATTGAGACATCCATTGCTCAGACATTCAGAAGAAATATGAAATGGTAGACACTCAGCTATCTCATTAACTAATGTGGCCCAAACAGCCCTTTTCTGACTCACTGAAGGACCTTGATGTGATTTTTTCCATGGCTGTGACATTCAGACCTAATAGCAATGACTGCTAACAGGTGAGCAGTTGTTAGGAATGACAATTAAGTAAAAATAGCAAAAATGTTGGTTTTCTCTATAGTGAGAAAAGAGGTTTTTAATTTACCTTAAACTCTTCTCATTGCATATCCTTTTTTTAAAGAGTTTTTAATTGATTTTTAGAGAGAGAGGAAGGAAGAGGGAGAGAGAAGCATCAATGTGAAAGCAAAACATCAATTGCACCACAACCAGGGCATATGCCTGAATCAGGATTTGAACCTACAATCTTTCTGTGCAAGGGGTGATGTCCAACCAACTGAGTATCACTGATTGGGGCCTCAATGCACTTTCTAATATACTATCATCCAACCCTTATATTGTTCATCCAAAAAAATTATCATTTCAAGTTATATCGTACAAAACCCCAGAATTACTGGTAAGAAGATCTCTTCTTGGGAGATTGAATAGAATATAGAACCCTGAAAATATGTTTCATTTATATCTATTATATCAACTCCAAGCTCCACTCCTGCTGTGAAACAGTTCAGATTCTGGGCCAGGAAAAAAAAAAATGGAGAAGGCTTTCAATGGCAAAAATCACTTAACACTAACAAGAAATTCAAGCCAGTGTATACTTATGACCTTGATAATTAAAATAAAAACTTGTCTTTAAAATATTCCCTACCTGTACACATACACTGTTCTCCTTAAATACCCTCCAATATGAATTACTCGGTTTGCATTCAGAGATATTATCTTATAAAGATTGGGGTGGGGAGCTGTTCGGGCAATTATACCCACCCTACAAACCTTCAACTATAGGAATGTAATAACAACATGCTTCGTGAATACTCCGTCAGGCTGATTTGGCATCCAACCCCCACCATAACTTAGATCTTACTTGTAACTTATCTCACATGTGGACATACTCTCAGAATACTATTAACATCTAGCTACATTGTCATTTCATTAATGTGAGCTAATTGATAAAAATGGATAATTCTTTGTAAAGTGCTCTGCTAAGTTCTGCAGAAGATATGGAAATTTTCAGGGCCCTTATGGTTGAATATTTTCTATTTGGGGAGAGAGAGAAAAAACACATAAAACGTTCAATAGCATAAAGATAAAACCTGGATTGACACCAGAATGAGGAAAATACCACATGAAAGTGTATGATAAATTGGGAAATAAGTGGTATTGAGCAAATAATATAGGATGTGTGTGTTCTCTGTGCTTTGAGGTGTGCCACGTGTAATATAGTATCAATTATAAGTATTTGAGTTCGTGGATTAATTATATTTTCACAACTATATTGATTCAAGATCACCTTTATAAGGATGGCGCTCTATTTTCTTATATTCTGATGTAATGATTTGAAGGGCAGGGAGAGGGCAAGCCCTCACTGATCTATTCAGACCTACACAGGGCCTATTGCCTCTCTCCAGTCCTCCTTACCTTGCTTTATTTTTTCCCAAGGCATTTTTAACCTTCTAACATACAATATGATTTTTCTTATTTATTATTTGTTCTTAATTCCCTTTCTCTGCCTGCTAAAATGGAGGCACCAAGAAGCCAGGTACTTAGTTAATATTGTTTACTGATGTATCTCAACCCCCCAGAATAATATCAAGCAGATAGTAAACACTCAATAAAGGGTGCTCTTTTGACTGTTTTTCTGCACACATATAGGAATATTTATTGGCATGAAGGTCTTTGGGATCTTTTTCTACAGATTAAACAGACTGAGAATCATTAGCCTGGGTAATAGTGCTAAGAATTCACAAGACAGAAATATTTTGTTCTATTTATACAGCTTAATTTGAAATGTTTATTTCAAATATAGAACTACGTTTATTCTCTATCACACCCTGATATCAATGCATTCTGCATTTATCATTCTCTTCATTTGCTGTCTACTTGTCTGTTTTTCCCATAGAACACAAGCTTCTTGAGGATAAATAGTTTGTCATATTTGCTGTTCTGTTCTCAATGCTCTCAACAGGCCCTGGTACAATATCTCCATACACACTTACTTGTAGCAAGAATACTTTCTCCTGCCCGGACCGCTTTGGCTCAATGGATAGAGCGTCGGCTTGGGGACTGAAGGGCCCCGGGTTCGATTCTGGTCAAGGGCATGTACCTTGGTTGTGGGCATATCCCCAGTAGGGGGTGTGCAAGAGGCAGCTGATCGATGACTCTCTCATCGATGTTTCTAACTCTCTATCTCTCTCCCTTCCTCTCTGTATAAAATCAATAAAATATATTAAAAAAAAAAAAAAAAAAAAAAAGAATGCTTTCTCCTCCTGAAATTCTAACAAACCAAAAACTGTAAAATCTAAGTTGTTATTGTTTTCTAACAATTCAGCAGATATTAATTTTTTAAATAAAAAAAGTGACTCATGCAATATAACAGTTTCTCTTGTATTTTCGTATTTTTGCTTTTGTTTTAAAAGGAGGTTTGAGGTGCTGTCATCAAAGTATTCCCCGACTAAAATAAGTGTTACATCCCAGGGTATAAACAAGGATGACAAAAAATAAAAATAAAGATAGAAGTTGCTAGCTGATGGTAATGAAGCTCAGGCTGATATACAGACCCTGCTGAGGAGAGGTATGTGAAGAAACTGCACCAAGGGAAGGACTAATGATTGACACATTCTGAGCACCAGAAGAATCACAAGTGAAACGGAAAAAGCCAGTCTTGTTGACAAGTGAAGAGCAGTGAGAAAGGAGCTGAGCGGAACATATTTTTTAATGAAGTGTTAAGTAGATCTCCAAGAGAGGTGGATAATGACTGTAATGAAGAGTTGGCCAGGGTGTGAAAAGAAGGAAAAAAAAAAAGTAAAATTAAGTGACACTTGGTAAATCACAGGAGAATGTGAAACCTGAGAAAGCTTTTGGAAGGAATGGTCAATCCCTTGTAACACTCCAATGCCTTTTAGTAATCGAATTGGGCAGCTCATTAAAATTATGTGTGAACAGATAGGTACCTTGGCAAAAAGGCAAGGGAGCCAAGATATAACTAGAGCAATACAATTACTATTTCTGCAGTTGAAAAATATCAGGAATATGAGGTATTCAAGGAGATGCATTTAAGAAATACACTTTGTAAACCAGTGAGTGGATCCTAGGGAAATAACAGGAGCTATGAAACTGGCCTTAGGAGGGATGAGTCATGCCAAAGAGGAATCTTTTAAATTGGATAAGTTCGCATAAAATAACTCAGCTAACAGCGAGGGAATTTAAAGAAGCTATTTGAAAAATAATATGAGGAAATGGGAGGATATGATTTCTGTTTTTTCTCTGTGTGTGGGTAAACTAAATATAGAATTGTCATATACATCACAACCAGGGAGCTTCTTAGAATTTGGCAGAGCTGACCAGTGTTTTCCTAAATAAAAATGATAGTTGGACTCTAATGATCTCAAATGCTATGGTTAGTACTCTGGACTACATTGAAGAAAAATGAATTTATATGTAAATAATGCCTATTTTGTGTTGGGCACTATGTTTGACATTTTAAGGAATATGAGCTCATTTGCTTCTCACAACAAACCTGTCACATGAAAGTCACTATCACAACCTTTAGTTAAGGGAAACTGAGATTGCACTGCTGTTAAAGAGTGGAAGCCAGAATTTAAATCTGAGTTTACGTGGCTCCAAAACCAAATGCCACCAAGCTGCTTCCTGCATTAAAGGGAATTGTTATTGAAGTACAAAATTATTCAACAGAAATAAAACTTAAGGAGCTAGATACTATGCTTAGTACATTTATTCACACTTGGATTCAGATGCAGACCTTAGGTAATTTGATTTATTCTCCTTAGGCTCCTGTCTTGCTAAGGTTTGTTAGCAAGACCCTTACCGGTATATAATTTTTAAAATCTTATGTATTAAATGATATAAACTCATTTAAAAAATCCTTAGGCTCATCTTACTGTGTTTTATTAAACATGACAAAATTCCACAAATTTTCCTCTGAGGGCTGGAATGAAGGGGGAGCAACTGAATGTAGTCATTCATTCATTCATTCATTCACCACCATTTATTGATTGCTTAACATTAACCTAGGATATTGCTAGGTTCTTGAAATAAGCAAAAATGATCATATTTCCTATCTCATAGAATGTAGATTGGATGATCAACCTGTTGGTTGATACAAATTAGTAAAGAGATTTTACTGGTTTACTAGTTTACTAGAAGTAAATGTTATTTATGGGAGATCAAGTCTTCTGGAACATTTTGGAGGGATACCTAATTCTAATGTAATAATTTTGAGGATGCTTCATCCAGGGAAAAGAGAATAGACCTGTTAGTTTTCTAGAAGAAAGAAGAGCATGTATTAAAGTGAGAAAAACAAGAGAAAATGTAACTCACCAAATGACCCATACTCCTCAGGTACTGACCACACAGCAGAACCGAAAGTAGGTGAAGTTCTTTTTCCACTGTTCCCCATGCCAAAGAAGTGGTCATTCTGACTATGACTGTCCTTGATAAACATGCCCCAGGCTGCCCCTGGCCATCCAGAGCCTTTGCCCTGATATTTTATTTGTATCCTCTGACATTCTCAAGACCACTTCAGTGAATTTGAAGATTACATGTAAAATCAGACTGCCAAGAAAAAGAAAAAGAAATTCTTGTCAGAATTACTCTAAAAAACCACTTAGGAAGTCTCTATTTTAGAGCTCTCAAAATCTAATATGGTCAATTTTTCCATCAGAAGAGGGAAATATAACTGTTTATGTATAAGCCCAATAGTTGGCTTATGAGATTGAGGCCATATTGTGTGGTGAATAGATGCTGTTCTTTATTTTTTTTTAATTTTTTATTGATTAAGGTGTTGCATATGTGATGCTGTTCTTTAAATACATTAAATTTTGAGAAATGTCTATACCACAAGAGGCTGTAGGAGTGACAAATCCAAATTCTCCTTGGCATACTAACAGGTTATTATTGTAAATTTTGGGCTGAATAGTCAATACATGACTCCTGTATGAAGAAGACAGTAACCAGAATGTTCTCTTGCTTATCTGGGGACCTTATTGGTTCAACTAAGACAGTGACTAAAATAGTGGGAAAAATCTGAGTGAAATAAAAATCATTTTCTTGGCATCAGAGAACAGTTTCTCTGGATCTGTGAGAACTGTCAATTACTTTTCAAGTCACCTAATGTAGAAAGTTAATTACATGAGCACAAAATCACCCAAATCTGCATATGTCATTAGGCCATGGGCCAGTTTACACTGCCTCCCTGTTTTCACAATCAGGATGAATTCAGCATCACATATGGCTTTTATTACAGAACTATGATTATAGAGTATTTGATAACAGACTTTCAAGCATGGAGAAAAAAATCTATTGTGTTATTATGGCATGTTTTGGAAATTAGAATAAAGTATTAATGAAACGTATTTCCTTTCTATTCCAGCCTAGAAGAGCAAAAAAATTAATAGGGAATTAGACTATGATCACTGTGAGCATAGAGTGGTACAGGAACACACAGGACTGACTCTCACCTTGAATAGTTAGCCAAGCCAAGGAGAGGCAGTTCTTTCTAAATGCTAGGAAAAGCATGTGTGTGCAGCATGTGTAGCACAAGTTTTTCTTTGACAAGAGTGTTGACAACTAACCGAATAGAAAATGCCCTATGCACCCTGAATATATACTATATTTTCAGGAAACATAAAATGGAGGTATAAGCCACCAAAAAGAATTCACACCTTTGATGAGTTTGCAGAACTGGTGAGAACTAAAAGAAAGAAACAAAATTTACAACCCTCAGTGGCATCTTAGTGTCTTGCCAAAGTGATGTAATCAGTGATGTTTGTGTGCAATATCAAATATTTTGAAAGCCTTACAGAAACCAGATGTTAAATATGTCTGCAAATCATTGACAATGTGATGAGCACACATTTACATGGAACACCTTAACAAGATCTTCCAAACACTCATGAACACATTTGAATACTCACAACACAGACTCAGCAAAAGGCTGAGCAGTGCTCTTTGTTCAGTAAGGTAACTATTTATTAATCAGTAATTTTGTCACTGAGGCATATGCTACTTAGAAGACAAAGGACAGCATTGGAATTATGTGGGATTTTATGCAACCAAAGACATTTTAGAAAATAGCATCTTTTTCAGTCCACACAAAAACATCTCTTGGCCACCAAAGCATACAAATAGTGCCTTCTGCCTAGAAGAGGGCTGAGAGTAAACATTTTTCCATGTCTAATTTTGCTTGTTAACTCTGCATATCATCCTTTAGATGTACTTTATTAGTCCGATTACCATTTTCATTGCCATATTATAGTCACTAAGAAGGCAAATGTGTGTAACGCTCCCTAATAAACACCAACTTTTTCTATCCCTAACATCAAAAACAAAAAAGGAAAAATACAAAGAGCCACACTCAAATGGTAGTAATTTTATTTTCTATCTTTCAGTTTATTGAATCATTTCAGAAGATGTGTCTTTATAAAAATCTTATCAAAATCATGTACTTGCCTATGGCAAATAAACTATTCCATATTCAGACTTCCTATAGTCACATACTTCTTAAAAAACTCTGATGTGCAAGTCTCCTCATCATTTTGCCAAGTCACTTAATGACAAAACAATTGTCAGTTGCCTCAAATGGTTTTTATTTCAATACCTACTAGCAATATTTGTTAATATATTATTTTATATACAAATTTCTAAATGTTCACTTCAAAATAGCAGACAATCGGTACTCCCACTTTAGTGGGAAGCAATACGATAATGAAACAAAGTACCTATGATCTAGAATAAGAAAGACCTGCCTTTGAGTCTTGGTTTGTTTACTGCTGTCTGACTTTGGGAAAATTGTTTACCATCTCTGAATTTCAACTCCTGCAGCTGTAAAATAGAGATAACTGTACTTTATTTTGGTAGTTGTATTAATAAATATATTACATGTAGAATATAGTATACTGCCTGGCTCAGAACTAAATATAAGCTACTCTCATAGTTACATATTTGTTATGAATGCTAAAATAGCAAAACATTTCTGATTTCATGGGGAATGTGAAATTCAGGGGACAAAGCTTAGGCTTGGCCCAGTAAAATCTGTATTTGAATTCTGAGTTTTCTGTGAAGTAAAAGAAAGCCAGTTAATTTTCTTTGAACCAGAACTACTTCCAGTGGGAAATTTGAGTACTAATGCCTATCTGGCCATATTATTACAAAGACTAAATGATAAACAGCCACTGAATAATAATAGCACCTAGTATACAATAGCAGTTGACAAATAAGGAATCATTTGATTTGTAGTCCTTGGAGTGAAATAATTCCATCTTATACAGAGATGGAGAAATAGGATTGTCTTCAGTTACCAATCCTGCTGGTTGGTCTTGGCCTGGCATGTTCTGTGAGAAGGACTCCAATATTTACTAAGCCTCTGCATGCATGTAATGTTGATGAATGAAGAAACTGGAATCCAACATGTGATTATCATTAAGTAGATTGAAATATCCCCAGATATTCACACAAAGCCACTGCAAAGGCAAAATATCCTGCAGATACCATATATTTTAAGAACCGAAATTATAAAGTTACTGCTTTTTTTCATGTAATCAGTGTTATAGGAAAGAAACTAGTGGTGAAATCTGAAAAAGCAACAACTAAAAGAAAGTCAAATCCTCTTACCCTTATTCACCAAATCTGTTGTTTGGCAAAGCACATAGACTATTAGAAACTCAGTTGTTATCTCATTTACTTACCATTCAAATATTTTGTAATTTGTTTCCATTCATTCTAATCAGTAGCAGGGACTATGCTAGATGGAGTGAGGAATATAGATCTTAAGACAATAAAGGTTTATCAAGGGTGATTATAAAATATCCCTGTATAGCCCTGGCCTAGTGCATCAGTTAGTTGGAATGTTGTCCCATAAGCAAAAAGGCTGCAGGTTTGATTCTCAGTCAGGGCACATACCTAAGTCGCAGGTCCAATCCCCAGATGGGTCTCATACAGAAGGCAACCAAACGATATTTCCATGTTTCTTTCTCTCTCCCATTTCCTCTCTTTTTCTAAAATCAATAGAAAAAGATATCCTCAGGTGAGGATTTAATAATAAAATATTTTTACATAAGATTTACAGAAACTAAGAGAAGCATTTAAGGGCCAATTCTTCAGAAACCAAAGAAACAGACCTGAGATTTATTTAACGTAATCAAAGAGCTTTATTTTCTAGAACTGAAATACTTCAGATCTAAACTCCCACCGCTAGTTAGTCAACAATTTTTCATCAGAGCCCAAGGAAGAAGACGGGGGGGTGAAAGAGATGAAAAGGGCATAGAGAGACCACCAGGAACAGGTGAAGAGGAGTCATTTATTTCTCCTTCTCAATAGGTTACATATCAGGTCTGGTGACAGGTTGGGAAATGTGGATAGGAAATTACACTGCAAACAACAAAGCCTTAACTACAAAAATGGCATCAAACCCCACAAAAAAAGGGGAACCTCCTAGTTTATCTAAAAGAGGGGGTAGCAATGGAAGAGTTAGGAGTCTCACGGAGGTATACCCAGGGGTAGTTCTTAATTAAAAAAAAAAATATTTCCTTTTATTAAAAATGTTTCCTAAACTATGTGCCTTGTCTTTTATGTCTAGGTATTGTATATGACTATAGGATGACCTTGAGGTTGTAGGAGAGAGGAAGGCTGGCCAAGAGTCTTCCTAGAACCACCCATGTGGTCCTAGAGATCTAAATGGGGATAGATGTTCCTCACCATTCGCATCCAAGAAGCTGGGCAAATTTTCCAATTTTACAAACAACTTGGGGGCCCCCCAAATAATTTAATGAAAAACTGCAATGTAAGAACTCCCTGGGTCAGTAAAAATATTTTTGGAAGGGAGGACCTCCCCCACAAGCTGTCCACTTTTCCTGACTCTGGGAGGTTGGCAGAATAGGTATGGGAAAAGTGGGCGAGACCTCGGGAAGATGTCACTCCCCTGCCATCATCCACCCCCCCACCACCACCACCAAAGTTCCAGGTTGCTCCCTCCAGGCCGCTGGAAGTCCACCTTGCTCTTCATCCTCGCCCCTTCCACTCCTGCTGGATCCCAACACGGAGGTCCAGAATGTCCGGGGGAGAGATGGGTGTTGGGAGGTGGGAATGGTGCAGGCCGACAGAAGACTTGGGCAACAGTTCCAGGCAGGAAGGTAAATGGCCTCATCTCCTCCCAGGGCACAGGGGCCCTGACTCAGATCCCAGGGGCACGGGGGGCAGAGGTGAGCGACGGGTAGCCTGCCAACCACGCAATCCAGGTCAACCTCACAGGCCAGGTGTGCTGTATCAGAGGGGGGAATGGAAAGGAGGAGTGGGCTGGGCTGGGGAGGTGGTCTCAGTTCAGGGCCCCTTTGTGGGGACAGGGGAGGGGGCTCTTCTTGTTGCCGTTGGTGACTACAGGCTCTCGTGGTCTCCATCCCCCGGGGCCTCGGCCTCCCCTTCCACCTGGGTGGCCTCCTCCTGCAGCTCCCCTTCTCCCTGCGGTGGCCCCCACACAGGGCCCTGCTCCAACGCCTCCACCAGGATGGGCCTCGCAGCCTCGCAGGCGGCCTCGGCCTCCGCCCCCGCTGCCTCCGCCGCCGCAGCCACCACCACCGCCTCCTCCTCGCCTTCCAGACCGCCTTCCAGGTCGGCCACCTTGGGGCGTTTGAGGACCACGTCCTCCAGCAGGTCCGCGGCGCTCCTCTTCAGCGGCCCCATCTCCTCCCGCTTCGGGGCGGGCTCCTCCACAGGCAGCAGCAGCTCCCCTTTCTCGTCGCGGCGGCCTCCCTTCTGGGCCTCGCTGGCCTCGAAGGCCTCGGGCGGAGGCAACGGCACAGGCCCCTCGGCGCCGCTCTTCTCCAGGGGGCCCTGGTCGTCGTCATCGTCGTCGTTGTCTTCGTCGTCGTGGTCGTCGCAGGCCTGGATGGTGGGGTTGTTCTCGATCTCCCACAGCCCCTCGCTGAAGCCCCGCCTCTTGTTGGGCTTACCGAACTTCTCCTTGCACTCGGCGTAGGGGAAGAGGTGCTTGGGGCCCAGGAGCGCCGTCTCATGTGTCCCAAAAAAAAAGACGGAATAGCGGTTGTGTTCAGCCATGTGCTCGATCCTGGCCGGCCAGTGCGCGTAGCCCTTGAGCTTGGCAAATACCAGGTCCCCGCTCTGGTATTTGGGAGAGCAGTAATCCGACATGGCGGTGAGAGGACCGGCCCTGGTGGTGGCGGAAGCGGAGGGGCGGAGGGCGGGAGGAGACGCTGGAGAGGAGCATGCGCATCAGGCAGCCACTGAGCCCCGGCGGCACCCCCCCTGGAGGGCCCTGCGCGTGCGCCTGCACATGCGCCGTGGCCGGCTTCAGGGTGAGGAGGTTCTAGGAGGAGAGGGGCGTTCTCTAGAGCCCGCTGGCCCTGCCTGGGCCTCGTGGTCCCTGGAACAACAGAGCGAGTTGCTGAGAGGTCCCTGGCGGTTGTGCAGGCGGCGGCCCCGTGCTGATCAGTCTCGAGACCACGCGGATCGCTTAATCGCATGGTTGGCTGGGTGGCTGGGTGGGTGTCCTCGAGGCGAGACAATGTGGTGAGACCTCTCGGTGTGACTGGCTGTGTAGCTTTGTGGCCCCTGATCCCGACAGGAAACTCTACGCCTGTCTCAGAGGCCACAGGATGGGATGGCCGGGTGGGTCCGTTGGTTTCATTTGTTTTCCCATTTCCTAACCCTGGAGCCTGCACGGGGTCCCGAGAACAGGGGAAATGTGGCAAAGGGATCGTCAGTAATATTGTTTAGGATGAATAGGCTGCTCATTGGTTGGTGCGTATAGTGCTTTTGGGGGTGGGGGTGTCACGATCTGTATAGAGCAGCATGACGAGTGTGACAAACCAGCCTTACCAAAATGTCCTGTTTCACATGACAGTTTTACACTGGATGTGGCACCTAGATTTCATCCTTTCAGCAGTTCTTGCATATCGTAAAATATGACTATCGTTAGAACATTTGTTATCAGATGCTCTCAGTATCTTCCTATAAGAGAAGAAAATTGGGCCGGGACCGGTTTGGCTCAGTGGATAGAGCGTTGGCCTGCGGACTGAAAGGTCCCGGGTTCGATTCCGGGCAAGGGCTCCTATATTATATTCTGTTGGTAACTAGAAAGAATTTCCTAAGAGGTTATAAACTAAAAAAGTGTTATGTTAGCTGAAAGACTATTTTAAGAAGACACTTTTCGCCGAAACCGGTTTGGCTCAGTGGTAGAGCGTTGGTCTGCGGACTGAAAGGTCCCAGGTTCGATCCGGTCAAGGGCATGTACATTGGTTGCGGGCACGTCCCCAGTAGGGGGTGTGCAGGAGGCAGCTGGTCGATGTTTCTCTCTCATCGACGTTTCTACCTCTCTATCCCTCTCCCTTCCTCTCTGTAAAAAAATCAATAAAATATATTTTTTTAAAAAGAAGACACTTTTCTCTGGATTAATATACTGTAAACTGGTATTTACAGGAGTTTCAATGTCATTTCAGCTATTATACAACTTTGTACGTTTTTTTGAGTCCTACTAGTTAGCTGTGAACTTGCACTCTGAAACCTAGCCAAGTTTATCATAACAGTACTCTTGGCTATTACAACAAAATCTTTTCAATATTAATCAATTAACTAGGCAGATGTCCTGGTGTAACAGTGACCAGGGGAGAATTTGAACCATTAACCCATTTCAATACAACTCAAACTTGTTTCTATTTTGGATCAGTCATTTTACTGCTGGGTGATGGAGACCTGCACTAAGCACAAGTTACCTTCTCCCAGCAAGTCAAAACAAATATGATGTGCTTTGATAATTCTAAACAAGTTCTTTTAGCTTTTTGTCAAGCCACCTTCTTAGGATGCTTATCTGTCTCACAAATATCTACAGTCTTACCAGTTATGTAATGCCACCAATGTATTAACAGTTCATTCACAAATCAACGTTCTGCTACAAAGATGAATCTGACACATTGCCTCCTCTTGATTTCTTGAGGAAAGTGCTAGAAAATTAGAAATGTTCAATAGCTGTAGGAAAATATAGGAAATCATGGGCAGTTATGGAGCCCATGGTGGGAAGTGGAGTTTCTGTAAATAGAGGTTTTCCTGCCTATGGTCTGTATTCTCAGCCCTAAGTAGGCAGCACTAATGCACAGATCATGTAAATGGGTCAAGGAGAAAAAGGTCTGGCTAGACAGCATGTCCAGAAAGGCTACATAGTTATGTCATCAGCTCAGTCTGAAGGTGTGACCAAAGTTAAAAACATAAGGTAAGTGTGGTCATAGATAAATGGGCCAAACATCAGCTTATTAGTGGGTAGTAGTTGAAATACAGCAGGTGAACAGCTACGAGGATTGGACTGAGGATCTAAGAGTCACAGCAAATAATCAAAATCTGATCAAAAACTGATTACAAAAATATGATTGGGAAAAAAAAATATATGGTTGGAAGCAGAGATAAGATCTAGTAGGTAATCTAGATCCACAAAGGGTAGTAATAGAGATTATATCAGGCAAAGAAGGGTCACTCTCTTATCTCTACCCTTGCCCACAAATACACTGTGTAGTGTTAAAGGGCTGGTACAAAAGATGTTTATCTTTGAAGAGTTTAAAATCTAATTTAAAAAGATAAAATACCAGAGACTTCATTTCAGAGCAATACAAGCTAATCTTCAAGTGCAAAATCATTTGTCCTTTACATAAATATGAAGGAATTCCAGGAGAAATCAGTGGGAGTATGGTTGTTAGGATGGGCTTATGGGAGGATGTAATGGGAAGGTGGTGTAATAGAAAGAATTCTGGCATCTCTCACTTGTTTACCGGCCTTGTAAGGCTGGGAGTAGATATAATCTCTCTGAGCCTCTACTTAGTAGAATCTACTACATGATCTTAAGATGTTTAAAGTAATTCTTCAAATTTCTCTCAAGATAGTTATAAATGTTAGTGAGATTGTGGCTATGAAAGTCCGGACATGAAGTATAAAGGTTTATGATGTACTAACAAAAGAGAAGTAAAATTTCATTATGGATAGGAGTAGGCTGAATGAAGTAAAAAACATATCAAAAGGAGTAGCAACAAAATTAGGGCACTGAAAAGTGAAGAAAAATCCTTCACCGAATGTGCCTTCAATTACATATGGAATTACACACCCAACACAACTTCTGCAAACAACATATATGTTTTTGTTACTTGGAAATAATATTTTTAAAAACAGCATTCTTCAATTAAATTTATCACCTAATGATAGCTAATTTCAGAAAGGGGAGAGTGGAAGGAAAAATATAATGCATTTAAAGAGTTAGAGACCACTTTCACAAATGCCTCATTCCTTTTATACTTCCACTAGGGGCCCAGTGCATGAATTCATACACCTTGAAAGGAACTGTGGGCCATGAGGCTGTGGTGGGCACAGGGGCAGTTCTCGGCCCATCCTCCATGCCCCCACCCAGCTCCTCCTGCTGCAACCCCCAACCCCCTGTCTGCTGGATGCCTTGCACCCACTGCTGCCACTCCCATGTGCTGACCGTGGCACTGGCCCCACTCGTACCCATTGATGGTGTGGAGTTATTGAGGACAGTGCCAGTAGCAGGAGTGAGTGGCAGCTATTGCCCTGATCACCCCTCAGGAGCAAGGGGAGGTAGAGAAGCCCTCAGAGGAGATCAGGGCCAACAGCTCTGCTCGCACCCACTAACAGCGCCGATGCAATCAGGGCTGGCTCCGGGAGCTGGCAGCAGGTGCAAGCATGGCTAGCACTAGCAGTGGGTGTGAGCGCCAGGCAGGATCGCGGCACACGGGAGCCAAGAATTTTCAGTAACCACCAGAGGTTTGCCCTGATGACGGCTACTGGCACCCCACCTTGGTCTGGCACCCCGACTCACCTGCTCTACCATCCCATGTAGTAGATGCCTACCATGTTCCACACTCTACCACCTGCTACTGATGCCAACCATGTTCCACGTGTGTCCCCTGATCGTCAATGCATGTCATAGAGACCGGCTGTTCAGTTGTTCCACTGTTCAGTCTATTTGCATATTAGGGTTTTATATGTATAGATTCTCAGTGATACCATTAAATGGCTTGGTCTTGGCTTCTTTTACCCTGGAAACCAACTTGCTTTTAAAGCTGTTGTCTCTCTTGCTTAGAATGAGGTGAGTAGGCAAGTGGTGTTCATGGTGACTTGGTTAGATTTAGCTGTTATACAAAGTGCTCATAAGCAAATACAATGATTAATTTTCAGAAATTAGATTTCCATGAGTTTACATTTTTCTAATCAGTCAGGATGTTTTAAAAATCAAATGTACCTAGCACACCTGTTTACAAGAAGGACATAATTTCAGCAACATAATTTCAGTAAAACACCTTAGAGTCCATAACATTTCTCTGGAAAACTAATGATAGGATTTAAAAGCTGCTTGGCAATCATTATGAAACATGAGCAATAAAACAATATAATTGTACAAGAGAGAGAATAGATATCTAATTGATGTTTTCTTGTTTAATTAGTTTTACTTTCAATTACTTTGGTGTAAACTGTGATTGAAAATACATGTAATTGCTTTCTACATACTTTTGTCTTCATTAAAAAATATTAGCTGCCTCTGGGTTTATACACCAGAAGTGTTTATACATGGTTGGTATTTGGAATCAAAGCTCTTCTTTTTAGAATGCTCTGGCAGACATAATTTTACAGAAAATAAATCCTGTGCCCTCTACTATGGGTTAGGAAATCCTCCCACTGTTCTTTTTAGAAAAGTCTCAGAAGGGGTGCTACCTCTGTGTTTTGCCACCTCTTCATTTCATTAGTTTCCACTTAGCCTAACCTTTGAAGAATCATGGATTTCTGAAATCTAAGGGCTCGGCTGGGGTTGAGGATAAATACAGTTTCAAGAGTATGACTTGCAGTTAAAGGATCATTTAAGGAATGTTCCCAATCAGTTGTTACACTATCAGTTTGAATAGAGAATCAGATCTGTATCTGCCTTTGATGAGGAGACCGGGCAGGGAGAAATGAGGTACAGATTTACCAAGTGGTACATGTGTCCTAGCAATTTGGACCCCCTTGGCCAATTGTAAATGTTATAGAGTGATGTGTGGAAGGGGCAACTGGAGAGTTCAGTCTTATTTGCCTAACTGTTGTTTTAGTGACCACTGAAAGAAAATTGCCACTCTAAAATTAATAAAAGTGTTTGGTTAAGATTATTATATTTTATTATACTGATTTGTCGGGGGCTCAAATTACTCTTTGGGAAATACATTTTAAAAATGTGTTTTAATAATATAAATATTTTTTTAACTTGAGTCTTGCATGGTATCTATATAATTAGCAGTGTTTAAACAATTCAGTTATTGATGCTGAGTACTTAATAATTGGGAATTAGATGCATACAACATGATCTGTTTATATATCACCATTATGTAATTAGATGGCTATATTCTGTGTCTTCAAGGTTTTTAAAACCCAGTTTAGGGACTGAGAACATGCTTAAAATATGAAGTTGAATGAAAATATAGAACATAATATATAACCGTCAATTTAGCCCATGTGAAACCTTCTTCCTTAAATATGTGGGTAATCTTTATACCAATTTCAAAGAAAGGCTATTGGAAATAAACAGAACAATATGTCAGGTATGTTGCCTGACATTTATTAATTGTTCAATTACTAATAGCCATTAGTATTAAAATAGCTGATAATAGCTCTATTATGTTACAGTGCATTTTTTAAAAATTTGCATTGTGTGATAGATATTTTTTCTTCTATTTTATTGATTTTGTACAGAGAGGAAGGGAGAGAGATAGAGAGTTAGAAACATCGATGAGAGAGTCATTGATCAGCTGCCTCTTGCACACCCCCTACTGGAGATATGCCCGCAACCAACGTACATGCACTTGACGGGAATCGAACCCGGGACCCTTCAGTTCCCAAGTGACACTCTATCCATTGAGCCAAACCGGTTTCGGCTTCTTTTTTTAATTGCGCCCCCCGATTATTTCTGATTCTAAGTTTAGTTTGACACGTCAATGTTTCTTTTGTTTTATTATAATTTTTTTCTTATTTTTTAAAGGGGATGTGTCCTTCAAGCAATGAAAATAAAAACTTGAAACATCCACAATCAAAAACATTATGTCTATAAGCAAATATGGAACTCAGCTTTGTAACTTCAATTTTGTGCTCTTGTCATTACATTAAAGTGTCATATAAGTGATTAAAATTATCAAAGTTTTAGAAAGCTGTGCTAAAGTTTTTGATGATGTAACCTCAGTCTTCACCTCAGTTTTGTCATACATTTTGCTTTTGTTAGTTTCCTAACTTTCAAAATAATTGCCAATATATTAATATTTGGAAATAAGTAATTTATAATATCTCAGTTTAAGGGAATCATCAATGTACATGCAAATGTAAAGGAGGGAATTTTCAAACCAAAATATATAATTTTGAATGAATGAAAATAGTATTTGAAGATGTACAATAATTTTGATTGATCACATTTTTTTGTTTTATTTTCATAAAATGCCTTTAATTTTTTTAAATATAATTTGGTGTTGGGGATATCTGTATTGTATTGGTGGGTGGTTACCTTTCTCATCAATGGATTATTGGAGGTGAATGGCTTTCTCTTTTTAAACATTGCAAAAATTTTTTTCAAATATCATTTTCATTCATTAAAAATTATATATCTTGGTTTGAAAATTCCCTCCTTTACATTTGCATGCACATTATTGATAATTTCCTTAAATTGAGATGTTATAAATTACTTATTTTTTCAGAATAAATTAGGTTTTTCAAAACTAGGGAACATGTAAATTATATGTTTAAACAAATACATAAGTATTCTAAGAACTTTAGTGGTTTATATAAATTCAAAGGCTCATAAAATATGGACTAGAAATCAAGTAAAAGAAAATCAGAGCAGTTGAAACTCAACAAAACTTTTCTAAACCAGCATTTGAGGCCAGTGAAATCTTTAACAATTCTTCAGCAATGTGCTTCTCTTTTTTAAAGTTTGTTCATTCTTTAAATTGAGTTGGTGATGAAAACACACTGTTTGTTTGTTAATCCTCACCTGAGTATATTTTTCCATTGATTTTTAGAGAGAATGAAAGAAGAGTAAGAAACAAGAAACATTGATATGAGAGAGACACATTGATTGGTGGCCTCCGCACATGCCTTGTACCAGAGTCGGGGACTGAGCCTACAACTGAGGTACATGCCCTTGACCGAAATCAAACACAGGACCCTTTAGTCCACACCACAGGCCTATGCTCTTTCCACTGAGCTGAATCCTACGGCAAAACACACTTTTAAATGCTTCAGTACATGTCCTACATAACACAAATGGTAATTTAGAAAAAATGTTATCACTTTTCTCTTTGGTCATTCTTCATAGTGAAAAAAATTGTCTCAGACAAGATATAACCTTTGGATACTGATAAAACTTAAATACTTTAATTTAACACTTAGGTTTTAGTCTTATCATCCATCTTTGCTTTGCAAAATCAGACATAACAAAAACTCACACTCTATTCTGCTTGTCAAATATAACCATAATTTCAATATGTTCATAAATAAAATTACAATAGAGCTGCTAATTTTTAACTACCATTTATTGAACACATATGCCACAAACTGATATAAGCACTTTATTTTCTCAGTTAACTCTTTGAATACTTTGCTATACTGTCTTATTGCCTTTTCCCATCATTTTTTCTTATCCACCTTTTCATTGTGATCACAATCATTGAGAAACTACACTCTAAAACCAAATAGAGAAGTTGGTTCAGAGAAAAATGAAGACAGAAGAATGAAGCAGATAATAAAAAAATGGGATGTCATGAACAATAAGTGACTAGATGGATCACAAAAGTGGGATAGAGAAAACTGTCATTCTCTAGAGCAGTTTCAGTTCTGAGGTTCTTTCCAGTTACAATTTGAGTTCAGTTGAAAGCATTACATTAAAAATAGTGAGTCAATTGTGTATCTACCTTTAATGGTGGCATTTGGAGAGGGAGAAATGAAGGTGTAGATTTAATCTTAAATGTATCTAAGCCTCTATTTCTTACAATAAAAAGCATTTAAGGACAATAATTATACTTATCATCTATGATTGGCAAATATTTAAAAAGGTAAAATGATGTTAACCACACCTCAAGTAATGTTGGTATAGACATGGTATCTTTCTAATGTAAATATTATAGATAAAACATTTACTTTTTTTTTTTCAAAATGCCCAGCCTTTTATTTCTTTCCTAGAATATTTTATCTGAAGACTCTAATTACTTAACAGAATTGTTTTTAAGTTTTCGAAGGGCATATATTCTGATACTTTTATGAGCTATTACTTTGTTTCATGATGGCTGACCAAACTTTTAGTCTTTCAGTAATAACAAAATCAATAGTTTCATTGAATAGGTGAGTACAAGATGCTAAATATTAAATTGAACAATTTTATGTTAATAATAATTAAAAACACATTGGTTAAATATAATTTTGCAATAATTAATTGAGATATTTTGTCTTTAACAGTTTTAACTGCTTCACACACTTTCAATATAATTGAAATAAAAGAACGAAGGCATATAGCTTTTTATTGTGAAAGATTAATTTAGTTTTGTACAGTTTTCTCAGTATTTTTTTTCTCTCTGCTCTTTAGGACTCCTATGAGTTGACAGGAAGATTTTATGCTGCAAATACAGAAAACTGGGGCGGGGGGGGGGGGGTATGGAAATCTGCAATGTAATGTTTTAAAATTAATCTTCACTTGAGGATATTTTTCCCATTGGTTTTTCTTAGAGAGAGTGGAAATGAGGGAGGAGAGAGAGAAACATCAATTGGTTGCCTGGTATGAACCCTGACCTGAGTCAGGGAAGGAGCCTGTAACCCAGGTACATGACCCTGACCACAAACTGAACAGAGACCTTACACTCAAACCACTGAGAAACATTGGCCAGGTCTTTTAGGACACCTGTCAGATTAATCAATGTCTGAATGCTTATTATATGCCTAGCAGAGAGCATGTTCTGTGGGAAAAATAACTAGAGTATAGAATATTTTAACCAGTGGTCACACTAGGTGGTTAGTATTATATTAATTATTAGATATGCATATATTTTTTCTTTTATTGTAATTTCTATTCTTTTTAAAACATTTTTAAAAATTCAATTGCAGTTTACATTTAATGTTATTTTGGATTAGTTTCAGGTTTACTGCATGGTGGTTAGACAATCATACACTTTACAAAGTGTTTCCCCCAATATTTCCAGTATCCACCTGACACCATACATAATTATTACAATATTATCATCTATATTTCCTATGCTGTACTTTGCATCCCAATGACTATTTTATAATTACCAATTTTACTTCTCAATTCCTTCACCTTTTCATCCAGTTCCCTACCTACCTTTTTTTTACATATATTTCAAAATATTTGGGATCATATTGAGTGATCTATTTTATAATTTATACATTATTTTTACTTATACATTATCAGTATACATGAGTAAGCTTATTAATGGTTTTGTTCAATATTTTAATATCCTGCTAATATTTTGTCTATTATATATATTTATGACAGAATTGTTAAACTTCTTTATATTTCTAGACTTGTCAGTTTCTTTTAAATTAGGTTTGTTTCTGCTTTGTATATTTTAAGGCTCCTTTATTAAGTACACCCAAGTTCTTTATTTTTATATTATTTTGCTTCTATTAGAACTTCTATTTTATTAGAATGAAATAATTGTTCTATTGAAAGCTCTTTCTTTAAATTCCACTTTGGTATTAGTATGTTGCTGCAGCTTTTTAAAATTAGCATTTGAGTGTTATACTTGTTTAATTTTAACTTTTCTGTGCCATTTTGTTTAATTGTACCCTTGAAACCAGCATGTAAGTAGTGCTTTTAAGCTAATATTTTCTTAAGGGAATTTAATCAATTTAACATTTTGTGGTGAATTCCATCTCTATATCTTATTTTTGTGTGTTTGTTTTACCATGCTTTCATTTGATATTTTTCTCCTTGTTTTTCTACCTTCCTGGGGATTGACAAAATCAGTATCATCATCATTATTATTACTTTTCCCTTTTGCTGGTTTGTTCCCCTTTGCTGGTTTGGTAAGATTTTTCCTTCAGCAATTATTATGTAACATACATAACAATAAATTTTTCTAATCACATCTAAAGACTTCAGTGTGTTTCAATAGCCTTAACACTAACCTATATAGCTGTCGAAAGTGTTTTAGTTTTAAATTTTCACACATTCCTCTTATAATTAGTTTATTATATTTGCATATTTTATCATGAATTTCATACACACTTACTCTACATTCAGTAAATAAAATAAAATAAAATAAAATAAAATAAAATAAAATGTCACCTGTCTGTTATGCCTCGGTGGCTGAGCATTAACCCATGAACAAGGAGGTCAGAGTTCGATTCCTAGTCAGGGCACATGTCTGGATTTTAGGTTCAATCCCCAATAAGGGGCATGCAGGAGGCAGCTGATCAATGATGTTTCTCTCTCACAATGTCTCTATCTCTAGTCCTCTCTCTCTAAAAAGCAATAAAAAGATATTTTTAAAATGTTTCTTGATAATTATTTTAGTGAGGATATAGAGTAGTAAATAAATTATCTTAGCTTTATATAGCTAAAAATATGTGTATTGTAACCTCACCATTAAATAGCACATCAGCTAGGTATATAATTTATATTTAACATTTTATTTCTTCAAGAATGTGAAGGCAGTAGTATTCTGTTGTCTTCTACCATCTATTATTACTGCTGATAAGTCTGCCATCCATCCAGTGGTCACTCCTTGTTAGGTACCATGCCTTTCCCTTTTCCAAGTATCAAGTGTTTTCTTTATTCTTGAGATAGTGCAGTTTCACTAAGACATGTATGGGTGTAGACTTATTTTGATATAATTTATACTTGGTAGAGACTTCTACTCTGAACTCATGTCTCTCCTCAAATCTGGAGAATTCTTATATTTTTTCAGTTGTCTTCAAGAACATTTAATTTAGGCATATTGAATTACCTTGACTTATATAGCTCATGTCTCTTATACATGTTTAAAGTATCTGTCTATTATTCTACATTTTGTAGAATTTCTCAAAACTACATTCCCATTTATTTATTCTTTGTGTCTGATTTAAATGCATCCTATTTATTATCAATCCACTGACAATAGTTTTTACTTTAAGAATGTCTAAATTTTATGTCTACTCTTCATTATTTTGTTTACAGGTGCTTTGGTTTCATATTTTTTTCTTTCTTTTTATTTCATTGGGGTTATTTTATCTCTATCCCTTCAGAGATTCTAAACATACAGATTTTAAAACCATTATTGATTTTTTTCTCTCTCTCTCTTTTTTTTCTTATTATTTAATCTGTCATTATTTCATCTCCTGATGTCAAGTGGTGGCTTGGCTCAAGATTGTCTGGTTTCAAAGCTGTGTGCTTCTCTGTGCTTCTATAAGAGACAACATTATATATGTATCCCCCAAAATTAGTAAATGAGGGCTTTTTTCAGCTGTCTTCCAGTGTCAAGAAGCACCACACTGTCCAGCAATGAGACCAGCTCTAATGTCTACTACATAGATTCCACTTTGGTATGAGTATGTTGGTATTAGTAGGAAAAAAGAACCTTATTTTCTTCTACCCAATGGAATCCAGAACAAGTGGTGACATCTGATTGCTTCCAGTCTCAGATTCTAACAGAATTACCTACAGTATTAGTTTCTCTTAATATTTAGTGTTTCATTCCATTTCTGGTCTATCACTATATTTAGTACTTTGAAGTTATTTAATTGTATATTTTATATTTTATCTGCTATTTGCCATATGTTGGATCAAAGAGGCAGGATTTCAAAGCATGCACTTATAACATCTTAATTAGGTATCAGGTAGTTTTAAAATGTCATGCATACCCTTCCCCTAAGCACTTTGCAAATAAATTGAGGAGAAAGGTTCTATGCATGAAATATTTAGAGAATACAAAACAGATTCTAATAAAAAACAAAACTTGTACCCATTTAAACAAAAATAATCAGGGAAGTCTTTTTGGATGTGACAATAGTTGAGATTTTTATTAAGGAATGAGCAAGGTCTGAATGAACAAGAAATATCTGGATGTTAACTTCTTTATTATGTGCTTTGAAGGTGTAGTTTATCTACATTCTATTAGTGATTTTGAGGGGAACAAGGTAGTGTGGTAAATTGCAGAGCTTTTGGTGTACAATCAAGTGGGAATATTGGAGAAAATAATTTTATAGGGATCCTCGCAGTTTGGTTTAAAAACTTGTCCTAAGAGTCATTCAATTTTGAAGAAGCTGTTGCAAGAGGTGAGAATATGTGCATGTATCTGCCTATGTCCTCTAAGAAATATTAAGACTGCAACTAACGAGTCATTGCATTTTTTAAAGGACTCTTCTTCCAGGAAAGTATTAGCAACAACTAATTGGATCAGTATCGACTCATTTCCCACAGAAATCCAGGATCTAAAGCTAAGTGTGTCTTATTTTCCTCTGTGCCTGAGTGTTCAGTATTAAGCTCCTTCATAATGTTTTTATATTCTCAGGAAAGTTTAAAAATACTTCCATTGCATAAAGCTCTAATATACCTTTGAAGCCTGCTATTCACTATCCTTCCCAGGGACTCATCTCACATGCCAAGACCCAATAAGTGGATAGTAACAAGAGGCAGGACATTCGCAAATAGGCTGCTTATTTCATGCCTCTGTTTAAATTTCACTTATTCACACTGCACCTAAGTCTATCCAGCCATTTTACAGAAAGAATGGATATAATTGGCCCTGTGCCTTGTTAGTTCTGAATGTGAACCTTACTCAGACTAATAACATTCCAACCAAAGGAAAATATGTAGCTTTTCTATTGCATAGAGAAGAGCAATTGCAGGCGTCAGCTGCAGGCTTTGGCCATGTCTACAAATGGATGACTAAATAGTTTCAAAGTAGGTGATGGAAATCAGGAGACAGGAAGATTAACCCACAAGACATGTCTGCTTTAAGTCAGCTTGACTTCCATTTATTACAAACCTGACATTGGAATAAACCTGTTAAATATATTTTCAAAATGCAACCAAGTGGTAAAATGTGATACCTCTCGTTAAAGCTTTTTAATTGAATGCACCTGGTGCTGTTCACAACCAATTTATGTTAATGCCACACACAGGCAAGCAGGACCTAATTACCAATTAAGCAATAAAGCTGTTTATAAGAGCAAATGCTCTTTGGGTCAAATTCATATATATGCATGTGCATATGCATATATGTATATGTGAAGGTATAAATAGGTACATGTGTGGAAATTTAAATACATATACACATATATTTCTTAACTTTTGTTATAATCATCAAGTTGTGGTATTGAATACTAGTTTTGTAGAGATCTCTTTCAGCAGTAACTTGATCTTCTTAAATGATGAGGGACTCCATAATTATATAAAGTTCTAGGTCATTTTAAACCTAAAACTAGGATTATTTAAAATGCATGAAAAATAATTGTTTCTTGAATGGTCATTGACTGAGTCTTCATTCCAGATGAAGCTAAGATCTCAACTACTGCTCTGACACAGCGTTCTGGCCCAACCCACCCACTGACTCTCCAGAGAGCTGGTGTCGAAACTGCAGTTCAGGATAACTTGATGTTGCTGTTCTCAACACTCGTATAGACAAAACAAAAGCAACTGCAATCTTGGGTATGCAATTGCTTACTATAAACCAGGGGTCTTCAAACTACGGCCCGTGGGCCACATGCGGCCTGCAGAGGAGTCTGATCCGGCCCGCCAGGTTTTTTGGGCAGTGAGCGCAGCCGAGGTGTTACAGTAGGAATTAGTAGTTCATATAGTCCGGCCCTCCAGCTCTCTGAGGGACCGTGATCTGGCCCCCACTTTAAAAAGTTTGAGGACCCCTGCTATAAACTATTGATACAGCAACCCTGAAAAGAGAGATGTGAGAATTCTTATAATTTACTTCAGTTTAAATAACTTTACCCCTGGAACTTGAACTCTGTGGAGGGATGTAAGTGGGTGTTTTTTGATACCACAAAAAATTTATTGAACATCTACAGTCCCTGGAAATATAATGATGAACTAAACTAAATCCCTGTTTACTGAGCTTACCCCTGAAAATGTTCTTATCTAACCTTTCCTTTTAATTGTCACTGCCATGATTACTGCCATTGTCACAAATCACTCCTGGGCTTTACCATTAGTAGACAGTTGTTCCAAATGGTCGTGTGTGTGTGTGTGTGTGTGTGTGTGTGTGTGTGTATTGGTGCCTTGTAAATATATTTATTAAATAAGCTCTAGGTCCCTTGTAAAATGTGAGTACTGTTTTGCCTGTGTTTGTGTTTCACTTCCCTAAATGATGTGTCATTAATTTCATTTCATTTCTTTTCTAAGGGATACTATCTCTTCATTGTCCATCCAAGTTATTTTATATTATGTACAGTTTGTTTCCAACTATGTTACTGTGCATCACTATCTATGTCCACAAGGTTTTACTTATTAATTCCTCTACTGAAAAACACTTGTATCACCTCCAATTCCCTACTACCACCACCCCAACACACACACACACACAAGTACATACACATTCTCTCTGATGAAAGTCCTTGTTCACGTTTAGCTGCTATGTGAGAATTTCTTTGGGTTACAGAAAATACTAAAGGCAAACTGAGCAGAGACCAATATAATACAGAAATTATATTATGGTTTTTTTTATTATTATTTTTTCCTTCAATATAATAGAATGTCAATGCTATTGTCAATATTTGTGGGTAAGATATGTTGAAATTTGCTCCAACATCTGAGAACAATCACCTTCAGATGTAAACATTGCTTATGAAGAAGTTAGTGCTGGAGTGAGCTTCTTAATTATCCAGGTCATAGTCATTTAAATATCTTTAAAATGGTTACAGATTGGATCAGAAGTCTATTTTTGACCTGAGAATCTGACTTTGTCAAACATAAATGTGCTAATTTATGTTCACAAATACTGTGTGTTAATTTCACCTTTACATCCAAGGGATTTTTATTTCATCCAAACATTGTTCACACTTCCAAATGTGAATTTCACTTATTTTTCTTCTGATTTTTCCATTGAATGTATTATTTTGATTAGTGTTGTCAGGGAGTACCTAAACATTTCCTTCTTGATGGGTATGTAAGATTCTACAACAGATTATTTATTAGTCTGCTATTTGTGCAGGAAAGTGTGAAGAAGTATGGGTTCTAGAGTTTGTGTGTTTCCTATTCTTTAAATTACTCTTGGCCTCAAATTTTCTCTTCTGCACAAGAAGGGATAAGAGTAAAATCACTGATCTAGTAGAGGATGGATATAGCAAAATCACTGATAAGCCCATGTCTGTCAATAGTGATTATTTTTTGTTTTTCCTTAAATTTATTGGGGTGACATTGATTAGTAGGATCACATAGGTTTCAGGTGTGCATTTCTGTTACAAGATCAGTATACTGTGTGCCTACTGCCCAAAGTCAAATCATCTTCCACCCCTACCCTTCCCTCTGGCAAACAACATACTTCTGTTTGTTTCCAAGAGTTTCAGTTTTATATCCCACATATAACTGAAATCATATGGTTCTTAGTTTTTTTCTGCCATTTTTTTCTGACATTTCACTTAACATGAAATTCTCAAGGTCCATCTGTGTTGTCACAAATGGCAGTATTTTGTCTTTTCTTCTGGCTGAGTAGTATTCCATGTATATGTGTACCACATTTTCTTCATACAGTCCTCTATCACACTATACTTTGGTTGACCATGTTTTGGCCACTGAGAATAATATTGCAGTGAACAGAGTGGTGCATATATATCTTTGTAAATACATGTTTTCGAGGGGTTTTTTTTTTTTTGTGTGTGTGTGGTTTTTTTTTTTTTAATTTTATATATATACTCAGGAGAGGATTGCTGGATCATATGGTAACTCTATTCTTAATTTTTTTAGGGATTGCCAAACTGTTTTTCCATAGTGGCTGTTACAAGGCGATAGTGATTTTGAGCATAGATTCAATAGTCAGCCATATCTGACTTCATATTCCAACTGCTCTACTTATTAGTTTTGTGACATGACATTGTTTAATTTATCTGAACATAACATATCCTCATCTGTAAAATTGGGATAAAAATTCTTGCTCATGTGCTTTGTGAATTTGTCAAAATTAAATGCAGTAAAGTTTGTAAGGCATGTAACTAATGTTTTAAATGCGGTGAGCACCAAGCAAACATTAGCAACCACTATAAAATATAAACATTACTGTTGCATCCAAATGGTGCATAAGACTAAGACTATGGAGAGAAAACTCATCATTTAATTTATTCATATATTCAACATTGAGCACCTCCTAAGTGCCAGATATTGTAATAAGCACTGATATAATTATAAAATGCTTGCACCCACAGAGTTTACTTACATTTTAGTGACAATAAAAATATGATATGACAGGATATAATGTAATATTGACATCATTTAATGAGAAAAGACTAAAAGGGAAATAAAGTAGATAAAGGGATGCAGAATGATTCGGATGTTATATGTTCTTTTCTATAGAATAGCATGTAAGGAGTAGTAGGGGAGAAAACATTTGAGTGAATACTGGAGTGGACTATTCAAATATCTGAGGGAAGGGACCAGGATATGCATAGACCTTGTGTCTGAGCAAACTTCCTATGTTCGAAGAGTAGCAAGGAAGCCATGGGACTACAGATAGACTGGAGGGATAACTACAGGAGATAAAGATAGAAATATAGACAAGAGGTCAGAAACCTGAGACCTTGAGCCCATGATAGAGACTTTGGATTTTACTGTAATCTGTAAGCGTGATTAGAAATCATTAGAGTGTCATGAGTAGGGAAGTAACCTGATTTGACAAGTTTCATGTACAAATGTGTTCCAATCCTCTGTGGGAAAGTTGCTGGCTTGTTTCTTCTCATTTTATTGGAAGGATTATAAGAGACAATGTGCATGAAAGCAATCCAGTGGCACAAAGTACACTCCCAGCATCCTTAAACATTGGAAATTCTTTCTTTACACCTAAATCTGGGTTGAGAGTGCATAAAGGACCAATTTCAACTAATTTTTTTTCTTTACTACAACATAGTTAATCCTAGCTCCTGACATTATCTTCATTTCAGCCATTCCTTTCTTTGAAAGCATTTTCCCCTTGAAAGAGAATCTGACTTTGATAGCACTTAATACAGTAATTACATTAGCTATACTGGCATTTACTAACAGGAGTCACTAGTTACTAGTTGGTGATACCTTAAGCAAACTGGGAATGAGACTTGCATTATGATTGATGGGGGGGTAAAGGGACCTGTATCCCGTTGGGAGGTTGCAGAGAGAGTGCCTATGAGTCCCTAGAAAACAGTGTTATCTTTGGACTTGTAGTTAGAAAGAGGAAGTTAGATCGCAGCAATCTGAGGAGACATGCTGAATAAGATGCTGTATTTAGACAGCCCTGGGCTGAAATTTTTTTCTTTCTCCACACCTGAGGAATATATGTCACATAGAACCACACAGAGAGCCACAGTCACACATCCTGGAGGCCAAGATTTCAGAGCCAAGCTCTTCTCAGGTTCAGTTTTTGACACCCAAGGCTTCCTGGACTAAGTGTTTCATTTTGGAAAGAGCGTTTTCCATTTGATCCTTGCTTCTTATTTGGTCCTTCTTAGTTTCATCTTTTATTATAATATTTGGATTGGGCCATTGCCTTTCAGTGACTCAGTAAGTGGATATACAAGGCTGTGGATTTCTTTTCTATCTAAAGCATGAATTGTGAGAATCTAAGGGTATAATAGGGCCTCCATAAAATATATACTTCCTTTTCAATGATTCAAAGAATGCCTACCTACCTTCAACATTATTTAACTTGAATATTACACAATGTTTTAAGTGTTGGGAAAATATTTTCTCTAACATAATTATACCTAGAAAACTAGTATAGTCTGTAGAAACTTCTAATTATAAAAATGTTCTTTGGGTCTGCTCCATATGGAAATTCCTCTTACATTTTGCATGACACAATCCAGCACCTTTATAGCAGATGTGGTAACATGCATTGAAGTTTCTGTGTAGACTAAAACTCAACATTGGGTCCCCAGCTGAAAAGAGGGGGAATTAGTCTAGACTCAGTCTTGAATTGTGTGTTTATATAATTGGGGGGACAGGGATGCTCCCACTCTAGCCTCAGAAGAGATAACTTTCATCTTGTTATCTAATCTCCAAACATACCTATGGTAATCTGGTAGGAATGACAACTGTTATATAATAAAATATTGATGTTCTGCACATCACAAATAAGATCGTTAAATGAAAATAAATGAGAGGATACCTGACATTTCCTTTTGAATCATATGAGCTTATTCTCCAAATCTTTTCTCTTTGTTATCTACTCATAATAAATTCAGTGTTACCTAGCTTTTGCTTTAAACTCTTGCAGCTGTTTTAATGAAGTTGTTTGGGATGCAGTTTCTTGTCCTTTTACCAACATTCCAGCTGCTTCTCATTCTTTTGATGTAATACGTGGGAAATACATTGCAATTAAATGATAACATAGTTTCCATCAGATTAAATCTCCTTCGCCTTTCTTGCCTCTTATTTTTTTTTTGCCTCTTACTCTTAACTGAATTATATTTCCACTCTTTATTCTGCATTAAAGCTAACCATTCTAACTGTACTTTTGATTCTGTATTTTTTTTACCTTCTCCCTGAACTTGTATTCATTACTCACTCTTACTCTAATTTTTCAATCTTCATTAGATCTTCCCACTCTAAACTCCAATTAAAGGTCTTTTATACTAAAAATGTTATTTTCTCAATCCATCATCCTCATAAAATTCACCTTTCCTCTCTTTTCTTCATCACCTTTACACTAGCTGGAGAAGCTACTGGACCATTTATCATTCCTCTGCTCATCTCTCTAACATCTTTCCCCTATACTGCATTACAAACTGATATTTCAAAATTACCTTCTCATTTCTATGTCCAATGACCTCTCTTTGTTCCTGATTGTGCATTACATCTCTAAGTTTTAAAATATTGGCTACTCACTTTTTTTCAAATGTTACATCAACCTTGGTTCCCTTGCCTCATGCATTTGAAAACTCAAATATGCATGGATGTTTATTTTGTATCAGGTAATAAATATGCTGAGTCTAGGGTTCAAAAATAACTAAAATAAGTGTTAAACTGATAGTAGTAGGATAAACAAACGTGTACACAAAGGGAATACACAAATCTTTCTCATACTACCTTTTCTGATAATCAGGCAGATAAGATTTAAGAAAATTTGTTCAAACAAAATCAACTTAAATTGATCCAAAACTATTTTTGTGTAAACATCTCTTCAAATGTCTTATTTAACTGGCAGGAAATCAAAGAACATTTTTTTAAGATCAGAAAAAATATATAAAAACATGAATCAAGATTAGTAAGTGAACTCTGAAATTAATGCTTTTCTTGAGAACTGCCAGATCCTGAATTTTAATGGCAGACAGAAACATAATTAGGAGAGAAAAGATGGTACCCAATCAAAATGGATTTCTGCTCAGAGAGCCCTACCCCCTCATCTCTCCAGTACAACCCAACCTCCTAATTCACATCAAACTTAAACCTAGGAAAAATAACTTCCTTATTTTTCAAGAGAGTAAAATACGTATTTTTCAAAAGAGTAAAATCTGGGAAACCCAGATTCAGATAACCCAAGAAAAATGCTTACAATTAAATTGATATGTCAATATGTAGTGGGGGTGGGGGGAGGAGATCAATATAAGGAGGGGGGAAAATCAGAAATGACTAAAATATTAGCATTGAAAGCCAGAAACAAATAACTTTAACCTAGAATTAAATATTCAGTTAAACTATCTTTTAAAGGTTACAGTAAATATATTTGGAGAATTTTATACCAAAAATTATTCCTCACAAATGTTTCTTCTAAAGACCACTTTAAGAAGATGAAAAAAAATATGCCAACAGAAATGGTGAAGAAAGGAAATATTAAACATTTGGGTAAATATAAACAAACATTGATTGTATAAAGAAGTAATAAGAGCCCTAACTGGTTTGGCACAGTGAATAGAGCTTTGGCCTGGGGACTCAAAGGTCCCAACTTCAATTCTGGTCAAGGGCATGTACCTTGGTTGTGGGCACATCCCCAGTGGGGGATGGATGTATGGGAGGCAGCTGATTGATGTTTCTCTCTCGTAGATGTTTCTAACTCTCTCTCCTCCTCTCTTCCTCTCTGTAAAAAATCAATAAAATATATTTTTAAAAAAGAATAACTCCTTTATAGGGGTAAAAAAAAATTGAATTGAATAAAAGCAAGTTGACCTTTGAACAATATAGGTTTTAGGTACTCCCTGAACTGTTGAAAATTCAAGCATAACTTTGACTCAACAAAAACTTAACTACTAATAGCCTACTGGTGACCTTACCAATAATATAAACAATCCATTAACATACTTTGTGTGTTATGTGTATTATGTACTGTATTTTTATAATGAAGTAATCTAGACAAGAGAAATTGTTATTTAAAAAATCATAAGGAAAAGAAATACACTTATAGTGTTTATTTAAAAAAATTGGTTAAGTGAACCCACCAAATTCAAACTCATGTTGTTAAAGCATCAACTGTACTTACAATAACATGCATATAAATCAGAAGGTAGTAATGGAAGTTAAAGCATCTTAACTTTCTGATTTTTTCATTGGGATGATAAATATTTTTACTAATTTTAGGCATCTGAAGTTTCTAGACTCGGGTAACCTTTAACATAGTATTTGTAATTATATGAAACAATTTTATATCTTAGTTTTTTTTACTTAAATTATTTGCTCTTGTCCACTTTGTTATATCACCAAATTTTTAAAAAGCAATATGTGCTCATAGTAAAAATGAAAATTATTTTTAATCTTTTTTTAAAAAAATAGTATTTATAACTAAAAAACAAGTAGAAGAAACTTTCACTCACATTCAAGATGGAATAGCAGCAATCAAATATACCCTCCTACCTGAAACAACACACATACCAGGCAAAATATATGAAAATAAGTTTCCAAAACACTACAATTCAAACAATGAAATACAGTTATCTTTGAGAGACAAATATAAACAAATAAATAAATAAATAAATAAATAAATAAATAAATAAAATAAAATAAAATAAAAGAAAAATCAGACAAGTCTTGCAAAACCACAGGTTATTGCCATGTGAAATTTTTCAGAATATGGTATGGGGAGGGAGACTCAAGTGGAGCTTGACTGTCTCCTTAAATTGAAGAAATGGAGCTGAGAGTTTGGGAATCCAAGTCAGCCAGATCCTTTGGACAGAGAAATAGAGAGGGAGAGACCAATTCAGAAATAGAGCTTCAGAAATCTGTAGCAGATTCCCCTTGAAAACTAATCAACACATGATGTGAGAAAACAGGAAAAGAACCACCTGAAAGAAATAGAGGAAATGGTGACTGGCATTTCCATGAGGCTACGAATAGCAGCTGTTTCCCTCCAGTCTTACTGGGGGGGGAATCATATTTCATGGACCTCCATAGAGTTCTCATAAGGATCTTGCCTCAGAAGTGAGGGATAATTTGTCCTTCCTTGACTGAACACTGCTCTGGCCTTGCTCAACATATCTTAAAGCAAGATCCAAAAAGACCAAAATGATTTAAAATAACTTAATTGTATCTCAGAATAAAGCTCAAGAATCTGTATAGATATTTAAAAAAAAAAATATGCAGCATCCAGGAAGAAGAATACATTGTGTCTAGGATCCAATAACAAAAAAAATTAACAGACATGCAAAGAAATAGAAAAATGTGTCCTGTAGTGTTTAAAAAAATCCCCCAATTGAAACCAACACAGAAATGATATAGATGTTAAAATTATCAGGTAATGACATTAAAGCATATGTTCAAAAAGTTAAGCAGAAGCATGAAAAATATTTTTAAGGTCTTTAACTGAACTTTTAGAGAGGAAAACTACAGTGTCTGAGAAAAATGCACAGGATGGAAATAATAGAAGATTATGTATTCTAAAATGAAAGATTAGCAGTCTAAAACTCAGAAAAAATAACTTACAAATGGAGAATCAGTACATTATGACACCAATCAAGCAGCCTAATACATATGTTTTTGGGGCCTCCAAAGAAGAGAAGGGTAGACAGAAAAATAACAAACACTGAAAACATAATGGTTTTAAAAAGTGCTTTTTTTCAAAAAAATTATAAATACGCAGATCTAAATTCAACAAAACCTAAGCATAAGAAACAAAATGATTAAGAAACAAAATTTTCAACACCAGCAACAAAGACATCATTTTTTCATGATGAAGGGAAAATATGAAAATCTATAGTTAACAGCATATTTAATGGTGAAATGCTTTCTCCCTAACAACATGGCAAGAATGTCTTCTCTCATCATTTCTTTTCAATATTGCATTAGCTAGTGCAGTGGTCGGTTTGCCACTCTGTTGAGTAATGAGTTTGCCTACCACTGCATAAGGCATTACCCTTACCAAGAAATTTTGACTTCAGGTTAAAGACATTAGTACATTATTAAAATGTTTTTTAAGTGTTTTTTCCTAGTGCAATAAGGCAAGGAAAAGAAATAAGACATCCAAATTGGAAAAGAAGTTAAGCTGTATTTATTCACAAACAGGTATGATTGTTTACGTAGAAAATTCAATGAAATCTACAGAAACATTACTATAAGTAATGTGGGCTTAGCAACTTTGTAGGACAAAAAAAAAAATCAATGAACAAAAATCAATTGCATTTCTATACACTAGAATTGAGCAATTATAAATTGAATTTTTAAAGAGCTTAAAATAAATGTCAAAAATAGAATATTTAATAATGAATCTGACAAAAAATATATAAAAACCTTTTCATTGAAAACTTCAAAATGTTTCTGAGAAAGATTAAATAATAACTAATTAAGTGGCAAGATATATTATCTCAATGGTGTGTCAAGTTTCTCTATACTGATTAAAAGATTTAACAGAATCCTATTAAAAAATCCAGAATTATGGAAATTGATCAGGTGATTCTAAAATTTTTATGGAAATGCAAAGGACCTAGAATAAATGAAACAACTTCAAAAATATATGTTATTATCACTACCTATTTGCAAATTTTAGTTTAAATATATAATAGCAATTCAATGTGCTATTTAGGTCCACAAGAAGGTTGACAGAATAGAGACCAGAAATAGGCACACAAATACAGAGAAATTGACTTTTTGGTGATAAGTAACACTAGACACTGTTGATTTTTGACTAAGGTATAAAGGTAAATCAGTGGCGAAAAGACAGTCATTTCAACAAATCATGCTGGAATAACTAAATATCTATTTGCAAAAGAAAGAAAAAAGAAGGAAGGGAAACAGAAAGAGAAAAGAATAGAAAGAAAAAAGGAAGAGGAAATTATTTCAATTTATTCCTGACAACATATACAAAATATAATGCAATATGGATAATAGACTTAAGTGTTAAAGGTAAAACTATAACACTTCCAAGAAAATAGGAGACAAATCTTTGTAATTTTGGTCAGGCAAAAAATTTATAACTATGACTCTAAAAGCAAAACCTATAGTGGGAAAATTTTATGAATTGGATTTCCTCAAAATAGCAATTTCTGCTTTGTAAAAGATGATGTTAAGAGAGTGAAAAGACAAACCAGGTTAAGAGGATTGTGTTTTTTATTTAATTTTAAATATAATTGCCTTTTAAAGTTATATTTTTATAATTTAATAAATCATCAATGATGAGAGAGAATCATTGATTGGCTGCCCCCTGCACACCCCACACTGGGCAACCCAGGCATGTGCCCATGACCCGGGAATCCAACCATGACCTCCTGGTTCATAAATCAATGCTCAACCACTGAGCCACTCCTACCAGACACAACTATATTTGCTTTATTATCTATGGTATCCTACTGCTAAGTAATGTCTTTTTATATTTACAGCATATCAAACCATTATTAACTTCATATATTATTTCTAATAGTTTATAGATTATTTTGTAATTTCTAGATACACCATCATTATATGTGTTATATATTTGTTAAGAATTTTTATTATGAGAGCTGTTAAATTTTATAATTTTTTTCCACACTTTGGTTATTATTTTTCTAGCAATGGTATCCAAAAGAAAGCAGAGAAAGCTATATTTATTTCAGACAAAATAGACTTTAAGCTAAAAATAACAGATATGTTAGTATCATAAGCAATGTTGGGAGTAGTTTGGTTTTTTTTTTGTTTTGTTTTTTAGTTCTTTGGAAGATTATGTCAAGGTCATTGTTATTTCATAGTTAAAATGTTTGAAAAATTTTACTGGTAACACCATCTGACACTAGAGATTATATGTTTGTGTGTTTATGTGTGTGTCAGAAGGCAACAGAGTAGGAAAACTATAATTATAGATTTTATTTTACAAGTAGAAATAGGATTATTTGCACTTTTTTTTTTCATCTTGTTTTAGAATTGACAAACCTTTCTTAGCAATTTGTTCATTACATCTCTTGGTTCATCTTTCTGTAGGTCTATTAATTTTATCACTTTTGAAAGAATCATATTCTGACTTATTTGATTTTTCTATTTCATTCATTTTTGCTGTTATATATATTTTCTTTTTTTATTTGATTAATGTATTGTTTTTTTCTAATTTCTTAATATAAATAAACTTTCAGCCATTCAAATTTTCTAATATATAAATGCAAAATTGCACTTTTATTCTTAACTCCATTTTAGCTATACCTCAAACTCCCAAACATTTTATTTTCTATTTTCATTATCACATAACAATAATATTTTTTCCTTTTTTTATTCTTCTTATTTAACCAACAGATTATTTAGAAGTATCTAACTTAATTTGCTAGAAGTTGAGTACTTTTTGGTTATCTCTTATTACTGATTTTAAGCTTAATGTGGGTCTTGAATCCTCAAGATTATAGTTTTGATCTCTGTTCCTACAAGATAATCAAAATTTCTACTGATGATTCTGCCTCCTAGTTAGAGGCTTATAGTCAAGACTTTAGAGCCTAAGTTTTTGCCCCATATCCAGAATCATGTCCTAAAATTAAAAGTGGATTCTTTCTTCTCTGCATGTTTCCAATCCTCAGAGATTGTTTTCCAAAAGTACTTGTTGCTGCAACAATTCCCCGGTTTCTTTAAACAGACTAGTTCTTAGAAACAATTCTCAGCTTTCCTGGTTGTCCTCAGTAAGAACTGAGGTCTGGCTGAAATCATACTCACAGTAAAGCCTTAACATTTAATTTTATATTTATAAATTGATTTTCTTAAAGAGCATCACCAAAATTATATGTTTTGCACTCTCAAAGCATATACCTTCCTCAGTTTCACCTACTCCTCGATTGTTAACAGTGGTCTACTATACTGCTATCCAACTAGAGGGTACGTTCTTAAGGCAGGGACCAGTATCTGCTTGCTTTCCTGTAAAAGTTTTAGCTGGTCTGTTTAAGGAACAAGTTTTAAGAGGCTTAGAAAGGAGCACTGGAAGGAAGATAGGATAAAATGAACCCAAACGAAAATAGGAAAACATGGTCTATTTTTCAGAAAAAGACTAAAAAAAAAAAAAATGTTTATTGAGTAAATAAAAAATCTCATTCTCCAATCCTTAGAGCCCTTCTCAATTTCAGATCATGCTATTGTATGTATCATTGCCTTTTGCTGGATTATTTTAAGAGTTGGAGCTTTCCTGATGATTTTTTTCTCTGAATTTCATTTATTATCAATACGTCTTTCTTCCATCACTGTGTGTAATAGAAAAATACTGAATTGCATTTCTTATCAAAAAGCAGTTTTTACTGGAATATTGTTATTGAGAAGCAGGGATTGATATATTTTTATCAGCACTTTCTCAACTAGTTACATCATGTTACTTTGTATATTGTTCTCAGTGAGAGTGATGTTATGAAAAGCTATAGTGCATGCTGGGTAATGCAGACTTCAAGCATTCACACTCCATTTAATGAATTCATCACCTAAAAGCTAAGTATTGATTTTTTAATGGTTTTACAAATCTATTTAAGCTTCGGTAATGTGATTAAGAGGATGTGTGTTTACTGTAAATTATCTAACAAGTACAATGGTATTACTCTCTGAAATAGCAAACAATTCAACTTGTGAGAGAAGAGTGGGGGGAAAGGTTGGTTAAAATATTTTCCCAAATACCGATTATTTAATAACTATGGTAAGCTATTAAAATATGGCTTTCTTTAGGGAAAAAATGGTCATTTCAAACTATGAATGGGTGATATACTACTTTATTTGTGATATGAATGAAATCATACCCCAGTGATTTTTTTCCCCCTTAAGACTGCAACAAATTATAGTGGAATAAATATTCTTTAATTGTTAGAGTTGATCAGAAAATTCTTACATTAGTTCTTACTGTGGAATATTATGGAATATGTGCAGTTATTTTGCATGTTTTCATTTTCATTTCTAGAAATGAAAAGCTATTTAGAAATAATATTGCATTTAGTTGTTTATAGTATTTCCTTTATCTTTTATGATAGAAACCAAATCATACAATTCATTCTTTAATTCTTAATATAAAAAGGTATATCCCTAAATCTACTAAAACAAGAAATTATGTCATTTATAGCATAAATTGATTTTAATAGCAATATAGAAATATAAAATCTATTTTGCAAATCATGGGAATTTAGTAGACATAAGTACATTTAGTAGACATAAGTACATTTAGATATTAGCACTTATATATTATCACTAAGTTAAATGCCCTCTGATAATATTCAAGATAAACTGTCATGGAGAGTATGACAGTGACATGCATGCTGTGGCTTATCTTTAAAATTTTTTTACTATAAAGTCTGTAAAGATTCTGGAGATATATTTCCCAAATCCCTACCACTTTTTCCTGAAGTGTAGGGCAATACACTCTGAAAACCAATTTAGCTTGAAGCAATTCAAAAAACGTATATATACATGTCTGAGGAATGCAGAGAACGTTTCTTTCCGAAATTAAAATGGTGTGCAAGAATTGTGTCTGTGTATGTATATGTAGAAAAAATATGGAAATAATTATATGAACGAATTTCAAGTAAAGAGGCTTTTTGCTAACTGTCAATGAAGAAAAAATATTCTGGTACTCCTTTCCCAGCTAATCTTGACCTCACAACTACCATAGAAAAAAATTGGTCATTAGATAATTATGTGGCTGCTTATCTTCCTTTACTTCATATTCTGGAGGAAAAGGCTGTTATTTTCACTGGGAATGGTTGCTGCTATTACTCATTTTTTAGATGACATCCAACTGGTAATGGGAGATGGGAGGCTATTTGAAGCTACTCGTCCTGCAGAGATAAAAGGGCTGCAGAATAATCCTGCTAGGGCTTTTGATAGCATTAATTAGCAGCAGAGTTAAGGTTGGTATATATCTGTGACTATCTTAAGTCAAAGTTAGTTTTTTTATCCTCAATGTCAAATAAAAAGGAAAAAGAACATCAGAATGCCTTATATTTTATGAATGAGGAAAAGGTATTATTTTTGTAATTAAAACTAAATGTGCAGTCAGTTTTGACTTAGGAAAGGGCATGCCCTTTTTCTAGGTTTTGTCCCTTTCTAGCTCTCTCCAAATAATCACCATTTGGCATTTCTTAAGAAGTGTGCATAATTAGGGTTTTAAAAGGCTTATAGGTTTGAAAGATTTTTTCTCATTTGTGGTTAACTTCAAATAAGCTTTTGGATCCTCAAAATGAAATTAAAGTTACTTATTTATATATTTCTCCACACAGCCCATCCTTCCGGCATCTGTGTATTTTACATAAATAAAAACCCACAATTCTATTTAATTGTGCCACCAACAGACTGTCAACAGAGACCTCTACTATTTAAGTTCTCATTTTGGAAAATGTACTCCAAACAGTATTCATTTCTCAATAGTAAATGGACTTGGACAGCTTTATAGAATATGGTCCCATGCAGAAAATATAGGTCTTGGTCACGAAGTTGACTTGATAGACCTTTGTCTACTTTAGAATATAAATACACTCGCACACACACACACACACACACACACACACACACACACACTTCCCACATAGGATAAATTGATATGTATTCATTCAACAAACACTTCTTGAGCACTTAGTATATGTCAAGCACTATTCTAATCATCAGGAACATAGCAGTAATTCAGACAAAGACCTATGCCTTCATAGTATCCAATTTCATGAAGAGATGGAATAATAATTCACAAAAGAGGGAATGGGAAGGATGTCTGGAGAGAGAGAGCAAGAGCAATACTGCTGGAAACCAATCATTGTCTCACTAATAGAAAGATGTGGAACCTTGAAGCTCTGAAAGGTCAGAGTTCAACCACTTTCTATCTAATTGAGACAATGGTAACTGAGGCAACTTCCCCATCAAATAATCATGTAAATCCTTACTGATATGATAATCTGATTATTACCTCATAGTCTCAATAAAAGGGATAGCAAGACCAGAGCCTAGCAGCAGTCCTCCCACTAGAGGTGGGCTCCTGCCTGACTCCCTCCCTATTGCCAAATTAAATATTTTTCTAGTCTTTTTTCATTTGTGTGTGGCCCTTCTCCAGAACCAAAACCCTGAATTATAACCCTGAACCACAAGGGACGTGAAAGGGGTTCCCACACAAAACAATTTACAATAGGGTAGCCAGAGACACCTCATTAAGAATTATACTGGACAGGTGAATGGGCCTTCCTTTGCTGAAGATACAGGTTACTTTCTATAGTAGGACATTTCCATTATCCATGCAGGCAGCCTTTGGTCTAGGTCTGTTAGAGAGGATCTCTCAAAGAGCCTATAATCATTCACCCTATAATCTGCATGATGAAAACTAACATGCACTGGATTGGTTGTTTATGAATGGTTCGTCCTTCATTAACCGTTCAGCCTTGGGATCGTTATGGAAACTCTGGTTCTCAGTTGTCTTACCTTTACAATGGGACTGATAACACTTTTTGAAAATTGGGAGTATATATGCCAAGAATTTGGTGAGCATTAAATAATATGAGTAGTGATTTAGCTTAGTAATTATTTATAACTAGAGGCCTGGTGCACAAAATTTGTGTCTTCGGGGGTGGGTGTACCTCAGCTGGGCCTGTGCCTTCTCGCAGTCTGGGAGCCCTCAGGGGATGTCCGACTGACTGCTTAGGCCTGCTCCCCATCTAAGCCGGCAGTCGGACATTCTTAGTGCTGCCACTGAGGCAGAGAGGCTCCCACCACTGCCGCTGCACTTGGCCGCTGTGAGCCCAGCTTCTGGCTGAGTGGTGCTCCCCTTATAGGACCATGCTAACCACCAGGGCAAGCTCCTGCACTGAGTTTCTGTCCCCTCGTGGTCAATGTGCATCATAACAACCAGTTGTTCCACCATTTGGAAATTTTTCAATTAAGTTTTTATTATATATGATACCTGAAAGGTAAAATGTTCTAATGAGTATTGTATATTTTTAAGGAGACTAGCATCTGCTGGATGACTTTTTCTGCTTGAGGCAAAAAAATTATTATAATTGAGATACAATAAGTTCTAGTTCTGAAATTCCCCCTAAGCAAAATAATAATTTTTCAATCTCCCCCTTGAAAGTCAACATTTGCCAGTGAACAATCTGTTCAGAAATACATATACATATCTTGGCATTAAGGAACTAATTAGAAATAGAGGTGTGGATTAGAAATGGAGTTGTAGCTGATGTCAGGCTATGCATGAAATCTTGGAAAGGGCAGTGTAGTCCTGCTTCCCTGCTTCCCTCCCCAGCCTCTGCTCAGGCTCCACAGTCTGCACCTCTCCCTATGCCACAGCCTCAGGTTAGTGTTAGCAATCGAAAAGTCCTATGTTATGAGTTTAGCGAATAAAACTAAAGACAAAACAAGCAAAACTAACATGAAACTGGGGGTTTCTCTGCTCCCAGCATGCACTGCTCAGGCTGCTTTTCAGGCTGCCTTTTGGGGTGCAGCTTTTCACGGTTGTGGTCTTAGGTTTAGATTCCCCAGCTGTCAGCAGCCCTGTGGCTTTTCCTTTCACAGTTGGGTATTACGCCTGTTGCCAAGGGATGTTGCTTTGGTACAATGCAGCTTCCTCCTCACCATCTTGGCCAGGTGGCTGGGTGGCCCTCTCCAGCCCAGATCCCAGTTCCTACCATTCTCCAGGCTTCCTCTGCTCCTCCTTTCTGTAAATTGTCTCCTCAGCTGTGTCTAATTTGTTAATTCTGGGTGGATGTTCTCCAATTTAGTTGCTTTTCCAGTCTAGCCCTAAGAGGAGGTGCAGGACACATCTGCCTATTTGGCTGCCATTTTCTTCTCCCTGCTCAGAATGTTTAATGTCCATCTGGTATTATTATTCACTTAAAGAAATTATTTTTTTTAATAAATCTTTTCTTTCCTCCTTTCAGATACATAGGTGAGTATCTGTCTGAGATAGTTAACTGTAGCATGGGTACGTACATCATGCTGTAAAAGCATATCTTCAGAGGCAAAATTTGATTATATTTATAATTTTAATTATTTGCTTCATCACTGAATCAAGATTAGGAGACATATTATTGACTTCCAACTTTCTTTAATTAGTATGTGGATTATCATCTTTGTGCAACCTCTTTTGTTCATGTGACATGCGTTTCCTTGTTGATCAGATAGCTGAAACTATGTCTAGTATGAACCAAATGCTATTTCTAGTATATATTGTGTTTCTTAAAATATTTAAATGAAAATCAAATTTTTATTTAATAAAAATTTCATTTTTATCCAAATGAAATATAATGTCTGTTAGCACATAGACCAATTAAACCTCTATATTGTATGCCACTTATACAAAATCTAAATGTGTCTGCTTATTAAAAAATACTACCCGTCAATCATTGTGCTGACACTCTGAGATGGTTTTCATAAAGTATGCAGGTTTTATAACTTCTTCAAAATACTATGACTTGTATCTAGTTTGTATCTTTGAATGAAACTTTTTCACATAGAAAGCATTATTTTATCCTGGAAATGTTATTTGGAGTATAGAAAAGGTCACTGTACTTTTTAAATGACAAGAAATCTTTGATGAATTTATACCACTTATTGACAAAGCTTCATAATAAACAATACTCTGAGGAGTTGGGGAAAATAATTGAATCACCAATAAGATCTTATTTTCAAACTAGGGGCCCAGTGTACAAATTTCATGCACTGGGTGGTGGTGGTGGTGTGGGGGGATCTGTTCCCACAGTCCAGCCTGCCCCCATCCACAGACTGGGAGCCCTCCGGTCTGATGGCTTAGGCCCACTCCAGGCCTCAGCCAAAGTCTGGCTTCCCTCTGAGGGAGGTGACCGGGCTGATCAGAGGATGGCACCAGTCCCATCACCCGCTGCTGCAGCCGCTGCCAGCCACCACGGTTGCCAAGGTGTTTTCCATTATCATGAACTCTATTCCCTTCACCAAGAAAAATATGACAATTTTCTTTAGGCATTTTCAAAATGTGTCTTTCTTAGGATATGACATTTCTTTATTTATTTTTATCCTCACCTGAGAATATGTTTCCATTGATTTTTAGAGAGTGTGGAAGAAAGAAGGAAAGACAGAAAGAAACATCAAAGTGAAAGGGACATTTTGATTGGTTGCCTCCTGCATGAGCCCTGACCTAGGCTGTAGCCAAGGAGGAGCATGTAATCTGCATGCCCTTGATCAGAATCGAACCCAAACCCTGAAGTCAGCAGGCCGAGCCTCTATCCGCTGAGCCAAACCGGGTAGGTCAGGATATGACATTTCTTAGCCCCTCTAGTAGTGGACCTCCAGGAGTGTGCTGGAAAAAGCCTAGATCACACTCTTGGATTCTTATAACCCAAGTTACCAAGAACACTGCAAGTGGCAGTGTACAGGGAGCTTAGTCAATGAGTGGTCAGAAAAGGTATTTACCCTCAAACTGGTTTGGATTAGTGGATAGAGCATTGACCTGCAGAATGAAGGGTCCCAGATTTGTTATCAGTCAAGGACATGTTTGCACGATTGCAGGCACATCACCAGAGAGGAGTGGGCAGGAGGCATCTGATCGATGTTTCTCTCTCATCGATGTTTCCAACTGTCTATCCCTCTCCCCTCTTCTCTTTAAAAAAAAAATCAATAAAATATGTTTTTAAAAAATAAAGAAAATATTTTTCCTCTGCAGCTCATGTGCAGAGGACCCCCTGCATTGTGTCCACTGGGCTAGGGAAGTGTCCCTGCCACCTGGCTGGAAGCCAGCCCTGCATTGTGAGTGCAGGCTTGGGGGCATGTGGAGACCCTGGGCCGTGCGCATGGCGGCCACCAGGTCTCTGAACACCCCCGAGGCTGGCAGCCAGCCCCATGTTGTGGGCACCAGGCTAGGGGGCATGGACCTGGGATGCCACTTGGCACCAGTGCACACGCAAGCAGCCACAGGGTGGGAACATCCACTTGGCTCCTGCACCATAGGCCCGGAGTGGCTGGGGCATTCTGGGACCGTGGCCACTCAGGGCCTATGCATGGGCCTATAAGCTAGAAGTGGCCTGGATCCTGAGGATGTTCCTGGGATCCAGGCAACTCAGCACTTCCGTATGCAAAGTAACCCTCCATCTTTGTCAGGTTAATTTGCATATTCACTCCTGATTGGCTGGTGAGTGTCATGGCTGTACGGTCAATTTACATGTTTCTCTTTTATTATATAGGGTACTTTTATTGATTCCTTTTATATATTTGTGAATAACTTTTGAAATGCTAGTTTATTTTTATAATAGTGTGATATAATCCAATAATATAGCAAAAATAAAACAAATTTGGCAAAGAAAAAGAATAGCACTGATATTTTAACAATCAATTAGTTAAGACAAACTCTACCCTAACAGTATGTTAGTCAAGAAAACTGACCACGTCAGTCTTTGCAGCTTATTCTAAACCTTCAAAAAATGTAACATCAGAGAATATCTGTGAAAATCAATATTAATTTACATTTCCTTCACCTTATATTTGACTCCCTTTACCATCTTTTTATCTCCAACCAATCACCTTTTTCCTTTGGTAACCACCATTCTGTTGTCTGAAGCTATGAGTTTTTGTTTGTTTATTTGTTTTGTTTGTACATTTGTTTCTTTTTGTTTTATATCCAACGTAAGAGTGGAATCAAAAAGGAGAAAAAACTTTGGGTGGTGAGCACAAAGAAGAGTATAAATATGCCATATTAGAATGTTATACACCTGAACTTTACATAATATTATTAACCAACTAGAGGCCTGGTGCATGAATTTGTGCACAGATGGGATCTGGCTGGCCCTCCACCATGGGGGCCTATTGAGGGTGGGGCCAGCTGGGGGAAGGGGCCACAGGAGTGCTCCAGGGTGTGTCCCAATCAGCTAGACCCCAGCAGCAAGCAAACCTACCAGTCAGAGTGTCTGCCCCCTGGTGGTCAGTGCACATCATAGTGAGCAGTTGAGCAGCCTTAGCATATCATTAGCATATTATGCTTGATTGGTTGAATGGACAACCATATGACCAGACCCTTAGCATATTAGGCTTGTATTATATAGGATTTTACCCCAATACATTTAATTTAAATATCAAAAAAAATTTTACATTTCATATTTGTGAAAGTTATACAAAATATTCGCATGTGTTTTCCAGTAAAATTGCCACTTTGCTAGCAGACTACTTACTATAAGTATGTATTTACTATCCAGCATTGTGTTTCCAACAACATATAGAAAGACTTCTAGAAAAGATAGTTTCTGTGTGATTCATCAGTATGTCCTTAGTACTTAGCATAATATCTGATACATACTCAGTGCTTATTAAGTAACATTTAATATATAAATTAATAAGTAAATGTGAAGTTGCATGACATTGCAAGTACAATATTATGTCTAAAAGAGGGCTTTCTGGAAACAGCCTAGGTGCCTGTCAGCAGATGATTGGATCAAAAAACTATGGTACATCTACACAATGGAATACTATGCTGCCATTAAAAAAAAGAATTCTCATCATTTGCAGCAACCTGGATGGAACTGGAGAACATCATGCTGAGTGAAATAAGCCAGTCAATGAAAGAGAAACACCACATGACCTCACTCATTTATGGATAATAAAGAACATTATAAACTGATAAACCAAAAGATAGATATAGAGACAGTAAAGCAACAAGCAGACTGTCAAATTACAGCGGGGAGGGGAGGGAGATCCGGGGGGAGATATTAGATCAACCGAAAGACTTGTATACATGCATATAAGTAGAACCAATGGACACAAAACTCTGAGGAGAGAAGGTATGTATGGGAGAGGGGGAAGAATGGTAAGATATGTACACAGCTAATAATTTAATTAAAAAAAAAATAGCCTCCTAGATTGCTTCAGGCTAAAAAAGAAAAGAAAATAAAATAAAGTAAAATAAAATAAAATAAATTAAAAAAATAAAAGAGGGCTTTCAACAACTGGCCTTTCGTGTACTAGTAAGTGATTGATTTAAACTGAGTGAGCTTGGTGGGTTCTATAGTTTGTTATTGTGTAGGTGTCCTACAATTCATTTCTGGTATGGGATGACCTTGGAGTCATCCAAATGAGCATATATGCATATGAGCATCTGTGCATTTTTGAAAGACATGTTGAAAAGGAACTCTTAAGAAATTTTAAAAATTAAGAATTAGTGGTAAAATGTTATCAATAGCATTGATCATTGTTAAATCATTTTAGATCATAAACCAGAGTGACATTTTTGAGGTATGTGTGGAAAACAGGTACTAGAGAGGAAACATTTATTTGCTACTAGTCACCAGATACACACCCAATATTCAATGGTAGAGTAGGGATAGAAGCTACATAAAACTCTCAATTAAAAGGGGAAAAATCAAATATATTTAGCATTACTGGTTGGCAGTATTACTATGGTTGAGGCATTATAAAATTTCCCAAACTGGCACTGGAGAGGTTCCCTAATTAGATCCATTGTCCATTTATCTCTACAGTTCAGGTTCTGACCTTGGGAGAGAAGGGACTTTTGTTCATTATCCTCCATGGCTACATCTGAAGTGCGAATTAGAAAATATACCCTCTTGAAGGTGTTACAGTATTTGGAACATGCTCTTGCTTATGGGAAGATGGGAATGCAAGTGTATCTTAACTTTGAACCAAGAAACTTTTAGTCTCAGCTTTTGGTGTTTTAGGCAATACATTTCCTATAAAAATTTAACTGATTTTTTTTCTTCTAGTTAGTTTTATGTAGCATTATTCATACACAGTTTTTTCTAAATGTGATTTTCAAGTCTGCTCTATTCTATTGCAGCCTTCAACCCCACCACACTTCTCACTCTACCTAGGAGGAGCCACTTTAAGACTGCAGGCTTATAAAACCTCAACCTTTATTTGAGATTGGCCATAAGATAGGGATTCAAGGAACTATTGTTCCTTATTTCCTGCCTTTGGGAGCAGTAAGGATTTTCTAATTCCTTGAGGTCTCATACTTCTGGGCTTTCTCTATTCTCTTTATTTCTGCTTACAGAATGCCCATTTTTTTTCTTATGACCTTTTCCCCTGTAACATCTTGCCAAATCCATTTAATAGTAGCAAATAATCACTAAGAGTTTTACAACTTCTTCTAGATACCTATAAAGAGAAGTGTGCCTGGCTTCAATGAGTTTATAATCTAACTGGAGAAACAGGATATACATAAAATCTATAATAATTAAACCATAATATGCTAATTATATCAGACGGTTGAACAGCAGAACACCATCCAGACAACGTTTCAGATGAAGCTGAGGCTGTGAGGGTCAAGCCCCTTGCACAAATTTTGTGCATTGAGCCTCTAGTTAATTATAATTTAAAATATTAATTTCAATATGTACCAAATGACCAGGGATTTACTCGGAAGCAAAGTTTTGTTTTGGTTCAAGGAAAGTTATGATCACCATCTCAAATCACAGGAGAATCATTGTAAACTTTGAGAAAAGGAACAACATAATCATGAAAAGAAAACTTCTGTGTATCTAAGCCTCTGTATGTAAGATTTAACATGTAATATGGAAAGTTTCTAAATTTATGCCATGCCCCTCCTGGGGCTTTAATGTTGTTTTGGAATTGAGGCTATCAACAATACAGACAGAGATGATCCATGCAATGATCACATTTCTCATTTAATCTCTCATTAGCTAAGAAATGTCAGATAGTCTGCAGAGAAGAAAAAATATGGTATTCCTACTCCCTGTGCGTGTTTATAAATATCTACTGATACTTTAAGTTGAGCATTGAAAATAATTCACTAAATGATAGCTGTAATGAAGTGTGAAATAACTTATTGTCTCTGTTGTTGATAAAGATTATTGTGCTGGGCAAAAATCACATTTATCATGTAGCCTTTACAGTATGGGGAGCTAAAAAACAAACAAGAAACTAAACATGTGAGATTAATTTGCTGTTTAAATCCACATGGTGGCTATGACTCAGACACCTGACACCAGGGTCAGAGGGTGCCTTTGAGGCCATTCAATTTCCCAGACAGTAGTTGAGGGACTCAGACTAGCAACACTGACTTTCAGCTGCTTCCTCGGAGCTGAGGAAGAAACTTAAGGGGCAAAGGTTGTTTCTTTTTTAGGACATGTGTCCCAAATGTGACCCCCAAGATGTTTTATTTGGCCAGACTCATATCTAGCTCATCAAAAATGTTTCAGTGTTTAAGGTAATGATAAAAACTAAATGATTTTAAGTTTTAAGGTAAAAATTTATCACACTGTCTTGTAGCTATTTCAAATGTAAGTATATCCCCTACCAATACTCCTTCTCACCACAAACTCATTCTTACTCTAAAGGATAAAGTTTTTGCATCATAGAAATAATATACTGACATTTCACAAAAGAAAATAAGAATTCTCATGATTAATATCTCCTTTGAAATTGTTTATTATTTTTGAGTTTCTCTTCACAGTAATTTTAGCACATGCTAAATTTATGTGCTAATATTTTATGATTATGAGGATAGTACAGCATTTAAAAGAATAGGTATGTTGTCCATATTTATTTTAACTGAAATTAATTTAGAGCTATGTTCCATGATGGATTTTTGACCACTTAGTATATGCTGAGTCTTTTGTTAAAATTAAATTATTACTATAAATAACAGGTAAGTTGCAGGTAAAATCTTTATTAATTTTAGAGAAGAAGGGAGAAGGTAGAGAGAGATAGAAATATCAATGATGAAAGAGAATTATTGATTGTGTGCTTCCTGCATGTTCCTACTGGGGATCAAGCCCACAACCAGGGCATATGCACCCAACCAGAATCGAACCTGGGTCACTTAAGTCTGCAGGTGGACACTTTATCCACTGAACCAAAACAGATAGGGTGCACATTTTTTATATTAAGAATAATGATATAGGAAAATTTGCGTGCATCATAATTCTTCTTAAGGAGAGCATTGTCTTTGAAAAAATGCTTTAACATTTTAAATTTAATTAAATATTTTAATATTTAAAATACCTAGTGTAACATGGGAGTACTTCCATTCTCCCTCACTAGGAGTTGTCTCATGCTAAGATGCCAGTACATGGGCTAAATTATTCTGTAAAACAGAAGGGGGATCCTGAGTAGTTCCTGTGAGAAATCCAGAATAGAAAAACAAGAAACCAGGAAGGTGGATATAACATGGAAAAAATAGACAAAAGTTTCTCAGTCTCAGAACTATTGACATTTTGCATTAGATAATTTATTTATTTATTTTATTTTTTTTTTAGTGTTGGCATTTAAGAGCACCTAAAAAAACCTTCAGCTTTCTGAAATCTGACTTGAAAAGCAATTAAGAGATAAGCTCAGAACATGGAGTATGCAGTTTCCTCAAAAAACTGAAAACGGAACTCCCATTTGACCCAGTATTCCCACTCCTAGGAATATATCCTAAGAAACTAGAAACACCAATCAGAAAGGACATATGCACCCGTATGTTCATAGCAGCACAATTTACAATAGCTAAGACTTGGAAACACCTAGTTGCCCATCAGCAGATGACTGGATCAGAAAACAATGGTACATCTACACAATGGAATACTATGCTGCCAAGAAAGAAGGAATTCTTACCATTTGTAGCAACCTGGATGGAATTGGAGAACATCATGCTAAGTGAAATAAGCCAGTCAATGAAAGAAAAATACCACATGATCTCACTCATTTGTGGATAATAAAAAAAACATTATAAACTGATGAACAAAAAGATAGATACAGAGGCAGTAAAGCATCAAACAGACTGTCAAATTACAGCGGGAAGGTTAGGGAGAGGTGGGGGAGATAAGAGATCAACAGAAGGACTTATAGGCATGCATATAAGAATAATCAATGGAGCTGAAACCGGTTTGGCTCAATGGATAGAGCAGTGTTTTTCAACCTTTTTTGGGCAAAGGCACACTTGTTTCATGAAAAAAATCACAAGGCACACCACCATTAGAAAATGTTAAAAAATTTAACTCTGTGCCTATATTGACTATATATAAAGTAATTCTCTTGAATAGGAATCAAATAAACACAAAGAAAGTATTTTATAATTACTTTATTATGAAATATTAAGTAAACAAAATAGTGAAAAATTATAAAATTCTTGTCTGCACCTACGGCACACCAGGCAACATCTCGCGGCACACTAGTGTGCCGCGGAACAGCGGTTGAAAAACGCTGAGATAGAGCATCAGCTTGGGGACTGAAAGGTCCCGGGTTCGATTCCGGTCAAGGGCATGTACCTTGGTTGCGGGCATATCCCCAGTAGGGGGTGTGCAAGAGGCAGCTGATCGACGACTCTCATCAATGTTTCTAACTATCTCCCTCCCTCTTTGTACAAAAATCAATAAAATATATTAAAAAAAAAAAAAAAAAGAAGAATCAATGGAAAAAACAAAAACAACAAAAGAATAACCAAAGAATGCAAAACATTGGGGGGTGAGGGCATGTATGAGAGTGGGGTAGGGGGTGCAATGGTAAGATATGTACACATATAATACCTTAATAAAAAAAAAGAGAGAGAGAGAGAGAGAGAGAGAGAGAGAGAGAGAGAGAGGGAGAGAGAGATAAGCTCAGGAATCTGGCAAATCGATCTCAAAATATTAGTTGTTCACTGATAAGAGCTAGATTCAGTCATATACACTATGATGCGGCAGGGGCCAGACATGGCAGGGATCTCCCCTTTTCACATCCCTCACAGAAAGAAAGATGAATGAACCGGTTCTAAGTGGAGGTGGCCAGGGATTGAGAAATATTAGAAATAAAGAGAAGACACAGAGATAGATTTTAAGCTGGGAGCTGGGTGGGCCAACATCCTGTCTGCTGGAGAGGCAGGAAGAAAACAATGATGGCCCCTCCCAGTGCATTTATTTTATATCCCCAATACCAGGAAGTATCACCAACTTATTTGCATTCCTTTTTTTTTCAATTGATTTTTCACAGAGAGGAAGAGAGAGGGACAGAGAGTTAGAAACATTGATGATCGATGAGATGGATCAGCTGCCTCTTGCACACCCCCTACTGGGGTTGTGCTTGCAACCAAGGTACATGCCGTTGACCAGAATCGAACCTGGTCGTCCACAGGCCAACGCTCTATCCACTAAGCCAAACCTGTTTTGGTTTATTTGCATTCTTAAGTACGTCTTAGCATGCCTGGTCTTGCCCCTACTGATAACTGGGCTGATATGAAGGCCAAGCTGACAACATGTCTGCCATCTTGGGGAAACATGTTCCCAAGGTGTGGCTCTGCCTACTGCCTTGAGTTCAGCTGATGTTAATTAAGGAAAATTGCCCATGGGCCTTCCCAGGAGGCCCTCTACAAGTGTGAAATTACTGGATCATAGGGTAGGCTTACTTTCAAACTTGTAAAATTTACCAAAAAGTTTTTTTAAAGTGTTTGTATAATTTTACGTTCACATCAGTAATGAGTGAGGGTTACAGTTGTTCCATGCTTTCATTAGGTTGGCATTTACTTTAATTTCTTAAAATGTAGCTATTGTGGTTGTATAGTGGTATCTCATTGTGTGGATCCTTCCCTGATCACTAACAATACTGAGATCCTGTTTGTCTGATTATAAGCTATCTGGATATTCCCTTTATAAATAGCCTATTCAAGACTTACAGTGTCTCTCTTTGTTTTTAATTGATTTAAGGCATACCTTAAATACTCTGAATCTGAGTCCTTTCTCAGTATATGTGCTACAATATATTCTCTCAAGCGGTGGCATGAATATGTTTAATATTTTAAATTTACATATATAAAGCTGTTATTTTGTTGAAATACAATTTATAGATTTTTTTCTTAGTTGATTAGTAATATAAAAATCTTTAAGAAGTCTTTGCAATCATCAGTGAGTTCTATTATGTATTCTTCTAGAACAAAAATCAGCAAACTATGACCCAAATCCAACTCATAACCTGCTTGTATGTTACCTACCAATGGCTTTTACATTTTTGAACAGTTAAACAATCAAAAGAAAAATATTTTAATGACATAAAAGTTATATAAAGTTTAAATTTCAATATTCATAAATCAAGTTTTGTTGAAACAGTGAGATTTATATAATTACATATTGTCGCCTTTGTCTATTTCAATGCTATAACATCAAGAACTGAGTGATTGTAAAAAATACTTTATGGTCCCCAAAGCCTAAAATATCTGGATCTTTATTTTAAAAGTTTTCCAACCCCTGTTCTAGAAAGTTGATTTCTTTAGTGTTCACATTTAAGTGTAAGAACTTTCTTGAATAAATTTTGTGAGGTAGAAGCTAAGGCTTATTTTTTTTATCCATTTGGATATCTCTCTCCATTGTCATTAATTGAAACACCTGTTTTGCCTCATTGAATTTCATTAGCACCTTCATCATAAATCAAGTGGCATGCATGTATTCTATAATACATATGTTGACATATATACATACGCTGTCAAGAATATAATACAACCTTGGCATATTTGGATGATGCTCTAATCAACTGAGCTACTCAGACAGGGCTTCCATGGTTTTCATAATAGGCTTACATTATTTTAAAATATTTCACCATAGGATGCTAACTATTAGCAGCTGGATAAAATGTAAGCATGTATTGGGTGTGTAAGGTATAGATATGCACATGTTGGGTCTGCGAATTTCTGTGTGAGTGTATGTGTGCATTTCCTAAATTGGCCACATGCTGGTTATGTGACCTTGAAAAAATTAACTTCTCTTTGTCTCAATTGTAAGGTGACCAGACGTCCCGCTCCTGGCGGGACAGTCCCGATTTTTAACAGTTTGCCCCGCGTCCCTTGGCATTTTAAAAAAGTCCCGATTTTGCAAAAATCTCCTTGGGATACAGGACAAATTGTTAAAAATCGGGACTGTCCCACCAAAAGCAGGATGCCTGGTCACCTTAAATTGCCTTATCTATAAAAATAGGCATAACAATGTTATACAGATTAAAACAATGCTCAAAAATGTTAGCTTTCATTATTACCATTATTATTGTTACTTTTACATGGTATTTATTGTTACTGGAAAGGGGACGTGGCCCTAAGCAAGTCTACCAGCTGGCTGGTAGTCTGTGGGTTCTTCAATTGGTACAGGAAGGATTTCACAATTGGAGTCCAGGTGATTATGAGTACATTTACTAAAGCTGGGGACAGTGAAACAAGGGAGGGTTTAGGATAGAAAAATCAACAGAGAGCCTAGGGAGGGCTGCTTTTACTCACTGAGAAGTCAGAGATAAAGGGGCATGGGAGACAGATTCAAGGGGTTAGCCCCTGTCCATTGCTCCCTTGGTTTTAGTATCATGGAGTCCCTTACAATTCAGGATGCCCACCTGTGTGGGACAAAGAGAGAGAAGGGAAATGTGTGGGTGTATTCCCAGGACAGAGAATGTGCCCTGAGACCTTCATTTTGAGGATTTTAAAAAGGCTGGGAATTTACGGGAGGTCTTAGGGGAGGATCTCAGGGATGTGGTCTCCACTGTTTGGTCAGCATTCATTTCCAGGTCAAGGCACACCCAGGCTGTGGGCTCCATCCCCACTAGAGAGCATTCAGAAGGCAGCCGATCAATGATCACTGATGTTTCTATCTCTCTTTCTCCCTCTTCCTTCCTCTTTGAAATCAATAAAAAAAAAAATATTTTTAAAAGAATTACTAACAGTAACGAAATTATAGAAAATTATTTTTCTTTTTTATATAATTCTATTATTTCTACAATAAAATCTATTTTTTTTCACAATGAGAAAAAATGTATTGTTTCAAAATGTGAGGGTTTTTTGTTTTTCTGTGAGAGGCTCAGTTGTCTTCTTTTCTTTGAAGTTAATATAGTATTTTGCTTGCTTAAAAATGGTATAATATATCTAAGAGACACCATTTAAGAGCCGGATGCTAAAGCACAAGGAAAATACCTAGATGGAGATTTTTCTTTGCGTCCTATGGCTGCATTCTTAGGTGATGGATTTACCTTCTAGATGAACTATTTTAACTTCCTGATTTATTAGGTCTGAGGAACAACACACTCTTATTGTGATACTTTTGAAAGAAAAAAGAAGCACGTCTTCAGTATAACACATATTATACTGACCATATTCCAGTTTGTGTCCAAATTGCAGGGATATTTTAAGTAATCACAGAATATGGAGACTCAGGAAGCTATCACTCGAGTGCTGGTCCTGGTTTGACCCTGAAAGAATTACCGTCTGTGGGGTCATATCAGACAGAGTCCAAGAAGGGAGGTGCATGCTGGGTCTATTAAAGAAAGAAGAGTGGGTCAGAAATGGAGTTCCTGCATCTGTGGCCCAGAAGCTGCTGCTTGCACATACAAGGCCTGATGGGAGTTCTACTAAATTACAAGGTAGCCTGTTTGGTCTCTCTGTCAACACCAAAGAGGCGATGGGGGTATTTAAACACTCAGGAGATCTTGGGAATGTTTCTGCATGCTCCAGATGGACTTGATAAGAATTAGGGGTAACTTGAGCCTTGGGATACTGAGAGAAGCGTGTAGACATGGCATTTCCCTCGTTCAGAGAAAAACTCTACAAATCTTAAAATGCACATAATTTTGATGTGTGACAACTAATCTGAGCCTGGTGTGTTTCATAAATAGATTTTCAGAGAATGACGGCCTCAAGAGAATAGATTAACAATAATAACAATAACAGCAACAGTAGTGATGCTTGGGTGCACTCACTGGGAAACCTGTAATGCGTTCATCTTGAGCTTCCTTCTGAACTGAATTCGACCATCAGCGGTCACAGGGCCTCAAAGAGTAAGTTAGTTTAGTAATCATTTGCATAAAAATAGTTCTCTTCCCCCAAAGGATGTGAAAATGATAGGCAAATGGCTAAGCATTAACACTGTCCACTGCTTTGAAACAGATGCATTCAGGCACATTATTGGGAAAGCCCAACCTACAGCTACCAGAAAGAAAGACTGAAGAGTTTCCTGGAAGACTACTCTATGGGAACAAAAAATCAACATCGACAGACAAATATGGTCCAGTAAGATAGCCTAATTAGCAGCAGGAGAGCTACTTCTGTGGATATTTGTTACTAAGCTGTTTGTCCCAGCCCAGATTCTTCTTAATGGAGTAGCCTAAGCCTCAAGCAATGTTTGAAAGGAAACAGCTAGGATTTTTTCCCCCCCTAGAGCTATTTATAAACTTACCATTATGGAAATGTGTAACACTATGCTTTCTAAAAGGATTCTCTAAACAACTCCAAAGAATTCAGCAATGCTTTGGTAATAAGCAGCATGGGTGGATTTTAGAAGCAGAGAGGCTTCTTATGGACCAGGAGAGAAACTGGGCAGAAGAGGGGGGAGAATGGAGGACAATATTACACAGGAACTAGTTGGACCTGTTTTATTGCATATCTAAAACATCTCCTGGATCATATTTTAAAATATTGTAGTTCCTGAAATTGGTGTGTGTGTGTGTGTGTGTGTGTGTGTGTGTGTGTATAGCACAACATTTAAACAACTGTATGCCTAAAAATTAGAGTTCTATTAGGTACCTCACAAAATTTAGCTTGTCCACAGAATTTTCATAGATTGACAACTTCATATTCTATCTATTACAGAAAATTTCTTTCTAAATTTTAATTTTATTTGACTTAAAAGTGACAGATTATTCCAGTTATTTCATAAATCTTCATTTATGTTGAAGATTATTACAAAATATAATCTGAAACAAATTGCCTCCATGGAATTGTCAACATAAGAATGTCTAAATCTGAAGATAATTTTTATAAAAAATTTATTAGAGCCAAAAAGAAGATATACCTGCAAGCATAATCTCAACAGAATAAGATAATTCCTTCTGAGAATAACAGTTTACAGTTTCTTTTAAGGTGGGAATATAAGGAAGACTGCATGAAGGTAGAAGGAAGCAAGGCAGGGTGGGGTTGTAGGATAATTAATATTATGCCCTCTTTGGGTGTGGTCAGGTGGAGATCAGATTATGGAGTAGTTAAGATTAGAGATTAACTAAAGAATTTAGTTGCATATGTGCATAATTTACGAACACAGACAACAATGTGTTGAAGGCCTTCGGCATATTACAGATGTCCTGTTTTGACATCTGTAATATCTTCAGGCAGTCAGTGGGGAACAAAACAGGACATCTGTAATATTTTCAACAATAAAGATAAGTTTAAAAAAAAGATTATGTGCTTTCTTAAGGGTTATTTCAATGGTGTGTTAACCTACAAGCACAAAAACTATGGACAGGGTTTATTTAAGGCTAAGATAAACCTGTTACTAAAGAAGTTATATGCCTGAGGCATGATTAGCCACATGACCTGCCCAGTTAAAAATTTACTGGTATTATCAGATCACTCTGTGGGGTTACCTTTCATAGAACTCCCTTTTTTTGTCCACAGAACTAAAACCAAGAATTACAATAAATCAACATTTATATCAAGGAAAGCAATAATAAAAGGCCTACGTATTTTCTTTGATATAAAAGTTAAGATAAATAATATTTAAAATAGGCGAAAATTATCCAGACTTTTATTTAATCAAGATGGCAGACTGACCCATTAATTGTATTGAAGGTACATCTTGAAGTTTCTACTCAATTTGGTCAAAATCATCCAGCTTCCTCAGAAGTTATCATGAACAGACAGAGACAAAAGCAAAAACATTGAATTCAGAGACTTGATGCCTATCTGTCAGAGTCCTGCTGCCTAATTCTCTACAGCTGTTAGGCTCAAGGAGATTATTTTTTCCAATAACAATTAGATTGCCAGACACATTAACCTGACCCCATCTTGTGATCTTTTTAAAAATATATATTTCTTTATTGATTTCAGAGAGACAGGGAGAGGGAGAGAGATAGAAACATCAATGATGAGAGAATCATTGATCGGCTGCCTCCTGCACGCCCCCCACTGGGGATGGAGCCCACAACCCAGGCATGTGCCCCTGATCAGAATAGAACCTGGGACCCTTAGATTGGCAGGCCAATGTTCTATTCACTGAGCCAAACCAGCTAGGGCAAAGTACAGTTCTAATCACCTATAATAGTTCTCTAAAAGCTACTACTTATATTTATTTAATTAATTAATTAATTTATTTATTTATAATATATTTTATTGATTTTTTACAGAGAGGAAGAGATAGGGATAGAGAATTAGAAACATCGATGAGAGAGAAACATCGATTAGCTGCCTCTTGCACAACCCCTACTAGGGATGTGGCCGCAATCAAAGTACATGCCCTTGACCGGAATCAAACCTGGGACCTTTCAGTCTGCAGGCCAATGCTCTATCCATTGAGCCAAACCGGTTTCGGCCCCATTGATTTTTAGAGAGAGTAGAAAAGAGGAGGAGAGAAAAACATTGATGTGAAAGAGGCATATTGATTGGTTGCCTCCCACACATGCCCCAACCAGGGCTAGGATCAAGTTTGCAACCAAGATACATGTCCTTGACTGGATCCTTCAGTCCACAGGTCCATGCTCTATGCACTGAGTCAAACCTGCTAGGGCAGATCAGATATTCTTAAGTACCTCTGAATCTTTCAAACTAAACTGCAGTTATATATTCCATTTTGCATAGCACTCTTACAAATAGTTTAATAAATAGATATCGTTTTTCTCTCTACTGAGAGATTTTTCTCCAGACCCTACTTCTTTGTGTGCTACAAAATTTTGTTTTATTTTCTCATATTTTTCAACTCCTGTCTTAGCTCATGCAATGTCTCAATTATGCAGTTCATTCTGTATTTTCTGTAGTATGATATGTTTTCCAAAAACATAGAGAGGTCATTCTTTCAAGGTGATGCAAACTTCATCTATGAACACTGCTAGCTCAACACCATTGAAAATACCAACTTTCTAGATCCTTCTGGTTCTTTATTTGAAATGAAATTCCAATTTTCTGAGAAATTCCATCCATCCTTAATTCAATGGCCTGAATTCTAGATTCTGGGCTATATTATTTTTAGAAATCAGAAAATGATATGAATATCCTTTCTTTTGATTTATCTTCAACAGAAAACACCATGCCAAAGATGCATTTTTGGGTAACACAGAAGAAAAAAATATATATAATTGATCTTATAAGATGATAATTTGTTGAGCTTTATTACCTTGGGAAAGCACTCTAGGCTTCATAAGAAATGTAACAATAATTAAGAAAGAAAACATTTTATTACATTAATTTATTATTTATTATTACCAAGTTTTTATTCTCATTTATTTTCCCTTAAATAAGGACAGGATCTGGGAACATGAATTGCCTCCCAGAAAGAAAAAGAGTTACTCTGAGAACAGACATGGTGTGGAACCCACTGTCTGTTCTGAGGATGAAAGGGATTTTCTGGGTGTATCCTTATGAGCATAGCTCTGTTTGGGCATTGGGGTTAAGTGAAAGGAAAATGTTGGTGCACATTGGGGTATTCTCCAAATCTCTGTTGATGTCTATATATCTTTAGAAGGTTTGAAATTCATGACATTGAAATAAAAATAAAAAATAAAAAAAACTATCCCTGCATCTGTGACTTTAGCATTAATGGCAATAAGTTATCTTTCATTCCTCTCAGCTAAGTCACTCTGGAATTCTGATGACGGGGGAACAGTATTCTTTATTTTAATAATTCCAAACCTCTACCTTCAGAGACATGTGTAATAGGGATGTTTAATTATTGGGCATCAACTCCAGGTTTGATCTTGGGAAAAACACTTGAAACTATGCCTCAGTACTTATTTTCCTAGCTTTACCTATCAAAGTCATCTGGTCTGAATTGACTGAACCCAAGTTAATTCTTAATCCAATATTTATATGTATCCCTTAGAGAAAATCATTGATTTAAAAAGTCACAGTAAGGATAGATTCCCTATCTCTGGAATAATTCATTTTCATCATCAGAAGATAATAATTGAGTCATTCATGAGTGTAATTTGACATATAAATGCCATATACCAAAATAAAATCCAAAACATGTTCTACTACCCTAATTCCATGTATCTTTATATGTATATTTGAACTTTAGTATATAGCTAGCTAACTGTATAGCTGAGTTGTACACGGGACTATAGAATCTTATTTCCACATGCTTAATTTACTTCTTCAAATTAATGGCATATTGAAATAATGTACTCTAAAGCAACAAACTGCAAAATTTTGCGTGTGTTTTTAAATATTATTTCTCAGTTTAGTCCTCTGCAGGACAGATTTCCTGTGCCTGCCTAATTTGAACATATTCAGTCATTTGTCATCAAACTGCAAATGTAATTGTGTTAACATATTTTATTTAATTTTCCCCAAAGGAAATATATCGAACTCTACTAAAATAGCAGGGCTTTTTTGGGTAAAGAGATTTCACAATAAATCATACACCCAGAGCTAACACTTTAATATCCTGCATATATGTAAGGAAAACAACTGCCAAAGTATCTTAAAGTGAAATGAAACATAACTTTTCCCCCATGCAAGGGTACTTTTATTTCTGTTTTCTACTTGTATCTGTTTGAAGAAAGGTACAAATATCCCCTTATATTAAAGTATCACTTTTAATATTTATTAAAATGTCGTGTAAGTGGGTTTTGTCGTTTCAATTTAGGTTGGGAATAGATGTTTCTTATCTCAAGAAGGTTCACATGTTCAAAGCAAATATTTACCAGGAAAGCAAGGACAGCCTTAAAAACTCATGATTACATAAGGAGGAAAAGCAAGCAGTGAATACTAGCCCAAAGGGGAAATACAATTCAATATGCTTCTTCAACTGAATAACTGGGGTAATTAAATGACAAAGTTGGGACTAAGTTTTGCAATAGGTGTTTAACAGTCTCTAATGTTTTTATTTAAGAAACTCATTAAGTTCTGAATAGTGAAGCAGCCTGGTTTCAGTCAGGGAAGAACTCACAACAAATAGCCCAGTGATGTGAGCTATGAAAATAAAAGATGGACTATGTAAATAGAAAATGAGTATTTTAGAAAAAGAAAAGGTTTTTTACCCCAGAACTAGATTGAGGGGGAAAAGTCTCTAATTCAACCAGTAATTTTGACTCTTGAGTATAGAGCACATGTATGGAAGAAGGTTAGTTCTAAAATGAAATAAATTTTATTAAAACATTAGTTCTCATGTGAGTTGACTCATAAAACATTCTTAATATTTTCTTCCTCAATTATTACTACCAACTCTTAGTTACTTTCCCTAAACTTTAGACATCAAATTTTCATAAACACTCAGGCTAAATTGTCAGCTGAGTAAAAAATAGAGATCATTATTAATATTTCAGGTAAGAGGCTGCTATATTTGAATTTTATGATATGACCTCTTTTCCACAATCATGTATTATTTAGATGGTATAATGTCAAGTTTTCATTGTATGTATTTTGACAGATTTTCTTCATTCAGGCAACTTTAATATGGCATCCAATAATCACAGATATTTACTTCACCAAGCACAATAGAAGATGTAAGATACAGCCCTGTCCTCAAGAAGCTTACATGAATATAGGAAAATATATGCTGTGGGGGGAAAAACAAAACAAACACATTTCTATGGAAAGTAACCTCAGAGGGTGACCTAATCATATTGATAAATTTGTAGCCAGGCAGGTTGCATAGGTAGTCATGTCCCAGGCATATAACTTCTTTAGTAAAAAGTAAGCCCTATCCACTGTTTCTGTGCTTACAGATTAACACATCTTGGAAATAAACCATAACCACCCCCAAGAGAAGGCATAATCTTAATTATCCTGTAATCCCACACCTGCCTTACTTCCTCCCACCTTTATGCAGTCTTCCTTATATTCCTTCCTTAATCTCAAATGCATAAAAGAAACTGTAAACTGTTATTCTCAGAAGGATTTGTCTCAGTCTATTGAGATCTTACTTGCAAGTATATCTCCTTTTGGCCCAAATAAATTTTTATCAAAATGTTTTACAGGCTTGGATGGTCTTATGCCAACAATGCCATAAAATAAATTCACATTAAGCATCAGGAGGCTGCTTTGCATGGAGGATGCACTGCACTGGTTTTGTATTGACTTTAAGGTAAATGACCGCAGTTGAATCTTGGATCCAACATTTAATAATTGTAGCTTTGGGCATAATATTTGACTTCTCCAGAACTCTACTGTCATCTGCGAAAATGAAATACTAATACCTAAATCATAGAGTTATAGTTAGGATTGGAGGTAATTTATATAATGTGCCTGATACATGGTAGTTGTTGGGAGACAGTTATCTATGATTATCTCATGCTTCTGCAGGGTTCAAGGCCCCTGAGAAAAGGCATTAACTACCAATGTGTGTATATGGAGACATTCCAGGAAAGTAAAGCTACAGATGTCTTCCTATCTGGAGACACCACATGGCCATAAAGGTAAATATCTCCCATCTTTTCCTCTGTTCCCTATCCCTCTTCTTCCCCTTCCCTGGAAGAGATTTATTTACATTCCAGGGTAGTAATCCTAAAGAGCTCTTCCCCAACTCCCCTGGGGACATTTCAGTGTAATGATAAGGACTCTCTCTTCTGGAGGAGAGAATGGGCATGTCACCCATTCTGTGTAGCATCAGAGTTTTCTAATTTTGGAGTTCATTTCCTTTGATGAACAAGTAACATAAGGCATTCAGCAGGTTACCCTGTGGGAATAGAAGCATTAAGGAATATGCCATGCAAAGGTATTGTTCTTGCCACTGCCCTGTTATGAGTAATAAACTGCCTTTGTCTTTGACCCAGATACCTAGAGTCGATAGATAGAGATGATAGATAGATAGATAGATAGATAGATAGATAGATAGATAGATAAGCTGGCATGTTAAAATACTAGCTTGCAAATACTATAAAGGTTTAGACCATTTATAGTTTTTAACAATATTTACTTAAAACTTAATCATTACTTTTATTAACACCTTAGTAGTTTAAAAGGCACCATCATCAAAGTGTCAAAGATGAGGTAGTATTTGAGTTGAATCTTTATGGCAGGGTATGGATGGGTAGAATGAAACAAACATTTTACAGATGGTGTGAAAAAGCTTTTCAAATATCAGAGGTAATACAGACAAGACTGTGTGCAGGAGGTGAACCATTGCTGGGCTGATTCTAGAAATAGCAAATTATTAACTTTGATAAAGTTCAGGTTCATAAAGACAGGTAGACAGAAATAGAACTAAAGAAAGAGCTTGATTTGAGAGGGTGCACTGCCTTATCAGGTAAGTAGCTTGAAAACTATCAGCAATGGAAACAAAATTGCATTTTAGCAAAGAGCAACACATTAAAAGTTATAATTTGAAAAGATAGCTCCATTAGTAATATGTAATAGGGAGAACTGAACAATCATCCAAATAAGAAGTAATGTGGTCTAACACTAGACATTGCAAAGGAAACAAGTCTAGGAGAGGCCAGAGTAGAGTAATGCTTGGGGTCTTGGTCTTAGGTCAGCATTTTTCTGGTCTTGGTTTCAGAGTTTGATCTATTCATGATCTTTCAGAATGCATTATTTTTAAAATATTTTAAAAGATTTTTTTATTGACTTTAGTGAGGAAGGGAGAGATAGAAACATCAATGCTGAGAGAGAATCATTGGTCAGCTGCCTCCCGCAAGCTCCCCACTAGGGATGGAGCCCACAATTCAGGCACGTGCCCTGATTGAGAATTGAACCTGGGACCTCTTGGCTCATAGGTTGATGCTCAACCACTGAGCCACTCTGGCTGGGCCATATCTGCTGGAAACTGATCATTGTCTCACTAATTAGAAAGATATGGACAAGGAACCTGGAAGGCTGGTCAACAACCTTCATTTCTCTGAAAGGTCAGAGCTAGTTCCTCATTGTTTAGTTGAAACATTGTTAGCTGAAGCAGCTTCCACCTCTGTTTGTCTTATGTAAATTTCTGTTATTGGAGATTCCTGCCTAAAGGCTATGGGTGTATCCCATAGTCTCAAAAGAAGAGATAGCAAGGCCAAAGCAGTGAGTAATCCTCCCACTAGAGGTGGGCTCCCACCTGTTCCCCAATAGTCCCAAATTAATACTTTCCCAGCCTCTTTTCTTTTATGTGCAGCCTTCACCAGAACTCACCCCTGACCCGGCACTCTGAACCATGAGGGACGTGAAAGGGGTTCCCAGGATATCATTTTCTTACCATTTCAGACTGAGCTGAAGTCACATCTCTTAGATTAGCAGAGGTGAACCAAACTTTATAGGAAGTATCCATTAGAGATAAGTTCAGCTACAGGTGACCACAATCCTAATAAGTATAACAATGTACTTAAACTGTGTCTGCTTCCCACAGTCTCTACAGTATAGAACTCTCCTAATGACACAAGATGGCTGTTTGAAGTCCAATCTTTTTTTTGTTTTGTGTTGTTGTTTTTTTTGTCACCAAATATATTTATTTCCATTAAAAACACAACTTTCAGCAGGGAGGGTAAGGAGATCTGGGGGAGATAAGAGATCAACCGAAGGACTTGTATACATGCATATAAGTACAGCCAATGGACACAAAACTCTGGGGAGGGTGGGCAATGTTAAAATCTGTACACAGATAATAATTTAATAAAAATTAAAAAAAAGATTAAAAAAAAACAACACAACTTTATGCCAGATTTTCATAATTTCTATCAATTCAAAAGAATAGGAGAATAAAATAAAATAGGGAATTCATGCTATATAGCACAGTATACATATACTTTCTTTTTTTCATTGTTTTTCATTATGATTCCTGAAAAATATCAGAGAATTTTATAACAGTTACCAACTGGTGAGAAAAAGAGTTATACTATCTTCCTGTCCTCCAATCTTACAGATTGCCAACTCTGAAGTTCCAAAAAATAGTTTTTTAATTAAGTCAACCAAAAACAAACTCTAGAATAGGGGTGTCGAACTCAATCAGAGAAGGGGCCAAAATCTAAAATCCAGCCTAAATCGCGGGCCGAATGGTTTACTGAACAGTCATAAACTGACAATGTCATAAACTGACAGCGGAGTGCAGTGATGACAGCGCCGTGCGGGCCACATTGCAAGGCCTGGCGGGCTGGATTTGGCCCGCGGGCCTTGTGTTTGACACATGTGCTCTAGAAAATTAAATGCTACATAAAAAAAGTTAATCCCAAAGTCTGAATAGAATTAAATAGCTCCATCAGAGTGGTCATGAATATCAACTTATACCCTTATCATCTTCAAAAATAAAAGTAATTATTATATAGTTTAGATAAATGTAAACATTTTATGAAGTAAGTGTCTGAATTTAAGGACCCTATAAATCAGATACCCACAGTAGAATTTTAAAACATAACAGAACCAAAAATATTTTCAAGTTCTGACTTAGCTAAACTATATTTTCAAAGTTTCAAAAAGCAACTGCAATTCTTTTATGTGCATATACATATATATATATAATCACAAACTACAAGAATCCAATGGTTAGACATCAGTTTGTTGAAGAGAAATGAGTATGGCAAGGTACCCATGAACTTCATTTCTGGTAGAAGAAAATGCACACTAACTTTCCCCCCCACAATATTCCTAAGGAGTCATATACATAAATCTCTTTTCAGACATTCAAAATTAGAATTCATTATCATATGACTTCACTCACACATGGAATATAAAATTAAAAGCAACAAATGAACAAATAGGACAATCAAACAAACAAAAACTCATAGACACAAACAGTATGATGGTTACCAGGGGGAAAGGGCATGGAGGGGGTAATACAGTAAAAGGTAAAGGGGGTCAAATACATGGCGACAGAAGGAGATTTGACTTTGGGTGGTAAACACACAACGCAATATATAGATGATAATCATAGAATTATACACTTGAAAACTATATAATTTTGTTAACCCTTCACGTTCTTTGCCAACCAGCAAAATGGAAGGGCTGGAAGAGTCATACTTTCTGGCATATTTAATGAAGGAAATCTCCATTTACATCTCCTGAACCAAACACTGTCATGGCTTACACAAGACGCTAAGGATGAAGGGATATGTAATATTTTACCTGGAAGCAATGTACCCAGATAAAAAATTGGTTCTGTTATTATTATTATTTTTTTAGAGAAGTTCTGTTAATATTTTATTTGAGCCCAACAGCATACACCTGGAAGCAAAATCTCAACAGACTGGAAAAAAAAAGTGCTTCCAGTTCTGTTATTAATTGCAAGGGAAAGAGGAACAAGCTAGTCTACTCTATGGAGCGGTATATGGAACTGTACCCAGTTTCCCTGAGATACTTCACATTAAAGCAGGTCCACGCTTTATCATTTGCCCCGGATAAAGCATGGACCTGCTCAGATCAGATTTCTATATCACATGCCCTCTTGATTCAGAATTCACTGTCATGGATTGGTATTGCCTAGAGAGATCTGATCACCATTTCAGCAAGTGGAGTATTTCACCACCAAATAAAATATAACGAGAAAGCCTCCAGGTTGTTTCTACCTGCATTTAATAATTTAACAAGGTTTGTTTTCCACAATCTCCTTTGGAAATGAGACACCTCACAAGATAAGGCAGAAGGTGATGAATGTCCTAGAGAGTTATCAAGCATATTCTAAAGACATTAACAATGAAAAAGGACCTGGGGATGAGGAAGGTGAGTTAGGCCCTGGAGAATGGCAGAATTTGGAATATGTAGAGATGGGAGGTAGACGGAGAATATTTAAGGTGAGAATAAAGCCAGAGCAGCTTGAAAGCACAGGGCAAGGGTGTAATGAGTAAGTTCTAAAATGTGATATATGAAGGGAAATGGGAAAGGCAGGTTAACTGGTGCAGGATGAGATCACAGAAGGTTTTTAATTCTGAGCTCCAGAATCTCTGATTTATTCTAAGCATTAGATTATCATTTCCTGACTAAGGTACTTCATCACTCTGTTCAGAGTTGATGTGGATGGAGCTGCTATCTATGTGTGGGCACACAGGGAAGAGGAACAAGGGCAGTTAAGTATGGAGATGACAGAACAATGTTGCAAAGGGAATTCTGACATCTCGCCTCAATAGTGTTCTCTGGGCAGAAGTTGCACACATCAGCTCCCAGGAGCAGGCAGACAGTTCTGTCCTACAGAACCTCAGGTGGAGAGAGTAGAGCTACCCCTAGGCTTTTTCCTCTCGGCCTTAAGCAGACTGTCCTTCCAGTTCCCAAACAATTTCCCATAATTAATATGACCTAAAAAATTTGAAGCTCAACAAGTGTTTTGGCTGTTAAGATAACTCTACGGCCATGGACATTGTGAAACCCTCCATAAAATGTTTATTGGGCACATAATGAAATCTAATTATGTTTAAAGCAAAACATAACTGTGTACACAAGAGCACCATGAACCCTGCATATAAATTCAGACCTTAGCCAAGCTCTGTAAAATCTATTAACTGTTCTTTGGCAAGCCTAGAGTATGATTAAAGGGGCTATTTTCACAAAAATAACTATAAATACAACTCTGAACATATAAGAACAGAGAAAAGCAGATGGAAATTGAGTCTACCTTGACATAAGATTGCATTTAAATTCATATAACCGGAATAGAAAGCTAAAATGTATTTTAATTCTGGATTAAGCCAAACCACCTCATTGGAAAACTTGATTTTGATTTGATTTTATGTTATTTGCCTTTGCATTCCTGGGAATGAATATCTCAGAGTCCACTATGAAGAGAATTTAAAATCATATATGTTGCCATTTTCCTGTTCTACTTTTCTGTCCCTCCCACAAACTCCTTTGGTTCCAGCAAAACTTGAAGACACAAGTAAAATTCCCTCAGCACTCATCCTCTCTTGTTCATCTGAAATCCTAAAGTCCTTAGAAAGTATAGAGCCGCTTTATTCTCACACTGCACTCCATGTTCTATCAATGCTATCAATGAATATCGGTAACTTCAGATTTCCTATCATTATCTATCCCCACACTCAGTTTAGAAGCATCTGTTCAAGATATCTCCTTCTTAAGGCCCCTACTCTAAGCCTATATGTATTTTTTAAAAATATATTTTATTGATTTTTTACAAAGAGGAAGAGAGAGGGATAGTCAGAAACATCGATGAGAGAGAATCATCGATTAGCTGCCTCTTGCACACCCGCTACCGGGGATGTGCCCGCAACCAAGATACATGCCCTTGACCGGAATCAAACCCGGGACCTTTCAGTCCGCAGGCCGACGCTCTACCACTGAGCCAAACCAGTCTTGGCTCTAAGCCTACATGTATTAAAGTAACATCATGTTGGAAGTTTCACAGGCCTCAGACTCTAAAGACCCCAATTATCATATTCAAACCTTGTTTTGTCTTAAGGGAACTCTCTAATCTCAGTTCTGCCTTCTCCAATTCAAAAGTTTTCCTTAGTTTTAACTGATTTCTGGTTTTGTTCTCTTATTCTCAATGGTTCAATCACTCTGAAGATTAAGATATGCCACCACATCCCCCAACAACTGAGCAGTCATGTCCCCTTACCAAGGAAAACTACTGTCTGTGATGGAAGAGCCGACTCTTTAGTTTTATGTATATTCATATGTAAATATATATGCAATATACACAAATGTACGGAAGGTGGAAATGATATATAAATATAAATATATAAATATATAAATATATAAAATATGTACAGACATTTTTATATTTCTCCTTCTTGAACTAGTCTATATAGCCTTTACCTGCCATCTTTCCTCCCTTCCTTCTTTCCTCCCTCTCTTCCTTCTCCTTTTCTGAATTTTAAAGCCTTTCTTTATTCTCAAAAATAATCATTTGTTATACTAGTATGTGATATAAATATTTTTAGGCTACTCATATTCTTTTAACTTCATTTGATTTACCATTTCATTATTTTTTCAATATTTTTCTTCATAGGTTTTGACTTAGGTAGCTTGATAAATAACATACCCTAACCAAGATCAAGTTGATAAGCATGTTTTCCTACATTTCATTTTATAATTTTTTAAAAATACATGCTATTAATTTTTTACGGAGAGGAAGGAAGAGGGATAGAGAGCCAGAAACATCGATGAGAGAGAAACATCGATCAGCTGCCTCCTACACCGCCCCCACTGGGGACGTGCCCACAACCAAGGCACATACCCTTGACCGGAATTGAACCCTGGACCCTTCAGTCTGCAGGCTGACGCTCTATCCACTGAGCCAAACCGGTTTGGGCTCATTTTATAATTTTTATACTTTTTTTCTACATTTAGAATTTTGTGAATGGCAGTAGGATTTTAACTTAAAAAAAAAAAAAGGATAGTGAATAGTCACAATGTTGAAGACTATTTTAGGTTTTTCTTATTTTAACATTCTAAATTAAAAATTTAAAGTGATTCTCCACTCAACACAATAATATTTCTGACTGTTCTTATGCCAAAATTACAGGATTCTAATGCTCATTCTTCAATATGTTTTGTTATGCAGAAAAAATTTCTCTTTATCTTCTACCTTGCCATTGCCTTCACCACTGTTCTGTTTCATAATTATCTTGGTGGTTCTTGCCCATTTTCTCATCCAAATGAATATTTTATAAGGTCACTCAAATAAGTCTTTAAATATGTTAGCTGGAACTTCTTGTATTAAAAAGTTAATTTGAGGGAGAATTGGTCTAACATATAATCCAGTTATCCTGATAGACCTATAAGTGTTGTACACCTAACCTCAATGCAGCTGTATAGCCACTAGTGTAGACTCTATAGTACAGGTTTGTGATAACATCTGATCAAAATTGCAAAAAGCACAAATCTCATATTTTTATAGTCTCTTATGGTCTTATTTTGCTACTTGATCAAAGTTCTTTTCATATGTTACTTTTCTTGATCTGGCAACAGGAAGAGTATATGATAATTCCATGTGACCAATACTGAAATTGTTGTCAACAAAATTTTATAAAATTACTAAACATCAACTTAAGTTGTATGTTCTCTAGCTATTTTCCACTCCACAGACCTGTTAGAATGCCTCTTAAACCAGTAGAATTGTTCGCTTTATTTTTATGGAAAGCCGGACCAATTATTGCTGAGAAATAATGTGTACAATCCACAAAATACTATCTATAGAGGGAACAAAATATTTGAACTGAAAGAACTTTTAGAAATTACTGAGTAGCCTTTTTTTATTTATAGTTGAAGAAATTGAGGCTAAGGAAGTGAAGTCTTTTTTACCATTTTTAGCAAGTTGGTGATTACTTACTAGTAGTTTTTAAGCACATCTTCTGGCTTTGCTCTGTTGACATCTCCCTGGTGAAAGCTACCATGCTAAAATAAAATAAGACAAAATGTAACAAAACAAAATAAAATAAATCTTCTAATCTCCAGGTTTAGAAACTTTAAGAACCAGAGTAATAGCTTCTCTGAGACCTGAAAGTACCAAGTAATATCCCTGAGCTAGTGTTCCCAAGGTTTGCACTATCCACTTGAGAAATTCTTCTGAAATATCCATGAACAACAGCACATCTCACTCTCTATTGTCACCAGGACTAATAGTATTTTGCTACATCTGTCTGTAATCATTTTAAGTGACTGCTTAGTGCCATTGAGCTTAATTTTAACTTGAAGGGATATAAATCATAGCATGTTTTCTATCTACTAGTAATAAACAAAAACTGAAAAAACAGACATTACTTTTATTCTTTGTGTTTGCTTTGGTCATAAAATGTTTTCTGAGATGAGATGATTAACCACAGATTATCTCAGCATTTTTTTTTAGCTCTTCTTTAAATAAATCTGTGCAAGTATTTATCATTAATTGTGCATTAATGAGGTGGTACCTAACTCATCATGCCATCTAATCCTTTCTTACTTTCAAGTGGGTTCATCACTAAAAAGGTCAAATTTTGTCTAGTAACTACCTCTTGAAATACCTAATTTTGTAACTTATTTTTGTGAACTATGCAACTAAAATATAGAGTCTTGAAGTGTTTGAGTCATTCATCTTGCACACAATTTTCTTTTAATTTTTAATGGAAGCTGTTTTTACTAGGTTAATTAATAACAATCAACTAATGGACACTTATTCCATTTACTGTTGTATAGGGTTGCTGTTGTTCAGTCTTGAAAATATCATCATTGACTGTTAAGATATATTTAACAAAACAGTTCAATATGGTGTCAATACTTAAATTTTCACAATTCCATGAACTCTCCTGCTCAATATCCCTGAATCTTCCTCAAATTTATTTCATTCAGATCCACTCAACAACCTTAATTCTGGGTGAATACAATCTGGATGATTGCAAATAGCTAAAAGTATCAGAAATTTACTCATATTGGTTCACTATAAATTCATGATTTTTCAATCCAAGCTGTTCTTATGTGTCAGACAATACTTATGTTTCCATAATCATCTCTGTTACTCTGTTCTTTGCTGTTTTAAAACTGTAACACTCTCCTTAGACCTCTAACTTTTCTGCCACTCTCTCTTTCTGATTGGGCAATCAGTAGCTTGCCAGTTTCTTATCTGGGAAAAATCAAGTGATAACTCCCTCTGCTTACCATCACCATCCTTTATTCCTTGTCAGATTTTATGGTGGAAGGAGATTTCCTGTCCTCATATAAGACCACATCCTTTATCTGTGCCCTGGGTCCAATGCACTTGAAATTGGAGTACATGTGTCTATATCTTATTTTACCTTTTTCTTTATATTTTGTTCCCCATCACTAGCTCCCTGTGGGCAGTGACCTTGTCTATCATATTCCCATTAGCCAAGAAGAATGACACAAAATAGGTACATAATAATTCTGAAGGTGGGAAACATTCAATAACTTTTTTTTTTTAAGTAACATAACTAAATTCAGGGAGTAGTTACACTATGCAGAGCATCAGTAGACATGGTCAGTATCTTTAAACTTGGGTGAAATCTAATAATATCTGGCCCCAATTCATGTAGATTGTTTTGTCTACACCATTGTGCCCTTCTTGCTCTTTGACTTTTTATGTTTTTGGGGCCCGATTTTTTTACTTTGATTCCCCCTGGTATCTTTGCTTCCAGATTCTTGCTTGCTCCACATTTATTATCTACTAAGGACTATGGTACACAGAGCTGAAAGTGTTTCATTTTAAAGATATATCTTTATTGTGAAAACAACCCATATAAGGAAAAGTGCACAAAATATAAATGTACAGGTAACCACCACCCTGGTCCAATACTAGAATAGTGCTAATCATCCCCAAACTCTCTGAATGTATTTTTTCAATCCAAAAATCTCCTCCTCCTTAAAGAAAACCCTAGGGGTGGGAAATGGGTGGAACAAAGTGAAAAGGAGTATAGTTAACTAGAGACCCAGTGCATGGAATTCGTGCATGGTACGGGGAGTGTCCCTCAGCCTGGTTTGCACCCTCTCGCAATCCCAGACCCTTCAAAAGATGTCCGACTACCGGTTTAGGATGTCCAATACCACAAGGATCCCTGTAGGATCAGGCTTAAACTGGCAGTCAGATATCCCTTTTGCAACCCAGGACCACTCATCTGCCTGCCTGCCTGATTGCCCTAACCACTCTGCCTGTCGGCCTCATTGCCCCTAACCCCTCACCTGCCTGCCTGATCTTTTCTAACCACTTGTCTGTCTGCCTGATTGCCCCTAACTGACTCTACTTCGTCCCCCAAGCAGCTTTGTCTGGAGGGTTGTCCAGAAGGTCATTCGGCTGTCTGGTCTAATTAGCATATTATACTTTTATTATTCTAGATAGTATTATGACAAGTTAGCATGGTGACACATGATTACTGGACTTAGCATAGTGATCACAGTGTAAGGTATATATACATCAAATCACTATATTGTACACCAGAAACTAATATAATACTACATACCAACTATACTTAAATAAAAAATAAATACAACACACAAAATTATAATAAAAATTTTACAGTATTTTATAAAAATAAAACTCATCAGCCGAAACCGGTTTGGTTCAGTGGTAGAGCGTCGGTCTGCAGACTGAAAGGTCCCAGGTTCGATTCCGGTCAAGGGCATGTACTTTGGTTGTGGGCACATCCCCGGTGGGGGGTGTGCAGGAGGCAGCTGATCAATGTTTCTCTCTCATCAACGTTTCTAGCTGTCTATCTCTCTCCCTTCCTCTCTGTAAAAAATCAATAAAATATATTTTAAAAAAATAAATAAATAAAATAAAACTCATCAATCCTTAAAAAATAACCTCTACTATCTTGACCTCTATACTAATCATTTTATTTCTTTACTGCTTAAATATACATCTTTATACAATACAGTTAGGACTTTTTGAAATAAAAATCATAAAGCATTTATTCCTTTTTACCTAGCTTCTTTGGCTTAATCTTAAGTTGATAAAAGTCCATCAATACTATTATTATAACTGCAGTTGACTCGTTTTTTTTTTTAAATTCATAAATTAGCTGTTCTTCTATTGATAATATTGAATTTGTTTATACTTTCTGATTTTTTAAAATAATATTTCTATTAATCTTGTTATTCATATATATATATATATATATATATATATATATATATATATATATATTCATGCATTTCACATATACCTAAAATTGGAATTATTGGATTATATAGATATGCCCATATAAAGCTTCATAGGATAATAAAAAACTGCTTTTTCAAAGTGGTTATAACAGTTTAAAATCTTACCAGAAATTTATGACAGTTACTGTAAAAATATTGGCAGGCTTTCTCACAGTAACTATTTTCTTGACTGTGTAGTGGTATTTCATTATGATTCTATTCTTATTTTCGATGCAGGTTACAGGCCATTTGGATAGCCTATTTTGTTCCATGCACATTTTTAAATATTTGCCCATTTTTCTATAGGTTTACTTACTTTTTCTTACTGATTTGTAACTTAAATGATTTTATCATGATCAGGCACATAATAAGTGGCAAAATATGTCTGAAACTCTGATCAGTCTGAGTTAAAAGTACTTAATTGTTACTCCTCCTCCTCTCAAATAGCTACAGACTAGCTTATGAAAAAAACAAATAATTAAATTTATTAGTGAATATTTTAAATGATTCTCTGTTTTAAAATATTAATATTTAAATTTTATAAAACATTTAAGATATCTACCTATCTATACACTATACTAACAAAACAAATTTTCATTCATGGATTTTTGAAGTAATCTAATTTATTTAAAAAACCGAGAGAGCAAATGAGCAGTTATTGAATGTCAGTCCATTACATACTAGGTATGGCTAGTTGTATAGTGTGCATGGCAAAGGTAAGTATATAGTCATATATGTGTATATTATATATGTCAATGCTATATATTTTTAAGGAATGGTAGGTGGAAATAGTCATATGAACACTTTGTTTTAAAATAGTTTTAGTTAAAGTCAATACATAACATCCATTCGTGTTAGTGAATTTTGTATTCAGACAACTATATTATGGACATAATATTGACACAGTACTACTGCTTTTTGACAACTGATTAAACGAAAAGGTAGCAACATGTGAGCAGATAAATGATCTGATAATGTAATATAAAAATCATAATATTTCATTTAAATGAGCTTAAACATTTCTTCTCTTGTTTCTTCTCTCCTGTCATACTCTTTCCTTTTATCTATATTTCTTCCTCCTATACTTAATCATTTATTTTCTTCTGTTTATATTTTACTAGCAGTCCCTCAGCCTGACCTGTGTCCTCTCACAATCCTAGACCTTGGGTGATGTTAGAGAACCGATTTTGGCCCTATCCCCGCAGCCTCAATCCAGGTTGGAAGAGGGAGCCCAATCCAGGGAGCCCGATCCTGTGCATTGAGCTGTCAGTGTGTGTCATAACCGTCAACCAGTGGTTTGGTCATTCAGTCGCTTAGGATTATATATATTAATATATATAGATGGCACTTAAAAAGTAGAACTATTTCAATATGCTATAGGTAAGGGGATTGCAAGAGGGTAGCAAAAAGGAGACAAGAATAGAGAAAGAAGATATTTTCTTTAGAGACTGACCTGCGGTTCCATTGCCCTTCCAACTACACATTTCATGGAATTGGTTCCACCTCTCAGAACACAAGCCATGGGCATGAGGCCCTGTGCTAGCGCCGATAAAGAAGCCAGTGCCATGTAGGTACAGGTGTAAGCCCTCAATTACGATGTGTCATTCTTCTCTGTCAACTCTCATGAAATTCAGAAGTCTAAAGTAACACATACTGCAACTGGTTTGGGAATTTAACAGTTAATACCTTCAAGTTTCATTTCCCACTCCTTCCAGTCTCAGCTTCTTCCACTGGGAAGGTGAGCAGAAGGAGCCTCACCCCCATGGCCTCCAGCATATGCATGCCCAGGAGTGGAGGCCAAATTCAAGCAGCACTGCAGGATCATTTGAAAATAACTGCGAGGAAAGGGAGGGGCCAGAGGATAATATTCCCTTTTGAACTCTGACAAGACAAATGAAGCTTCAGTCATGCTATTCCAGACCAGAACTGGCAATTTTAAAAGTAGAAAGTTTGATTGCAAGTACAGCCTGTCCACTGGAATCCACCAAGAATAACAAATGAAGGTTGAGATAGAGAAACAGTCTACTTGGAACATGCTTTCAGACAGAGCAAAGACAGCCTCAGGAGCCCAATTTCTGAAAATCATCATAAAGTATCTGCAAGATCTTATGTAGTGGGCTGCATATAATTTACAAGTGAAATAAATCATTACATAGAAATAGCATTTCAAATAAAAGGAAAAGACCTCTTTAGGAATGTAATAGTACATGGGCTTATTTTTATTTATAAACTAGAAGCCTGGTGCACAAAATTTGTGCACTGGCAGGGGTGTGTCCCTCAGCCCAGTCTGTACCCTCTTCAATCTGGGATCCCTTGGGGATGTCTGATTCCATAGAGATTGGGCCTAAACCAGGAGTTGGACATCCCTCTCACAATCCAGGACTGCTGGCTTCCAACCACTTGCCTGGCTGCCTGCCTGATTGGCCCTAACCACTTTGCCTGCCAGCCTGATCAGCCCCTAATCACTCCCCTGCCAGCCTGATTAATGCCTAACTGCTCTCCTGCTGGCCCAATTGCCCCTAACTGCCCTCCCCTGCTGGCCTGATCACCCCCACTGTCCCTCCCCTGCCAGTCTGGTCACCCCCAAACTGCCCTTCTCTGCAAGCCTGGTTGCCCCTAATTTCCCTCCCCTGCAAGCCTGGTCCCCCCAAATGCCCTACCTCTCCTGCAGGCTTGGTCACCTCTAACTGCCCTCCCCTGCCAGCCATCTTGTGGTGGCTATTTTGTGACCTCATTAGGGCAGCCTTCTGTGTGAGGACATAATGGTCAATTTGCATATTACCTCTTTATTATATAGGATAACAGAGGGGATGTTAATTCATTCTTTTTATTTTTAAGATTTGAAATCATACTTTTTCAGCTTCCTGGATATGTATGTTCTCTGAATTAATCTGGATGTTTCCAATGAGTGATGTGAAAATTTGCCATGAATTAGGACCAAAATATTTGAGAGAAAACCCCTGCTGAAATCTGAAAGCCCAGGTCAAACAGATTTCTGTAATATAATTGGAACATTGCTAAGGTTTTTTTGTTTGTTTGCTTGCTTGTTTGTTTGTTTGAGATCCATGATGTTTCAGAGGAAATACATAAACTGGACTCTTTTAACCATCACAGCCATACTCTTTTCTGAGGTGAGGTCCAGCATACTAGGCATGGCTCTTTCCTTCTCCCTATAGGTCTGACTTCATCCATCTTTGCTCTCTGCTCACTGGATTGTGGACTCTATGCCATGGTTTGAACCATTCAAATTTAGAATTTGCTTCTTTTTCTCAATTAGCAGTAGCTCAGGTCAAGTGCAGGCTAGTTGATAACCTTGTTCTTTGAAAGCTGTTTCTGTAGTTTCCTTTAGTCATATACGATGTCCTGCTTTTAGCCCTTCTCCGTGTGCACACATTTATAAATTCATAAACCTTGGCACATTCTCACTTCTCTGCACATCATCTAAGATGAGACTTACAAATGTTGTGATGCCATTTCAAAGCAACAAACACATTTCCCATCCAAATCACAAAATTCAGTTCATTAATAAAAATGCTTGTGGGCTTTTATAGTAAGGAAGTATTAAGTGACACATGATTAAAATATTACAGTGTTTATTTTTAGTTTCTACTAGGAAAAAATTAAATTTTACAAGAGGCAGTATAGGTAAAATAACCATGAGATTCATTGTCAAAACCAGGACACTTTGATAGTGGAAAGAGATACTATCAATAATTAATTATTCGGGGACAACAGGCACAAAGCAGGATTGTCCCAGACAAACCTGGGTATGTGTCTTCCTGAGCTAAGTCAGTTGCCTCACAAAATGGTTCTTGCCAGTAAAAAGATCAGGTAGCTGGCTGGTGGGAAGTCAGTCAGTTTACCTCGTTGGTATTTAATTTACTCTTTTGACCTAGTAGCTATTTAAGAGGAGTGGTATTGGTTTACCATAACTAAGAATTAAATGTGACATTTTGGAAAATGTGGAAAAGATGAAAGTGAAAAAATGAATCTTAGGAGAGGAAGTATAAAGAGGAGATGTAAGTAAATGAGAAGTACTGATCAGCAAAATCAATTAAAATATTCTTATTAATCACTGATTATGGTATAACACTCTCAGGCAAAGAAGTCTATAAAAAATACCAAGTATTATTTTTGTGTATATAGTAAGTCCTCACTTATCATCTATAGGTTTTGTGATTTTAAGCAAAAACAAACAAAAAAACAAAACTGCATAACAAAAACAATTTTATCATAGGCTAATTGATATAAATAAAGGTTAATTCCCTATACCATATCATCAATGGTATAACAACTTTGAATGAAATAATGTTATTTGGGGAGCTGCTACAGTCTAGCTAGAGAGACAATAAATACATAACAGTATGTATTAGAGATGCTCAGCAAAGGTAGAGGATACTTTGGGCTGAGATGGTTAGGGAAATTTTTAGGATGGAGGTGAGGATACAACTGGTTAAGCTGTTCTTAATTGAAGTATTCTAATCTGCAGAGAAGATGTGGAAGAGGCTCCAGGGAAAGAGGAAGAAAGCACTGAATGGTGATATGTAAATCATATCCAGTTCATACTTAGTACAACATCCAAGCCAGGGCACAGTATACAAGAGAATGAGGGCATAAATGAGGATGGTCAGTAGAAGGCATTTAATACCAGGATAAGGATACATATATGATTCTGTGTGAAGCCACTGGAGATAGGAAACCAGTCCACCAGTCCGAGAAGAGGATTCATGGGGGGAAAGACGAAAGTCAAGGATACCAGTTAAGCCATTACTTCAATATTACATAAATAAGGAAAGACTCAAATTAAAATGATGACAACAACCTTAGCTGATTTTGTTCAGTAGATAGAGCATCAGTCTAAGGATTGAAAGGTTCAAGCTCAATTCTGGTCAAGGGCACCCACCTTGATTGCAGGCTTGATCCTTGGCCCTAGTGCTTTTGGGAGGCAATCAATCTATGTGTCTCTCTCATATCAATGTTCCTCTCTGTGTCTCTCTCCCTCTCTTTCACTCTCTTCAAAAATCAATGGAAAAATATCCTCAGGTGAATATTAACAAAAAACAAAATAAAATGGTAGCAATAAAAGTGAAATACATATTTTAAAATGATCTAGAAGCACATTGAAGAGAAAAATCAAGATTATTCTTGGTGCCTAATTAGATTAATTGATCCAAAGAGTGGCAGAATCCAACTGGAGCCCAGCTTCTAAAACCCCTGAATTAGTCATGCCATCATGCTTACAGGGGAAGATGAGGCAATTACTTCCAGATGTGATAATTTTTAAGGGGCAGAGAAATACTAGGTGAGAAAGTATGAAAGTAGATAGGTGTCCTGAGAAGTAGATTAAAGTCAGAGTTAAAGTTGGATCTTTAGAAGTCATTGCATTGAAAGTGATTATTAAAATTTGAGAAAGTGAATGAGATCCCTGTCACTAAATAAGTATTTAGTAAGAAAAAAAAAAGTCATGAAATCATTGTTTGGATGGGGAGGTAGGGGGAAATGAGGAAATAATAGGAAATAAACTTTTGAAAGAGGCAAAGAAGGAGCGTATGAGTGGGCAAGTGAAGAACTAGGATTTTGTGGTTTTACAAAACCTAGATGAAGAGATAATAAACAAGAAGGAATGAATTTATATTATTAAAGATGAAAATAATACAAAGAAAAGATTTGAAAAAGCTACTGGATTTGTTGGGTCGATGGTTGTTTCTCAGCAAGAAGTTGAAGTGGTGGAGAAGTGACCAGATATTAAGGAAATCAAAGCAACAGGTGTAGTAAGCTCATTGAAGTTTTGTTTTGTGTGTTTTTGTTTTGGGGTGTGTGTGTGTGTGTGTGTGTGTGTTGTTTTATAGTTTAAAGAAAGCAAAACATAGTATAGTGGCAGCTTCTGGGTCAGAATGTATCTCAAAACTTTGATTTCTAGAAAACACTGGAAATATTAGGGGGGAAAAGGACATTTTTTAAATAATTCATCAACAGAGGGAAGGTAACATGATTGAAAGAGCCAATTGAACTTTCCTAAAAATGGAGAAAGGATATCATTCCTTCTGCTTCTATAAAAGGGTGGTAGTAGGTACAGATAAGGAGATATTTCAGTGAGAAAGGAAGTATACTAAATACTTGACATCTCATTACCCCCTGTATCAAAGTGTGTCTCTGCTTCCCTTTTTTAAGTTCTCTGTGTATTTTGTATTTGTGTTACTTTATACCTTTCTTCCATACTTTCCTTCCAATCATGTTTATTTATTTGCTTTTGATTTGTTGATTTTGTTCTCCATATTATGTTGGTGCCCCACTTGATTAGCAACACATAATATTAAAATCTATGGATATAGTTTTAGCCTCCAATATATTTTGTATATTCTGTTCATGGTTCATAATTTTCCCCCTCACAGTTTTCAATTAAGAATGATTTTTAAAATCATCTCTATTTTTAGCTCATGTGCAAATCAGATAAATCATAAATTTATTTCAATAAAAAGGATTTTAAAATCAAGATCTTTAATTATTTCAATTTTTATTTAAAAAGTAAGTAATGCTTTAAAGTATTCATAATTCTATACTTTGAATCACACATGGAAATTAACATACTTTAGAACAAGCTCTATTTTATTAACAGTAAAATGAGTTACAATTTAGCTAAATTTACATTGGTTGTAAGGAAAAGTGCATGTGTCAATTATAAAAGGACCTGAGGCTGATTTATGCACTGAGTACAATTTGAAAATAGTGAAACACTAAATAACTACTTGGATGGTTTTTAAACTTTAAATGCCTCATATTTATTTTATATCTTGTAAAAAAATCATTAGCTGTGGTCAAAATAGGGCTCATATAACTGCCTGATTGATCTGTAGGCTGTAGGCAGTTGACATAAGTCTAAATGTGTGAATAAAAGCTGAGAAAAATAATCAGTTATAATTATGTAGGTATTCACAAATGCCTAGATGTTTGAAACTATGTAAAAAACATATTTGTATTCAATTTTTATTCAACTATTTTATTCCAATATTGGGTTCCTGCAGCTCCTGCAATTGTCTTTTAATCTAATGTGCTTCAAAAGTAGAGTCAATTACCAAGTAATTTTTGTTCTATTATTTTACATAGACACATCATACAGATGCCCCTACCTTTCACTCCCCACGACCACCAGTCTAACATTTAGCAAAATAATAATTACGTGCCAGGAATTGCAAAGATATTTACATATATTATCACTAGTCCTCACAACCACCCCGCAAAGTAAGATCTGTTATCCTCATACTGCATGTGAGGTGAATGAGGCTCAGAAAAGTTTAATAATGTATTAATGAAGCTCAGAGTCAACATAGCTTTTTCTGATTCAAGACCCACAGTCTTTTCACTGCTACACTGAGCTACCTTCCATCACATCAGGGATATATCCCTCTTTAACTAGAATTGGGTTAATTGAACAGCTCTCTAAATGGATTTCCCCTGCCTTAGGTGCCACCATTAGTCAAACCACCATCATACTCTTAAACCTTTGATAAATCTCTTATAATAACTTTAAATGATTCCCCAGATACAAGAAACAGAAACCTCACAAGATAGCTTATTCAGTAAAATAAAGTTAGAAAAAAAAAAAAGGGGAGATTGTGCTACTGTGAAGTTTACATTATTTTGAATGATACCTATTCATTGAAAGCTGTAGAGATGTTCTTTATGATTTGGCATGTGGCCAAATATTTGCAAATGTTCCATGTGCAATTCAAAAGAATATAATTTATAGGAGTGGAAGTTGTGAATTTCACTTATCTATTTGATCAAACCTATAAGATCAAGTATTTCAATTCTTTTGTCCCATTCTTTTATGTCCTTATTCTGGTTTCACTTCTGCTGAATTCTTGGTTTTGTTGAAGTTGCTATTGCCTCTTTTTGACTTTTGTTTCTATTATCTCTACTCATTAACTATAGCCAAAGACAGCAGTTTGGCAGTAGTTTATTTTAGCCTTCTATATAAATTCGGGGTGGGAATAAGGTGCTCTTTGAGATCTTGTTAGTTCCTGGCTTCCCTGTGAATTGAACATCTGAGCACTTTCATGAACCCCATGAGCTGAATGAACTTCCAGGGGCCACTGCCCTCTTCTGGACCCAAGACTCCCTCAGACTCTTCACTTCAAATCCTCACACTTTCACATTTTTAAAAAATTATTTTCAATATATTTTATTGATTTTTCACAGAGAGGAAGCAAAAGGGATAGAGGGCTAGAAACATCGATGAGAGAGAAACATCAACCAGCTGCCTCCTGCACAACCCCTACAGGGGATGTGCCGCCAACCAAATACATGCCCTTGACCGGAATCGAATCCGGGACCTTTCAGTCCACAGACCAATGCTTTATCCACTGAGCCAAACCGGTTTGGCCACTTTCACATTTTTATCTCATTTCTGGTCCATGGAGATACTATCCAGTTTTCTGTCTTGACAATACTATTCAATTTCCTATCATATTTTATCTAACCCTGAAGCCCATCTGGAATAAAAGACCTGTGTGAAAATGCATACCATCTTGACCAAAAGTTGGAATATTATACTTACAATATAATTTCCAATATATATTAATTGCTCTATGTATTGTAATATATCTGCATGTATGTCAATAATTGGCTAAGCCTCCTAACCTGGTGAACTGAAGAGGAAGCTGCATCCTTATAGAAGGAGAAAGACATCCATGGCTAAGCCCTGAGTTCAGATCTGATTAGAAAATATCTGCGCAGGTTTCCCCTGTCACCTCTCTGTGGCATTCTGGACTGAAAGCCCTTCCTCGGTTGGCAAAACTTATGTTAGAAAGTGTGTTTAAAACAGGCCCTTCTCTTCCCAGAGCAGGATGAGTCTCAGAGATCTTCCAGAATTATACAAACTAAGGCTTCCTCCAGCTTTACAATTTTATAGGCCTGTCATTAAGGAACAAAATCCAGGTGGTGAGCATGGTGTCTCCATTTCTTCCAGACTGGAGTTGATAGCACAGAGAAAAGAATGTGCTCTTGAAGATGTTAAAACTGAAAACACTGTCAGAAATAAGAACAATGTGTTAAGATCACAATCTACTCTGAAATCTAAAACTGCTGCCAAGATAAGGATAAGGGTCAAACTGTGACCCATCTGGTAAAATGAATACTTCAAGTCAACTAACTGAGATATAGATAATTTCTTTACAATTTTTTGTCTGTACTTCAATCCCACAATGGCATAATAATTTTCAAATTAACCTATTTTTTTCAAAAGTGAAGTAAAGGACAATAATATTGGAAATGCTAATATCTGTTTTCCAAAAGCATACCTTGGTTTAAATGTAAGCACAGTTTGAAAAATAATTATATAATTAAACAATACATATTTACAAAATTCAATGAACATATAATAATAAAATCTTAAACAAGAAAAGTAAAATGTATTCTGTACAATTAACTTTTTAATGCAGATAAAAAAATGGTCTCATAAATTGGATTTTGAAAAGAAACAAAGAGGAAACTTTTCTATAAGGACAAAAGCCAAAGAAATAAAGTTGTAGTGAAAATTTTATGTATTTAACTTTCTATCTTCTGGCATAATAAAAATACTGCTAGATGAAAAACTTCCTCATTCCTAACATGTACATCTTAGGGAAGAACTATATATAGCTTTGATCATCTTTGGTAAGCTGTCCACAGAACTTCAAATTATTTTAAATTAATATATTAACATTATTTTAATAATTAATATTAATTTATATTTGATTTTAGCTAACTCTGTGTGGAGTACACTTAGTAGATTTTCATCTTGATGTTCATGTTAAATATTAAATTTCCATTTTACTAGAAGAACCCTCCAACTACTCTTTCTCTGGAAAGTAATTTAATTTAATTAAAACAATAATAACAGTTATCTGCCTTGTAATAGCTCTCGCATGAAGTTAGTTTTCCTGACGTGGGTGTTCCCTTCATTTCAGTCTTTTAGTGCATTTTATTTTTCATTTGTTTAAACATTTTCTCCCTGGGGACACATGGCTCATGGCCTGATGGAGCCAACCAACACAACACCCTCTTCTGAAACATGTACAGTATGCATTACAGTTTGGGCAGGTGAGGCAAATTACAATGAAAAGTACTGTCACCTGTAGTGAGATGATAATATCCCTAATATCAAATAATGCTCAGCTCTGTTTATCTGAATAGATTTGCCATTATTTTTTCATGAAGAGAAAATGAATTATTTCCATGAAGGAAACCAAAATACAACCTCTCTGTCATATTGTTCACTTTTTTCTTTTAGTATAATCTCTTTAAGCATTCTTTTTGCTTAATTATGTTAAGTTCTCTATCTAGACAAAATATCATGTTTTATGATAATACTATAGGTTTCCTAGACAAGGCCTGCAAGATTAGACCTGAAATGTCTCATGTCTAAATGATATTCAATCCAAAATGATTAGGAGTGAAAGTTGGCTTGTGGGTGACTTTCTAACCTGCACCCCCACCTGTAAATGCACAGGCATTGAGGTTGACTGATAAGGACAGACCTTCAGAAGCCTGGACAGCTCCGACATGATGATATCTGATGCCTTCCTTCCATAAGGGCATGTGGTGGACAGAATAATAACCCTCAAAGATGTCCACATTCTAATCTCTGAAACCTGTATATATATTAGGTCACATGGCAAAAAGTAATTAAGGTTGTCCTGAGGAGGTGAAAGCTGCTAATAAGCTCACCTTGAGATGTGGGAATTATCCTGGATCAGTCAGGTGGTAACAATGAAATCACAAGCTCCTTAAATATGGACAAGAGAGGCAGAACATGGAAAGGGACCAGAAGCCAAAGAAAGTGGGCAACTTCTAGAAGATAGAAGAGGAAAGAAGTGGAGGAAGAGGAGGAGGAGGAGGAGGAGGAGGAAGAGGAGGAGGAAGAGGAGGAGGAGGAGGAGGAGGAGGAAGAGGAGGAGGAGGAGGAGGAGGAGCAGGAAGAGGAGATTTCTCCTTTAGAGCCTCCAGAAAAACCTACTAATACCTTCATTTTAGCCCATGAAGATCCACTTCAAATTTCTGAACTACAGAACTACAGAACTGTAAGATAATCAATTTATATCATTTTAAGCAACTAAAGTTGGGTTATATGTTATAAGCAGCAATAGGTAATTAATATAGGACATTTCTAAATGTAAACCTGCTGCTCTGTAAATGTTAAATATTGCTTAATAATGTTACTTGGGGTGATGTGTCAATTTTACTTTTCATTAAAATTAATTTTAAAATGCTTTCAAAGAAATGTTTGTCAGATAAAAGAACCAGAAGGCATCTTGGCTTAATAGAACCAATGTGGCAAAGACAGTACCTGACATGTGATAGTTTCTCAGTCAATAGATGAGTTTTCAATTAAAGAATGAAGGAAGAAATAAACAGATATGGAACTGTTGGCTACTTAACTCAGTTTAGGATATGACATAATGCATTAATAGGTGCTATTCATTCAACATCAAATATTTAGTGAACAAATACTTAGTGTTGGCCTTTATTCTGATGGCAAACATAATATACTGACCATCATCTCAATTCTTGATATTCTGATTCCAAAATTCTTTGATATCATCAAGATCTTCAATACACTAACCCTACAAGCTCTTTTTGTCTTTTTATTATCTCCAATAGCTTAGCCCAAAACATTGGCAACATCTCTGAACTTTCTCTTTCTCTCACACTTTATATATTGATACAATTATTGATAGTTAGACATTCAACATACTCAGCTTTGGCCAGTGTTGTTCAGTTGTTAGAGCCCAAAACTAAAGGGTTGGGGGTTTGATTCTCAGTCAAGGGCACACACCTGAGTTGCAGGGTTTCTTTGTTTTGTTTGTTTGTTTTTCTGTTTTAATCCTTATTATTTTATTTTTTTAATTTTTTTTTAAATTATTATCTGTGTACATATTTTAACATTGCCCCCCCTCCCATACTAACCCTCCCTTCCCACAGTTTTGTGTCCATTGGTTGTACTTATATGCATGTATACAAGTCCTTTGGTTAATCTCTTATCTTCCCCAGATCTCCCTACCCTCCCTGCTGTAATTTGACAGTCTGCTTGTTGCTTTACTGTCTATATCTATCTTTTGGTTCATCAGTTTATAATGTTCTTTATTATCCATAAATGAGTGAAGTCATGTGGTGTTTCTCTTTCATTGACTGGCTTATTTCACTCAGCATGATGTTCTCCAATTCTATCCAGGTTGCTGCAAATGATGAGAATTCCTTTTTTATGGCAGCATAGTATTCCATTGTGTAGATGTACCATGGTTTTCTGATCCAATCATCTGCTGACGGGTACCTAGGCTGTTTCCAAATCCTAGCTATTGTAGATTGTGCTGCTATGAACATAGGGGTGCATATATCCTTTCTGATTGGTGTTTCTAGTTTCTTGGAATATATTCCTAGGAGTGGGATTACTGGGCCAAATGGGAGTTCCATTTTCAGTTTTTTGAGGAAACTCCACACTGTTCTCCACAGTGGTTGCACCAGTCTGCATTCCCACCAGAAGTGCATGAGGGTTCCTTTTTCTCCGCAACCTCGCCAACACTTGTTTGTTGATTTGTTGATGTTGGCTATTCTGACAGGTGTGAGATGGTACCGCATTGTTGTTTTGATTTGCATCTCTCGAATAATTAGTGACTTTGAGCATGTTTTTATGTGCCTCTTGGCCTTCCTTCTGTCTTCTTTTGAAAATATTCTATTAAGGTCCATTGCCCATTTTTTAATTGGATCATTCATCTTCCTTTTATTTAGTTGTATAAGCTGTCTGTAGATGTTGGAGATTAAACCTTTATCAGTGATAACATTTGCAAATATGTTCTCCCATACAGTGGGCTTTCTTGTTGTTTTGTTGATGGTTTCTTTTGCTGTAAAAAAGCTTTTTATTTTGATGTAGTCCCATTTGTTTATTTTTTCTTTAGCTTCCATTGCCCTAGGGGCAGTATCAGTGAAGAAGTTCTTTTGGCATATGTCTGAGATTTTGCTTCCTGTGGATGCCTCTAGTATTTTTATGGTTTCCCGTCTGATGTTTAAGTCCTGTATCCATTTTGAGTTTATTTTTGTGTATGGTGTAAGTTGGTGATCTAGATTCAATCTTTTGCATGTATCTGTCCAATTTTCCCAACACCATTTATTGAAGAAACTGTCTTGACTCCATTGTATATTCGTGCCTCCTTTGTCAAATATTAATTGAGCATAGTGATTTGGGTTGATATCTGGGTTCTCGATTCTATTCCATTGATCTATATGTCTGTTCTTGTGCCAGTACTGGGCTGTTTTGAGAACAGTGGCTTTGTAATACAGCTTGAAGTCTGGTATTGAGATCCCTCCTACTTTACTCTTCTTTCTCAGGATTGCTGTGGCTATTCGGGGTCTTTTATTGTTCCAAATGAACTTTTGGAGAGTTCTTTCTAGGTCAGTGAAATATGCCATTGGTATTTTAATGGGGAGTGCATTGAATCTATAGATTGCTTTGGGAAGTATGGACATTTTGATGATGTTGATTCTACCAATCCATGAACATGGTATGTTCTTCCATCTGTTTTCATCTTCCTCTATTTCTTTATTCAGTGTCGTGTAGTTTTCTGCATATAGGTCCTTTACTTCCTTAGTTAAGTTTATTCTTAGGTATCTTAATTTTTTGGTGCGATGGTAAATGGAATTGCTTTTTTACTCTCTGTTTCTGTAAGTTCACTGTTGGTGTATAGAAATGCCATAGATTTCTTGGAGTTAATTTTGTATCCTGAAACATTGCCAAATTCATTTATTAAGTCAATTAGTTTTTTAATGGAGTCGTTTGGTTTTTTTTATGTACAATATCATGTCATCTGCAAATAAGAACAACTTTACTTCTTCTTTTCTAGTTTGGATGCCTTTTATTTCCTCTTCTTGTCTAATTGCAATGGCTAGTACTTCCAGTACTATGTCAAACAGGAGTGGCGAGAGTGGCCATCCCTGTCTTGTTCCTGTTCTTAGAGGGAATGGTTTTAGTTTTTGCCCATTGAGTATGATGTTGGCTATGGGTTTATCATATATAGCTTTTATTATGTTGAGGTATGATCCTTGTACTCCCAACTTGTTGAGAGTTTTAATCAGGAAAGGGTGTTGGATTTTATCAAATGCTTTTTCTGCATCAATTGATATGACTATATGATTTTTATCTTTCAATTTGTTCATGTGATGTATCAGGTTTATTGATTTGTGGATATTGTACCATTCTTGCATTCCCGGAATAAATCCTACTTGGTCGTGGTGTATGATCTTTGTGATGTTCTGCTGGAGCCAATTTGCTAGAATTTTGTTGAGGATTTTGGCATCTATGTTCATGAGGGATATTGGCCTGTAATTCTCTTTCAATGAGTTGTCTTTATCTGGTTTTGGTATTAGGTGATGCTGGTTTCATAGAAGGAGTTTGGAAGTGTTCCTTCCTCTTGAATTTTTTGGAATAGTCTGAGGAGTATACGTTTTAGTTCTTTCTTGAGTGTTTGGTAAAACTCTCCTGTGAAGCCATCTGGCCCTGGGCTTTTGTTTGCTGGAAGCTTTTTGATGACTGTTTCAATTTCTTCCCAAGTCACTGGTCTATTGAGATTTTTAGATTCTTCCTGATTGAGTTTTGGAAGTTTGTAATTTTTCTAGGAATATGTCCATTTCCTCCAGGTTGTTCAGTTTGTTGGAATAGAGTTGTTCGTAGTATTTTGTAACAATCCTTTGTATTTTGGCGGGGTCTGTTGTTATTTCACCTCTTTCGTTTCTGATTTTGTTTATTTGAGTCCTCTCTCTTTGTTTCTTGGTTAGCCTGGCTAGAGGTTCATCAATCTTGTTTATCCTATCAAAGAACCAGCTCTTGGTTTTGTTGATCTTATGTATTGTTTCTTTGGTCTCTATGTCATTTATTTCCACTCTGATTTTTATTATTTCCTTCCTTCTGCTTATACTGGGCTTTTCTTGTTGCTCTTTTTCTAACTCTTTGAGTTGTAGAGTTATATAATTTGTTACCATTTTTTCTTGTTTTTTTGCAATAGGCTTGTAGGGATATGAACTTCCCTCTCAAAACTGCTTTTGCTGTGTCCCATAGATTTTGGATTGTTGTGTTTTCATTGTCATTTGTTTCCAGGATATTTTTAATTTCTTCCTTGATTTCTCTGGTAACCCATTCCTTATTTAATAGCATGCTGTTTAGTCTCAATGTGTTTGATTTCTTTGGATTATTTTTATTATAGTTAATTTCCAGTTTTATGCCTCTATGATCTGAGAAGATGCTTGATATGATTTCTATCTTATTGAATTTGAAGAGACTTTGTCTATGTCCCAAAATGTGGTCTATCTTTGAGAATGTCCCATGTGCACTTGAGAAGAATGTATATTCTGTGGCTTTGGGATGGAATGTTCTGAAGATGTGGATTAATTCCATCTGGTCTAGTGACTCATTTAGGATTGATATTTCTTTGCTGATTTTTTGTTTAGATGATTTGTCGAAGGATGACAGTGGGGTATTAAAATCTCCTACTATGATTGTATTGCTGTTAATCTCTCCCTTAATGTCCTCCAGCAGTTTTTTTATGTATTTGGGTGCTCCCATATTGGGTGCATATATATTTACCAGGGTTATTTCTTCTTGTAGGATTGCTCCCTTTAGTATTATGAAGTGGCCTTTATTATCTCTTGTTTTGTCCTTTACTTTGCTGTTTAATTTGTTAGATATAAGTATTGCTACTCCAGGTTTTTTTTTTCATTTCCATTCGCCTGGAAAACCTTTTTCCATTCCTTCACCCTCAGTCTGTGTGTACCTTTTTTTCTGAAGTGGGTTTCTTGCAGACAATAGATATATGGGTCTTGTTTTCTTATCCAATCTGTTACCCTATGTCTTTTGATTGGAGCATTTAATCCATTTACATTTAAAGTTATTATTGATAGGTACTCATTTGACGCCATTTTTATTCTATACCCTTGTGTTCCTTCTTTGTTTCCTATTTCTTTATTTTTACAGTAGACCCTTTAGCATTTCTTGCATTGCTGGTTTGGTGGAGATAAATTCCTTTAGTCTTTTTTTGTACAATAAATCTGTGAAGCTCCTGATTTCCCCTTCAATTTTGATTGATAGCCTTGCTGGGTATAGTATTCTTGGATTCAGACCCTTCCTTTGCATGACTTTGTATATTTCATCCTATTCCCTTCTGGCCTGATGAGTTTCTGTGGAGAAATCAGTTGCTAGTCTGATGGGGGTTCCGTTTATATGTAACTTTCTGTCTCTCTCTGGCTGCTTTTAAGATTCTTACTTTGTCTTTGGTGTTTGCCAATTTAATTATAATATGCCTTGGCGTCGGTCTTCTGGGATTCATTTTGCTTGGAACTCTGCGAGCATCTTGGATTTGTGTAGGTTTTTTCTTCTCTATCTCAGGAAAGTTTTCTGTCATTATTTCTTGAAATATGTTTTCCATGTCTACCTCAGTTTCTTTTCCTTCTGGAACCCCTATTATTCGAATATTGTTTTGTTTTGTATTGTCCCAAAGCTCCCGTAGGCTCTCCTCTCGCTTTTTTCTTTTTTTTTTTTTTTCTAGAAGCTGTCTAATTGGGTATTTTTTTCCATCTTGTCTTCTAGCTCACTCATGCGGTCCTCTGTTTCTTCTAGTCTACTCTTGATGCTTTCTATTAAGTTCTTCATGGTAGTGATGTCATTTTTTATTTCTTCTTGGTTTATCTTCATTTCCTCTTGGTGATTCTTCAGTTCCTCATGGTTCTTCTTCATTTCTTCTTGGTTATTGTCAAATTTCTTTTCCATTCTTTTTAGCCATCTTATGATCATTACTCTAAATTCCTGCTCTGGTAGGTTGCTTGCCTCTAACTCGTTTACTTCCTTTTCTGGTGATGCCTGCTTTTCTTTCATGTGTGGAATATTTCTTTGTCTGCCCATGGTCTCTCTTTTCAGGATGTCTGGTTATGTGGTTTTCTTTCTTCTGCATTGATTTAAAGGCACAAAATACAACACTTCCAAGTACAACACAAAAAGCACTGAACAGGAATGTATTTGCGATATTAATAACCTCTAATCAAGGTGATCACTAGAGAAAGGCAAATTAGGATGTAGGGAAGAAAGAAGAAAGGTAAAAAAAAAATTTAAAAAAAGAGGGATAAATAATGAGATAAAAAGAATAAAAGTAGTGTCAAAATGAAACTGGGAAACAGGATAAAGAGAGAGAGAGAGAGAAAGAAAGAGAGAGAGAGAGAGAGAGAGAGAGAGAGAGAGAGAGAGAGAGAGGAAGAGAGACAAGAAGCAGACTAAGAGAGGAAGGGGATACAAACTATATATATATATATATATATATATATATATATATATATATGGAGAAAATTCCCATGGAACAGCCACTAATCCCCACAAATGCCAGCAATAATACTTGGAGATTAATACAAACTACAATGTCCACTATTATTAAGCAAGGCTACGATAAACAGAAGTAAACAATAAACAAAAACAAAACAATTAAAAAATATTAAGCAACAATAACAAAAAGAGAATAAGCATATCAATTTCACTAAAAAGCATAAAAATTCAATATAATCAACATTTACGCAAACAATAACAAAAGGATAGAGAGGAAAAGAGTTGGTTTTTTTTTTTTTTTTAAACTAGTTAATATAGTGAAGAGAGTCATATTTATGCACTTGGAGCAAAGGGTTGAAAATTAGGTCTATAAGTATGGTGAGAATTTTAGCAGGGGGGTATACCGAAAGAATAGGGTAAAACTAAAGCCGGAAAGGGATAAGATAAACAGGAGATGAAAAGGGTAGAGGTTAGTAAGAGAATGATGGCATAAAGGTCGAGTTGAGATAGGGTTGAATGATGCTATAGTAGAGATTAAAATAGAATGAAGACTAATCCAAATGTAAAATGAAAGGAAAATAAAATGGTACTAAAAAAATGAAACAAAAAATGCAAAATAGCAGTAGTAATAATGATGATTGAAATTGAAAAATGTAATAATTTCAAAGGTAAAATCAAGTGAGGAAGAAAGAAAAAAAAATTTGTTTCTTAAGTAAAAGATGTAAAAAATGAAAATAAACTAAAAGATGTAAAAAACGAAAATAAAATATAGAAAATTTAGCATAAAAAATGTGCAGTAGTAGTCATTCACTTCCTCTGTTATTCTATTTGGCATGCCTATTCTCGGTCCTGACAGAATTGCAGTTCCCTGCGTTCCATTGCACCTCAGTTTTGTAAGCTAGTCCTTAAATTTAAGTGGCTATTTCTTAGTTCTTTGTGTCCGTTTACTTTTGATTAATTAAAAGTAATAAAAAAAAATAAAAAAGAAGAAAGGTAAAAAGGGGGGACAAATAAGTTTGTAATTCAGCCCCTAGGTGGCAGTGTTTCTGATTTGACTTCCCAGTCTTTTTGGCTGCTCTAGCCTTCTTTCTCTATGGCTGTATGTTTTGTATAGGAAAGCTGCTGAGTTGCAGGTTTGATCCCCAACCTGGTCAGGACACAGAAGAGACAACCAAATGATGTGTCTCTCTCACTTCTCACTCTCTCCTTCCTTTCCTCCTTCCACTTTCTTTAAAAATCAATGGAGAAAATATCTTCAGATGAGGATCAACAAAAAAAAAAAAAAAAAAAAAAGAAAGAAAGAAAAAAGAAGAAGAACAATAACAAAATTATACATACTCAGAATAAAAATAACTGAGAACCCTACTACTTAATAGCTACATCACTCTAGTCTGAGACAGTTTCATTATCAGTTTGTTGTAATAGCTTGTTGACCAGCTATTCTGCCAGTATTGACTGCCGATTGTCAGTTTGTTGACCAGCCTATTCTGCTTCAGTATTAGCTGCCGATTGTCAACACAGCAACAACAGGACTACTTCAAATGTAAATCTGAGCATGCTGTTCAAAATGCTCCAATGGCTTCCTATTTCAGTCCACATATAGGCAAAGTGATTGCAATAATCATCAAGATCATATAAGATTTGGTCCCTCGCTTATCTCATAATACTCTTCCCCTTGCTCTATCCATTTTGGTCACACTGCATCCTTTCTGTTCCTAAAATATGACAGGTGTATTCCTACAGCAAGGCCTTTGCAACTGCTGTTTCCTCTGCCTGGAACATTCTTCTTCCAGAAATTTGCATGATTTATTCTCTCACTGTTTTTAAAGAGATCGATATATAGATAGATATAGATAGATAGATAGATAGATAGATGATAGATAGATAGATGATAGATAGATGATAGATAGATACTAGATAGTCAAGCAGATATTAAATTCATTTTTTGTGTATTTGTTTATCCATACTAGGGATGAGCTTATTCCTACATATAGGGATAAGGGAAAGAACTTTGCCTTCTTTTTTTTTTTTTTTTTAAATATATTTTATTGTGTGTTTTTGTTTTTTTGTTTTTACAGAGAGGAAGAGAGAGGGATAGAGAGTTAGAAACATCGATGAGAGAGAATCATTGATCAGCTGCCTCTTACACACCCCCCACTGAGGATGTGCCCGCAACCAAGGTACATGCCCTTGACCGGAATCGAACCCCGGACCTTTCAGTCCACAGGCCGATGCTCTATCCACTGAGCCAAACCGGCTTCGGCGAACTTTGCCTTCTTGTTCATTGCTATATTCTTAGAACCTAGAACAGGGTAGTATTTAATAAATGTTTATTAAATAAGTGAATGTTTAAATGGATATGGAATTGAGGAATAAGTTAATTCAATAAAGGGTCATAGAAACCAAGAGTATCAAAATAATGACCAATAGACTGATAATATTCTCAAAAGATAAAAGTCATAATAAAGTTCAGAAAAGAATGTGGTTGCTTGTGAAACCCCTGGTTCATAGCAATTCCTCCCCTCAAATTTTTCTTCTTATGTCTTGGCATTCACACTATCTTATAATCATCCATTCATCCTGCTAAGAATATAACAAGATTCTGCTTATTTCCAATGCTATTACCTGGAGTATGATTTGAAAGTCTTTATTTATTTTTTTTCTTCTAAGTGAAAACATAGACTGCTCATAAAATTCAGGCCCTGCTGCATAGGCATAATTTTTAGACCCAGTAATCTGGAGTAAGCCTAAGTAACGGGAAAATTCTTGTCTTATGGTTTTCACTCTGAAGAAGTAGTACACTAGTTGGCCTCCTAAGATTCTGGAAACATCCTATGTCACAATTGGGAATACTGTTCCCACTCACTGAGAGATATGGAAGGCTGCCAGCTGTGTGTGTCAGAAAGGGTGTCTGCAGAAGGACCAGCCTAAATTGCAAGCAGTGCTGCCATGTCTGTCATATATCGGTTAGACCATATGTAGTTTAGAGATATCTGTGACGGGAAACCCTGTCTGCAGTTTATGGACAGTCACAATAGGAGGACCACAACATAGAACCCTAGGGTTCTGGTGCAAGGCCACATACAGCACGGGGAGTTACTCCTTGCCACCACCATACCACCCCTCCGCAACTTATTTTCCTCTTATAAGTTTCCTAACTAAAATAAACCAACCAGAAGACTGGAGGTGTTCTTTCCAGGTGGGATGGGATTTTTTCCACAAAGCAAATAGATGGAAATAGTGCCCAGTTGATTCTTGAGAACCAAACCTACCAGAATCCTGGTGGTTCACAGTGTCTCTCCTTGAGAATCGCCCTCAGAGGGAGTTACTTCATTCAACTTTACATACCTTTACACTATCAGCCCATGGCCAATGACTGGTTGACACAGCAAACAAGGACAAGGCCTAAAGGGACATGCCAACTCCAGAGTTTTCTAAAGGATCAGCTGAAGGCTCTATTGTGACTGTATCACAATTTAATCCCTCTCTCTGCGCAATGCTGCTTCCGTCACTCCCCCATAATTGATGTTTTAAAGAAAACTCCCCTATAAATCTCCTGCATGTCTTGATATCTTGACTTTGTCAATGAACTTGACCTAAGATGTATATTCCAAGATTAGATAGATAGATGGATACACACATATACATATGTAAAATCATTCAAGATAAGGATTGGTGGTGATGAAAGGTAAATAATTTTATTTTTTTGAAGGGTAGCAGTGTCATTAGGATGATATTTTTTATGAGAATATTTTTATCACTTCACACTAACCATAGAAAAATAAAATTTTAGAAATACCAAAGCTATTAACATTTTTTTTCAAGTTTTTAACAATTTTACATTATGGTATACTTACAGAATTAACTTAGATTCTAAAAAGGACAAAAATGACCTCTCTGTCTACTGAAAACAGAGCATTTTTCCAACTATCCAGGTCTTTTTTCTCTTAAGATGTGTTATGAAGATTTAGTACAAGAATATATCAACTGCCTCTTTGTGGTATTTTTAATTCATTGGACTTTTATTAAGGACTCCATCTTTTTCAGAAAGATACTTTTAAAGCACAGTTAAAGTGCAAGACAATCCATATATAGACTTTTTACATACTCTCCACCCCGCCCCCCAAATATTATAAATGTCTAAAAAAGGTATAAAATTTGGCTCCAATTCAGATTCAGTTTTCATTTCAACTCATGGGGCTTTCTACCACAGCAGAGGGTTCAGTTGGATTTAGGATTCTCAAGTTACTCCTTTTCGAATCATTGTCCAATACCTCAACCTTTTTATTTAGTGCCAAGTGTTCTCCAATTAATTCTATTGACTTAGATTTAGTGCTTCCTTGAGGGCATTTGTGAGAAGTTCATTCCTTTCTACTAACAGTTTAAAACATTTCAAAACATGAGTTTTGTTTTGTTTTCCTTCTTTATCTTTTTTGTTTGTTTGTTTTGTTTTGTTTTGTTTTGTTATTTTAGTATAAGTTCGACAGGTCTAAGTGACCTAACTTTGTAAATCTTAAATTTTATGAAAAATTTTATTCAGGCTAAAAATAACTTTAACACTCCCTAGCTATGAGGATACTTTTTACAAGGGAAAAAGACAAGGGAATAAGCTCCTTTAGAAAATTAACAGAAAAATAAGGTTAAAGAGGCCCTTTAAGGTCACCTGTTTTAGAAATTTCCTTCTTTGGTTTCAGAGTTGAAACCAAATCAGTAAAACGGGGACTTACTCAATCCATATTGGTATTTCCACTCATCAGCGGATCACTGCTTAATCCATAACAAGATAAAAGAGAACTCTATGCCTTGCTAAACAAACTGATCAAATTTTTGTCCTTATCTGGCCTCTCAGAAAAGTAACACTAGAGTTGGAGAGTTATTGTTGCTTAGGCTGAGTCAAAACAAAAGTTCTATGGTCAAAAAGAAAAGAAGTTACGTTAAACTTTTCCAAATAGGAAAACTCAGAATTTTTAATTCATAGGAATTAGCCTAAAGTTCAGAAGGTATAATGATAAAAATTTTGACAAGGAAACCATAAATAAGATGAAGGGGTAAAGTTCTCAGCTTAAAGAATTGAAACTGTGGACTCCTAAAGTAATTGGCTGGAGAAATCCTGAGCAAGGACTTACTCTTTTAATTATTCAAATCTAGACAATGAAGTTATTTGCTACCAAAAAGATAAAGGTCAAATATTCAATGATGATATAGGTTTAATTCTGTCTCTGATGCAATGATATCATTTAGATGCAACCTTTGAGTTTAGTCTCCTATAGAATAAATACAAGTATTGGGTTGCCAAAGCTATGTGTTCATAATTCAGTGGGGGCATTTAGACATTTTAAAATATAGATAAATGGAAATGAAAAAATATTTTGAAATGATGTAAAGATAGGTTGCTGACTTTCCTGAAAGAGGCAGGTGCTATTAAAAAAATAACTCATGCTATCACACAAAACCCACATTCCTTGTAACCAAGCATCATTTATATAATCTAATACATTATTAATGCTACAGAGAATTCTCAGGGTGTTGTGGAAGACAGGCCGGTGGCTCGGTAACAATTTTAACATGCAAGAAATAAAAATGCCTTTATTATTGTTTCAGCATAAACTATTTAAATAATTCATTTTAAAGAAAATTCTTCATCATAAATTCAGTAATATTTTTCTCCAATTGAGCACTGAGAATAATGAATCAATCAACAAAACAGTTTGCTTTTGCTAATCTCTGACAGAATGACATATTGGACTGTATTTAAAGCCCAGCATACCATTTATAAAACAGGATTTATGTGTAATTCGTTATGTTCTGACAAAACAAATGCCAGTAGAATACATAAGAAAATAATTCCTATCATCCTTTGGGATCAGTTATCTCAAGAAAGAAACTGTTCATGTTGGCATGAATGCAGCAGTTTCACTGTAATTATGTCTTTTAAATGTCACTGAATCAGAGACATGACCAACTGCTTTGACCTACAGTCTAGTTATAGGGTACCATCATTGCCAAACCCCTGCTTTAAAATTCCTTCACTTTGCTAGTTTAGTGCATAGTTATTCTTTTTCCATTGACTAACAAGTGGTGTTGTCCATTATTGCATGATTTAAAAATATGAAATTATTTAAAAATAAAGCTATCCATCATTTGTAAGGTAGGGGGTATAGGAGGGCAGTCTGATTTCTTGTGTCAATATGGGAACATAGGAGAAAAAGAGAATAAAAGACTGGCACAAAACCTGACCTGTAGCCTCAAATAGCAGGCTGCTAATTTGTCCAAACCAAAGACAAAATGGCAAAGAATAACATTCAAACATTTAACAGACACAGCACAGCAGGCACAACCACCGACCAAGTAGAATGGATACCAATTGTAGTGGTAGCCGTGTCCCCTATGTCTCTTGAAGTGCCAGGAAACAGCCTTCAGTGGCTAAATATTATGTACCTTTGGGAGCCGATGAGAAAGGGGCCTTGATAGCAGAAGGAAGTGAGGAGGACTTGGGGGTGAGAGGAGGTCCTGGCATTAATAGCTCTTTACCAACCAGTGGGAAGTGTTTCCCTGTTTTAGCAACTGCTATTCCCACATTGGTTCATATTATCTGAATGTCAATCCTGATATTAAGTCTGATTTCACTAACAATCAAACCAGGATTTCCAGACCAGAAAATAGCAGGTTCTAAGGAGATGGAAGAATGTATTGGTAACCCATACTACGGAGAAGAGTATGTATGTATCAAGCCAGTAAGTTTTCATGATTGGGCCTGAGTACAGGACAGCAGGGCTGAGACAGGACAGCAACGTGAGCAGCAGAGACTCACTGCAAAGCTGCCATTGGTTAACACAGTTGCTGTACCTGGCAAGGATCTCTAGGCCTGACAGGGAGTCCATCCTGGTGAGTGGGGAATGCTGAGATGAAGAACATTCTTGGATGCCAGGTGGTTTGCGCTGAGACACCCAAATTCCAGATCGCAGGACATGCTTTATGTGAAGTCCCATTAGATAACTGGTCTGGAGTGAATTAAGTGTGTCTTGTCCAGATAGTTCAGGATCCAAAGTAGGGATAAAGCCTCAGATGGGGCAGGCAGAGTGTCCAGTTATGGCCAGTTGATGAAGCTAGGAGCTGAGGTGTGGTTGAAACATTATTCTTAGCCTGTCTAAATTACCAGAAATCTTAAACACACACACACACACACACACACACACACACACACACACACATCTGCCTCATCCCAAAAGACTTTCCATATTTATTCCAAAGAGAAATTATCCAAAAGACTAATACAATAGAATATACACTTAAGGATTGTTCTAAGTCTTAATGAGACTATTATAACATTTCTCCCTTGATACGTGGCAAATACCTTGTAATTGTTATATACTTTGGGTGGGGTGTCCCAAAAATGGTATATACTCTTTAACAGCAAATAGAAAAATTCTGAAAATGAAAATGCATTTTAATAAACACTTCTTTTATAATTATTCAAAGTGTGTATATACTTTTTTGGGGGATACCCTCTATATGCAAATAAATATATGAGATGTCTAACAAAGTGTATGTGTCTCAGAATGATCACTTTTATCATAGAGAATTACTGAATGTGTAGTTGATTGAGCTAAATAATAATAAATGCCATTGAGAGAAAGAGGTGATAATATACTTGATGAAATATGCAATATTGACAATGTAGCAGTCCCTAATTGAGTAATTCTTAGGCTGCATGCCTTTGCATTATACTACCTACATACATTAAACATGGCAAAACTGTCAGCATCACTAATTCTGGAGATAATGTGTGCAGTGTTGCATGTCATTTAACTGACAAACAATTGGCAGGTAGCTTTTACAATAGCAAGATGGATCCTTGTATGGGATGTGTTGATTGCTTATGTCAGTCCCTTTGAAATTTAACAGCAGTTGTAATTAGAGCTGTAAATCTCTTCTAACTATAATTAGATTACTATTTATACCAATTGTCATTTAAAAAAAAAAAACAGCCTGAGACACTACTATGAAGTGAGAAAGATGAGGGAGGGCAATATGGTTTCTTTAAAATAATCATTGTTAAGAATTATAAGCATGTGGCTTTGCAGCTTTGTGAGTTGAAATAGTGAGTCTGAAGGAAAATATTTCAGAGATATGGCTCCATGTATCTTTAGTCTCTGCCCAAAGAAACAGATCTAGTCTTTTCATGGGCTTCCCTAAGATAGACCATGCAGTCAATAGTTCTCCCTATCTATATGCATGAGAACAAAATGAGACCAGGGAGTGTCTGTCATAGAAAACTGAGTTCTGCATTTCACATCTCATTAAATCTCCATTCCCTAGGAAAGCATCCTTTTGCTGGCTCTGTAATCCAGTGAGACTAGGGAATAACACTGTAAATGTGCCACTTATTTAGGATGCTGTTATGTTGCTGAAGGCAATGAATGGGTTCTCAACTTTTTCCTTTTCTCAATGTTCTTACAAATGCTAAATAAAGCCAAGGGAGATACCAGATTGTTTTCACATTAACAGATATTTTTTACAACTCACTCGTAGATTTCATAAGAACCAGTTGAAATACTATGACTCTGAGCAAGAAGGAAAATGTGTGCAATCTGAAAAGTGGGGTGTACTGGGTTCCCATTTCCCCCAAAGGCATTGAAAATCTGAAGTACTTTTTATCCTCTTAAGTTAATCAAGAGGATCAATAGGTTTGGCCAACTAGAATCATGTGAGACCCAGATCAAGATTTTCTCATCAAGTGATGGTAAAGCAGAAGGATGGATGCAATAAGAGAATAATAACCTCATGAGCATGGAAGGAGATGTTCCTTCTGACACCTGACATTGCAGGGCCTTGAGTAAAACATTATACTAGTTTGGCATTCTTCACATTCACTTCCATTTTCTCATATAGAACATGAGGACATTTTGATAGACTAGAGGCCTGGTACATGAAATTTGTGCATGGAGGTGGGGGGTGGTGACCCTCAGCCCAGCCTGCACCCTCTCCAATCTGGGACCCCTCAAGGAATGTACGACTACCCGTTTAGGCCTGATCCTGGTAGGATTGAGCCTAAACAGGCAGTGAGACATTTCTCTCACAACCCAGGACTGCTGGCTCCCAATGGGTCACTTGCCTGCCAGCCTGATCATCTCTTAACCACTCCCCTGACAGCCTGATTGATGCCTAACTGCTCCACTGCCAGCCTGTTTGCCCCTAACTGTCCTCCCCTGAAGGCCTAGTCAACCCTTACTGCCCTTCTCTGCAGGCCTAGTCATCCCTTACTGCCCTCCTCTGCTGGCCCATTTGCCCACAACTGCCCTCCATTGCAGGCCTGGTCCTTCCCAACCACCCTCCCCTGCTATCCATTTTGTGGTGGCCATCTTGTGACCACATGGGGGCAGCCATCTTTGACCACATGGAGGCATTCATCTTGTTTTTGGAGTGATGCTCAATTTGCATATTACCTTTTTTATTAGATAGGATAGAGGCCTGGTGCACCAGTGGGGGCCAGCTGGTTTACCCTGAAGGGTGTCTCAGATCAGAGTGGGGGTTCCCTTGGGGCTTGGTGCAACCTGAGCGAGGGGCCTGTGATGGTTTACATGCCATCCATGCCCCACAGTGAACCAAGTGGAGGCCCTGTTATCTGGGATTTATTTATTGTCTATAATTGTAACTTTGTAGCCTTGAGTGGAGGCCTGGGCCTGCCAAGGTGTGTGGAAAGCTTGGCTTCTTCCATTGGCGGGGAAAACCAAGCCTCCTGCTTGCTCTCTGACTGCATCTATCTTGGTTGGGGTTAATTTGCATACTCACTACTGATTGGCTGGTGGGCATGGCTTGTGGGTATAGCGGAGTGTTTAATTTGCATATTACTCTTTCATTAGATAGGATGGCCTTTATGGTATATTCTAGTTCTAAATCCTAATTAAAATCTCTAAAGTCTGTGAACACTTGGCTCCAGACTTAATGTGTAGTAAAAGTCTTCGAACTGGCTATTTTAAGGAAAGTAGCTAGCTGTGAAAGTGTTTCTCCATAGTTCCATTAGAGCAGAGATTCAAAATACTGATTTTAAAAATCCTATATAATAAAAGCCTAATATGCAAATTGACTGAACAGCAGAATGACTGGTGGAATGACTGGTTGCTATGACATGCACTGATCATCAGGGGCAGATGCTCAATGCAGGAGCTGCCCCCAACCTGCAGGCCCCAGGCCAGCCAAGGCAGTTGCCAGCGGGGGCCCCAATCATCCTGCCAGTCGCCCCATATATTAGCCCTGATTGCCTGCCAGGCCTAGGGACCCTATCAGTGTGTGAATTTTGTGCACCAGGCCTCTTGTTAAACCATAAAAATACTAGAAGAAATGGTAGTTATTTCTAAGATTATAACCTTGGAAAATAGAAAGTCTTTCTGAGTATGGCATACAGCCCAAACTACATAAAAGTAAAGCTGCCAAATTTTACAATAAAAAACTGTATCCCAAGAGTGAATTGTGGAATGTTCATCTTAGAATGTTTGGCTTGACTCTGGGTAGAGATGTCACATATGGATCGTTAAAATGTTTGGATTTGCTATTCTTAGAATCTCAGAAACACTCATCAATACAGCCATTAACTGTGAGATGTGTGCAGTGCAATTAATTATTAATAACAAAAAATCAAAGTTTGTGAATAATATACATGTTTTAATACAAATTAGAACAATGATAAGAGTATCTGTATATTTTTAGTGTCATGTACTTGCATTCTTATATATATGTTTTCGTGAGTAGAAAAAATGTGAGAGAGTTTCAGCTGGGACTTTGGGGTTTCACACCACAATTGTTACTTAAGTAAATACCATTCAACTGCTGTGTCATGATGGAAAAAAGTAAGTTGAGTGCTACTGCTGTAACACATTATTCTGCATGAATTCACTTAACAAGAGTCATGCTGTTCATATAGCAAGATCTTTTCAGACTTATTCTATAGTTGGTAGGTCTGCTTACTTTGGGTTTATTTAGTGCTCACTCAGTTAGAAGGTATGTGTACAAGTAAATACTCAATTTTGTGTGGGGCAATATTCCTGGAAATGATATCACTAATTGACCAAGCTCTGTGTGGTGTATAATCCCTAAAAGAATGCATTTTTGTCTAGCCAGATATTCTCCCAGCTATAGTTCACATAATGGTAGGGAAATTATTCCAGGATTCAGTGATATGAATGAAGTACTGTAATGTCAGAGAACTTCTACCAATCCTTTACTATTTACTGATCTTTTCCTCTGCATACTGGCCAATTTCTTGAAGGTATTTCAAGTTACCAAAAGACTTGCATTTTAATAATTATAATGTTAATCTCTATGTGGTAGGTCAAGAACTATCACTTTTATAAAGCTTTGTGGAGATAAATAATTGGCAGAAGGAGAGGCCATAATAGAATAAACAAAACTCCTTGCAAAATACTTTTAACTCAGAAAATCACAGAAAGAACTGATTGGATGAGAATATATATTAGTATTCAGGGATTGTTGGTGGGGAGAGAGAGAAGGCAGGGGTGGTCAGAAATTACTATGATGTAATGAATATATATTGAATTATTTATATATTAGAGATCCAGTGCATAAAATTCGTGCATTGGGGTGAGGGAGGAGTTTGTGGGTCCCTCAGCCCAGCCTGCACCCTCTCCAATCTGGGACCCCTTGAAGGAGTTCCATTGAGATCAGGCCTAAATGGGCAGTAGGACATCCCTCTAACAATCCAGGACTGCTGGCTCCCAACTGCTCACCTTTCTGCCTGCCTGATTGCCCCTAACCACTTCTGCCTGCCAGCCTGATCACCCCCTAATCATTCCCCTGCCAGCCTGATTGATGCCTAAATGCTCCCCTTCCAGCCTGATTGCCCCTAACTGCCCTCCCCTGATGCCTGGTCACCTCCAACTGCCCTCCCCTGCTGTCCTGGTCACCCCTAACTGCCCTCCCCTGCAGGCCTGGTTGCCCCCAACTGCCCTCCCTTACTGGCCATCTTGTGGCAGCCATCTTGTGTCCACATGGGGGTGGCCATCTTTGACCAGGTGGGGGTGGCCATCTTGTGTGTTAGAGTGATGGTCAATTTGTACATTACTCTTTTATTAGATGGGATTATATATGTGCTACATATAAAACTCAAGTTTTATGAATATATTTTTTTATAAACAAAGCTATTTAATTTTCTATGTGTATTATTATTTATAGTTATTTATATTTTTATTTGTATTTATTTATAATTATAAAATAAAACTTTTTTGTTTGAGATAGTAATGAAGAAGCATTTACTTATCTTCAGTAATACCCAAAGAAGTTTTTGAGTATAGAAAAAGGATTGAGTATGTTATTTTGGAATAAATTACATGTAAATAGTTGGTTTAAAGATAAAATAATAATACTCTACAAACAATAAACACCAGGTGGATGGTTTCAATTATTCTTCTGTTTGGCTAAGAAAAAATTTAAGTACACATTCTAAAAATGTGTTCAAATATGACTATCCATATCTATCACATTGACTGCTCTGCTTTTTATTAAAATAATCTGAGGAGTCCATGAAGAGAGTAGAGATAGGTATACTTTTATATAAGAACCTTTTTAACACCAATCATATTCACTTTCACACATTATCACTGTCTAAACTTTGAGTAACATTTATACATGAGTCTCTAATGGGCATCTCAGCAAACCACATAGCAACTAACCAAAACCAATGACCCCTTTAACCACACCTATTTCTCCCACTATATACATCACCATGCTCCAGGTTGCTGAAGCCAGGCAAGGAGTCACTCTGGTTTGTTGTTTACCCTCTATGGAATCTGCCTTCAAAATGTCACATGAATCTGTTCATTTTCCTCTAACTGAGCTGCTAGGCCAAATCACCATCATCTTTTCCCTGGTCTATTTATGATACTACAGATATCGCCTAACTGGTTTCACTTTTTCAGGTTGCCTTCCTGAGATCCATTCTCCATAGAGCAGCCCAATGATCTATGAAGCATAAATCAAATTAAGTCTGTCTTTTGCCTAAAATCCACAAGTAGTTTTCCATGACAGTTGAAACCAAACATAAACTCCTCATCATGGCCCAAAAGGACCTGTAAAACTAATTCCTGCCTAGTTCTTGGATCTCATGGACCATGTTTGCCTTCACTTTTTCTTGATAACTCTTTCCCTTCACTCCTTCTAAAGTTTGAATTTTGATATCACAAAGTTTTCATCCCGTCGGAAAAGGCAAATCCATCTGCCTATCTGTAATTTTTCAACCTTATAAAAATCTTAGAGGAGAAATTACCTATGAACTAAAGAACTGCGTAAATATATTTGTTCTCTTACTCAAGTATTTTTTATTATATTTTTAAAATATATTTTTATTGATTTCAAAGAGGAAGAGAGAGATAGAAACATCAATGATGAGGGAGACTCACTGATCAGCTGTCTGCTGCATACCCCCTACTGGGGATCAAGCCTGAAACCCAGGAATGTGCCCTTGACCAGAATTGAACTGGGAACCCTTCAGTTCATGAACTGATGCTCTATCCACTGAGCAAAACTGGCTGGGCTGACTCAAGTATTTTTATTTTTATTTATTTATTTTTATTTATTTATTTTTATTAAATTATTATCTCTGTACATATTTTAACATTGTCCCCCCGCTCCCTGATTCAAGTATTTTTAAAGCTCTTGTTTTTCCCTAACAAATGCTCCTGGACAAAACTATGTTTTATGTGTCCTTTTAGTTTTGACCCCTCTACATGGAGCAGTAATAACTATGTTGCTCTATCAAATCTTTTAAAGACAGCCTATTTCTTGTTTTATTTTCCCTCCAGCTTTATTGAAATATAATTGACATATAACAGTATAAATTGAAGGTGTAAAAAATAATGAACATATATCAAATGATATGTCAAGATGATTACCACAATAAGTTAGTTAACACATCCTCTATCATCTTACAAAGGTACCTTTCAGATCTACTCTCTTAGCAAATCTTAAGTGTACAATACAGTATTATTAAATATAGTCAACATACTAGCCTATTTCTTTTATATATTTTACTAAATTATTTTTAAAATGTGTTTGTAATAAGCAATGGAAATACTACTTTTAAATGGCCAAGCTTCACTATATTCTTTAATCATAGCTACTCAACACATTACATTTTAGTCATTCTGTAGTAACCTAATTGATTTAGCAACATAAGAAAGTTCATTTTTTAGTAGTTAATGATTCTCTTATAATCCCAGTCTTAGGGAAGGAAATTTTGGTAAGAGATAGAAGGTATCTTCATCAAGAAAACAACAAGAGAGCCCATTGCATGGGAGAACATATTTGCCAATGTTATATCCAATAAGGGTTTAATCTCCAAAATTTTAGGGAATTCATACAACTTAACAAAAGGAAGACAAACAATCCAATAAAAAAAATGGGCAAAAGACCTAAATAGACACTTTTTGAAAGTGGGCATACAGAAGTCCATGGAGCATATGAAAAAATTCTTCAAGTCACTAATTATCTTAGAGATGCAAATAAAAATGACTATGAGGTACCATCTCACACTGTCAGAATGGCTATCATCAACAAATCAACAAAGACAAGTGCTGACAAGGATGTAGAGAAAAAGGAACTTTTGTTTACTACTGGTAGGAATGCAAACTAGTGCAGCCACTGTGGAAGATAATATGGAGTTTCCTAAAAAAAATTAAAAACGGAACTCCCATTTGACCCAGAGATTCTACTTCTAGGAATATATCCCAAGAAACTAGAAACACCAATCAGAAAGCATATATGCACCCCTATGTTCATAGCAGTACAATTTACAACAGCTAAGATTTGGAAACAGCCTAAGAGCCCATCAGCAGATGAGTGGATTAAAAAACAGTGGTACATCTACACAATGGAATACTATGCTGCTGTAAAAAAGAAAGAACTCCTACCATTTGCAACAGCATGGATGGACCTGGAGAGCATTATCCTAAGCGAAATAAGCCAGCTGAAGAAAGATAAATATCACGTGATCTTACTCATTTGAGGAATATAATGAACAACATAAACTGATGAACAAAAATAGATCCAGAGACAGAGAAGCATTGAACAAACCATCAAACCTCAGAGGGAAGGCAGGGGAGGGGAGAGTGGTGCTGGGAGAATAAGAGATCAACCAAAGAACTTACACTGAGTAGCCAGATTAATATGATCTCTGAATGCATAATAATCTGGCCACTCAGTGTATTATCCTATATAATAAAAGGCTAATATGCAATTTTTTCCTTTGACCAGAAGTTCGACCAGCAGGCAGTTCAGCCAATCGCCCATGTCCCCTCCTCCAGCCAGGTTGGCAGGACCCCACGAATTCATGCACTGGGCCTCGAGTGTGTGTGTGTGTGTGTGTGTATATATATAATGAGTGGCCAGATTATTATGCATTCAGAGATCATAATAATCTGGCCACTCAGTGTATATGTATGCATGCTGGGGTTCTTGTCTCAGCCTTACAAAGGGTTCAGCATTCTGGAGAAAGGGGCTGATGCATAGATTCAAGAAGGAGTCCAAAGATAATTTTGAAAGGCATTGGGGGTCAGAGGAGCTTCAGCTAAAGGAACTGAAAGACTCTTCTTTTCTAGGACCCCATGCTATTTATTTAACACAACTTATCCTAAGACAAGATGGAGATATACACTTCAAAGGGTACGGTATCAAAGGATATACAGAAGCATTGTTAATTTGGGGAATAGCCTACAGCTGTTTAGGAATTTGGCCAACAGGAGGCAATAAAATGCCCTGAGCTGTCTGGCAGCACACAATCCTATTCAGGTTTTGGGGAAGTGCCCTTTAGTCATTTCCAATAGGTAAACTACATATGTGGCTCACCCTTGTTGAGCTGCCCAAGCTTCACCAACCTTCTGATGAAACTCTTGTAATTATTACATGCTGGAATTGGTTTCCAGCACATGCATATAAGCCTAACCAATGGACACAGACAATAGGGGAGTAAGGACCTATTCTGGGGAGTGGGAGTGGGTGGGGAGAGGTCAATGGGGTTAAAAGGAGACATATGTAATTCTTAAACAATAAAGAATTAAAAAATAATAATAATAATAACAATAGAAAAAAAGAATCAGCAGATATCATCCTGCATTGGATCTACTATATCTTTTAGATTCCCAAGTTTTAGAAAATTAAAAAGCAAACAAAACAAACCCAAGGTGGTTTTTATTTTTTATTTTTTATTTTATCAAATTCAACTTTGATTCTCAGGAAAGAGAAAAACTTCGGAAAAAATTCTCATAGAATAAGAAGCTGGTTGGATACTTCATAGCTCTTAACAAAAATTATTTTAATGGAGTGTAAATGAATCACAAACACATGGACTAAATTTCTCTCAAAAATCATATAAATTTAAAATGGAAGGAATATGCCTTTTGGAAAAATATATTATGGTTTCTACCACAAACCAAACATTTATATAATAGCTTGAGCTGTTTCACAATCTGAAAATACATCTGGATTCATCCAACCCTATGAAGTTGTTTTTTTCCCTTTGAATGAGTAAGTTCTTCGGAATCACGTAGAAAAGTTCAATATGGAAAATCTCTTATTTTCTCATTAGGAGAAATCTTCAGGTTCTCGGGTGTACTAAACACCTTTGATATTTCTAATATGTAAATAAGTAAACATTAGTTAACATATATGCATAATAGAAAATGCCTGTTCATCTAAAAAGGGCAATATACTGACATCTATACAAGCACCATACCAGAGACAGAGATCAACATTTAAAGGACATGAATAGGCATATTCCACTCTAAAACATTTGGCAGTGAAAAACTCATACTGAAAACAATTGAGGGTAATTTGATAAACTACCAGATTTCAGAGTTTGGACAATCTGGTTTGAATTTGAAATAAGTGTAAATGTTGAGCTTAGTAAAAAGTAAAGTTTTAGTGGGTTTAGATTATTAAATACCAAAGATTTTCAGGAAAAAAAAAATCTGCCCTAAATAAATTTGCCACTGTTTTTTTGAAAACTAAAGTCTTCCTGTCATCCAATGCTTCAGCTTCCTAGAGTTCCTAGAGAAAATCTTAGTAACTTTACAAGTCTCTAGTTCATCTCCTATTGAAATTCCCTCTTGGGGTAGACTTAGTAAACCTTCCACCCTGAGCTTTCAGCTTCCTTTGGGAAGATAATGTCAAGAAGGGAAGATAATATCATCTGTTCTCACTCATTCAAACATTATGGATCCATTTTCATGAAGTGTTTGCTTTTGTTTTTCTTCCTTTTTTAAAAACAGTTTTTGGCCATTTCTATGTTTATTCACAGAGATGTTGTACTTTGAAATGGAACAATAGAAGGTGTAATCATTACATAGGCACATAGAACTTCCAATCTACTACAATTCTAAGAAGGCAGGAAACCATTTCTTATTATTTCATTGCACATCCTGTTGTGCCCATGGTATGAAGATAATAAAAAAGCTTCTAATGTAACTTCAAACCAGCAAGTCATAGTAAAATAATTAAATATTTTATTGTGGATAAAAGTATGCAGGAAAGAAGACGAATGCATTACTTTCTCTTTCCCAGGGCCGCTTCTTCCCTTCCTTTTCTCCCTTGCCCTTCAACTTCAAAGATAGAAATTGGTTTACCTGTACTGTGTCTTCCTATAAATCTCTAATTTTTTTTTGTTGCTTTTAATCCTCACTCGAGGATAATTTTCCATTGATTTTTAAAGAGAATAGAAGGGAGCGGGAGAGATAGGAGAGAAACATGAATGGGAGAGACACACATGGATTAATTGCTTCCCGCAGGCTCCCCGACCTGGCCAGAGATGTGCCTTGACCAGAATAAAACCTAGGACCCTTCAGTCCATGGGTCCAATGCTCTATTCATTGAGCCAAACTGGCTAGGGCTAAATCTCTAAACTTTATAGATAATTCCATTCATGTATCCATGAGAACTTTAGGTTTGCATTTCCCTATGTTATATTTTGCCACTCTAATTTTACTCTCAGTGGTTAAGCAAGGAGTTGGAAATACCTATTTTAATTAATTTCAGTCTTATATCCATGGAGAAACTTGAAGTTAATCCCACTAAACATGCTATTTAGTAGGGTTTTATTCAAAAGATCTACATATTTGTCAAATTAAGTACTATGGTTTAGGTCATTTTTACCACTACTTAGATGTTAGCCCACAAACCAGAAGCAAGTCTAATTTCTGTATAGAAAAAAAAAGTAAATTTAATTTCATAATGGAAAACCTATTTTCTCAGCAATTCTAACATTGCTAAAGTGTAAACCATAAATGGTATGATGTTTAAAACTAAACTTTGTAATCCTGCCTCCGAAAAAAAGAGCTAAATTTTAGAAAATGATAAAGTATGCGAAGAAAAAAATCAATAGTTTGTAAAGCTAGGCTATATCCTTGGCAGTTTCATGCTAAAAATTTAGCAATTGCCAGTGGAAATTGATTCCAGTGTAGATAAATCAAAACAAAGCTTCAATACAAATATTTTTAGTTGACTGTGCACATATTTCTATGTCTGCCTAACTTGGCTAACAGACACCATAGACTTACTCTCCCAGTGCATTTATGTGGAAAAAGTGGGTGACAAATAATGGTTGCCATCTTTCAATTTTATTTTAAGACAATGTAAAAGTTAAACCTTAATCCTAACCAATCTTATTACTCTAATTATAATAGCATATTTTAGGTGAAAAAATTATGTCAACAGGTTAATTAGTTAGGGAATTTTCCATGGGAGAACCTTAAGGAAACAAAAGAAAAATACTGGTTAAAATTGATCATTTTAAGACCACAATTCTGATAAAATTGTATGCATCAATTAAACATTCATATTTTTTTCCACTTTATTAATTAACTATTAGAATTCAAACCAGCATGTCAAATAATTATACCTATAGGTATTAAATCAAAGCAAAATATAACATAGGGAAATGCAAACTAAAATGTATCTCAAAGGAAAAACTAACATAGACATTTGCTCTGTATGATAGGTGGCTCTGTAATGAAAGTGGGTACACCTCCACATTTGTAATAATCTGAACAATAAAGATTTATTAAAAAAAAAGTGGGTATACCTCATTTTAATTATTATCAGAAGAACGCATGCAAAAAAAAAACAAAAAACCCTCTAGTTTTATTTTCTTAATCCAGCTTTTATACTCTGGGATTATTTAAAATAATAATTACAAACTGTTTTACTTGAGTACTTTGAGTGGTTTTTTACCAATACTTTGAGGAATTAGCCTTGATCTTTAAAGAATCTAATATAGATGTAATTTAAAACATTGCAAACATCCTTCTTCATACTTTGTCTCTCTATCTCTTTCTTTTCTTCACTTATTTCTGATTTACTTGTTTCTTGGTCTATTTGCCCTACCCAACCATTTTGTCCCCTACTCTCATCATTCTTCTCATTTTATTTTCTTTATTTTATAAATCAATATATTCTCAGAAACCTGTATCTAAAATCGTACCAGAGCTCCCTGGACTTGGACTTGGGAAATCAAAGCCATAACATTCTGGCAATCAGACCAGAGCCTCATCTAGAGACTGCAAATTAATAAATGCTTAAAAGTTGACTTTGAGCCCTGAGACCCGAAATTTTAACTGCCAAATGAAGTGAAAATAGCAGCAAGTAATTGAATCTGAAGACTTCTCTGAAAGTTTTAGAGGCAGGATTTGAGCTAATGAATGTGGCAATGATGTTCCCTGTAGAGACAAATAAAACTAGCTCATCATTCAAGTTTACAAAGTTCCTCCTCAATGTTGTTCTTGAAAAGTTTACACACATTCATACATATACAAATATGGAAACACACACTAAAGGTTAAAACTACCATTAGAAACTTGGAATTAAATTCTCTCCAGATTCTTATACCACTGTCTGACTTCTGAATAACTCTCTCCATACAAAGTGTCTTCCCAGTGTTTTCAACCCAGATGCAATCTGCCCTGCTGATTTCTCCTGGGACATACTAATTTCATCCAGGCATCTGAGAGCTAAGCAAAGCCTGTATAAGGCCTTGAAGGACAACACATCTCTTCTGTAATACATATGCCTTTCTTTTTCGAAATATAACAATTTTTGATTATCTAAGGCAATAAATTATTTTCCTTTAGTTATACACTTTCAACTAATTTGCAACTTCTTTCAGACATCATAAAACCTGGACATTAACTGAGCTTTGTTTTATGTTAGCATTTTTTTTTTAAATCTGAAGTTCTACTGTACTATAGGGACCTATAATTAGAAATGTCACCATATGTTAGCACCCAAACTATTTATGAACTTATCTGTTCAGTTAAAATGTCAGCTATGAAGATGCCATGCAAAGAATCACATTTATTTCTATGTTTCTAACACTCATGCAAGTGGGAGAAATAAAAATTTTTAAGTAAGTCTATTGTTCCTTATTACCAATTTATTATGACAATGAGGAACATAAAGAAGCTAACTTATCCTAACTTATCCAATTACGGATGCCTGATTCTGAAGCTGTGCTGGATCTAGGTTCTTTTAATAGTTCTCAAAATAGTTTTTTTTTTTTTTTTTTTTTTTTTTTTTTTTTTTTTTAATCCTCACCTGAGTACATTTTTCCATTAATTTTTAGAGAGTGGAACGGAGAGGAAAGACAGAAAGGGAGAAACATCAATGTGAGAGAGACACATCTCACATTAATTGGTTGCCTCCTGCATGTGCCCTGACCAGGGCAGGGGATCAAGCCTACATATAAGGTACATGCCTTTGACCAGAATCAAACCTAGGACCCTTCATTCCATGGGCCGACACTCTATACACTGAGTCAAACCAGCTAGGGCTGTATTATTTTCTTTAAAATTTTTTTGATCCTGGATTTTAGTTTCTTTATGGCCTCTAGATCAGTGTTTCCCAACCTTTTCTCATGATGAGAATCACCTGGTGGAGTTGTTAAAACACAGATTCCTGAATCCCAACTAAGAAGTGCTAAACTAGAATTTTTGAGAGCATATAGGTAAAATTGCATACCTAACTTAGTGCTCTGTATATAACATCTGTCTTAGAGCACTAGTTAAGTATACAATTTTACCTATATGTTCCCAAAAATTCTAGTTTAGCACTTCTTAGTTGGGATTCAGGAATCTGTGTTTTAACAACTCCACCAGGTGATTCTCATCATGAGAGAAGGTTGGGAAACACTGCTCTAGATGATATGAAGATACCTCAAACCAGATGGAATTTACCAGTCTATCACATCAGACAATCCTTCCTATCAACCCAAACACTGGCTAGATTTAATCAAAGCTATTGGTTAAAAAGAGAAATTCTTATTATTGAACAACTTTTTCATTTAAAATATCTGTTTGTCACAGAATGTTTAAGTAGATTATTATTGCTTTCTCCATCCTGATGATGATAAATTAGTTAGAGCTCTCATTAAAATGCGGTTACTGAAACTATAAAATTTGACAGTTGTACTAGAGTCTAAATTAGAGGCAAATAATCCTATTTTACTCTAATGAGAGGAGTTAAAATTATACTTTGGTTAGTGGTAATCCAATAAAAATAAGTGATGTTACAGTTGTGTGTGATGCTAGAACCATAAGTGAGTCCCTCTTCTATAACAAAATCAACTAATAAAAGAAGCACAGCCCTATTGGTTTCCACACAAACTGTTTGCCCTTTCTAAAGGCTCATAAAAATAAGATGTTAAAATATTTTAATTAATAAATATTCATATTCATAGGTTATTTTGGACTAATCATTGTGTACTTATTATTTTAATTTTCATGTTCAAGTAAATCTTAAGAAATCTTTGTCTACTTATATGCAAATCATGAATTAGCTAAAGTAATTAATTTTTAACATACAAATGTTATTATTTAAAACTCTCTAAAACATTTGTAGATAATGTGCAAATTTGTAAATAATAAGATATTGGATAATCATATTTATTGATAAGGCATATTTATATTAACCCAATTCCAATCTTTATATATATAAGGCTAATATGCAAAGTGTCCCCTTGGGAGTTCGACCTGGAGACTGGAAGTTTGATTGCTCACTATGACATGCGCCAACCACCAGAGGGTGGCGTGGAATATGACAGGTGACCAGTGGCAGCGGTGGGGTGCTAAGGGAGTGAGGGAATGAAGAAGATGTGGGGAGGCGGGGAAGCTGGAAACCTGATCAACCCTGATCATTGGCCAGGCCTAGGGACCCTACCCATGCACAAATTCCATGCACCAAGCCTTCAGTTTTATAATATTTAATGAACAATATTTATGAGCAAGGAGATAAGTAGTTAAGAGGACTGAGGTGTCTTCATAATAAACTATGAGACTCTGAATGTCTTGACTCTCTTACTTTGGAAAAGGCCAGGATAAATCAGTTAGATGCTGTGTTGAACAAGTATAAATTAGAAGAATAGATTTGCCTTCACCCTCAATATCATGAATAATATCCTGCATTTTGATAACAAAATAAGAGGCATACTTAAGTTTGTGGTAGATATTATATCTATATCAGTTCAAAAAACATACATCTCAAAAGATTATACTTTTTAAATCAAGAATATTTGAGCTGAAACTGGTTTGGCTCAGCGGATAGAGCGTTGGTCTGCGGACTGCAAGGTCCCAGGTTTGATTCCAGTCAAGGGCATATACATTGGTTGTGGGGTGTGCAGAAGGCAGCTGGTCGATGTTTCTCTCTCATCCATGTTTCTAGCTCTCTATCCTTCTCTTTCCCTCTCTGTAAAAAATCAATTATATATATATATATATTTAAAAAAGAATATTTGAGAGAACTAAGTGACTTTGTACAAGTAAAGCACTTAGAAAAAGTCTTGGGTTGGCACATAGTAATATCTCAATGAATGTTAGCAGTTTTTATTATAATAACAGGACAGAGACTACAAAATCATTTTAGCTATAGCAATTCAGATTTGCTATAAAGGCACCATGGAACTAAGAATAAGAACCTCAGAAAAATGTCCACAAATATTGTTGGAACATTTTTAATACACATCACTCCCCAAGGAGCCAAACTTAATAAAGAAGGGGACAATAGTATGGCTCTTAACTCTGTCAAAGTCCATTATAAGACATTACTTTCATATCAGACATGACAGTTCTCCAGTGTATAAAAGCTTATCCCCAAGGGACAGCAGTCTGATAGTGTAGTGAAAAGGAACACATGCCCTGTTGACCTTCTGCTATAAAACAATTCACCAAGGGTCAGAGAGAAGAAATAGAATTTTTATGCAGACTTTATGAAGTGAACTATCTTGAACCAATGGAAATTTCTCAATTTCATTTCAAGAATCACAGCATAATAGCAGCACTTTAAGAATTTTCATTAACACCCATAGCTTGTATCCTCTTTTTAAAGCAGTTATTGGTGTACTATATATGAGGCTTTGATGGCATCAAATAATGCCCTCCAATAGAGCTGGTTGACCTTGATGTAAAAAGCTAAAACCAAAATGCTAGGGAGAAGGTCCCCAGAGCTCAATTCAGCAATACAATTTCTTTGACTTCAAGTTCAGAGATGGTGACCAAAGAAAAGACACAGTTATGTTGGCACCTTTTAAATAAGGGATCCCTATTTGACTCTGGACCTAAGTTTTTACTCTTGAGATGGTTCAAAAGAACCTTTGCTATCATTTTCAACCTAACAGATTACATTCTAAACCTTAAAAGCAAAACAGCAATCCAAACATTCTAGTCCTCCTCACTAAGGCAAAAAGAGAACATGGTAAAGTGGAAAAGTGTAGAAAGCATAAAGTAATATTTTTTAATACCTAATATCTACAGAAACCATGATAGGTACATACAAATGTTACTATGTGAAACTCTCTAAAAGCAATTTCTTAAATATATAATTACACTTGTCTTAGAAATTAGCAAACTGAGCCTCAAAGTGATTAGATAACAATGATAATTTCACAGAGCAAGTTTGTGGTGTAAGTACTGGGTTGAAAACAAAACATACCTGTCTACTCCTAGTTGTTCTACAGAGCAGCTATATCATTGAAAAACAAATTATTCCTCTGGGTTTATATCCTCACCTTTAAAATGAGGAGGTTTGGCAAACAGACTCTAGGCTGGCCCCATGATCAAGTCCTTGTGTGATGTGTTCTTTTGGAGCGTGTTCAAGATCTGAGAATAACTTTTAACCAAGAGCATACAGCAAAGGTGACAAGAGATACATGGTTACATTTTATGAGAATATAACCCTATCTTAGAGGAGAGTTTCTTGATGGTGTAGAGCAAGCATGTCAATCTCAAGGCCTGCTGGCCGCATGCAGCCCACAACGAATATCTTTGTGGCTCAGCCAATATAATGGTATGTAAGAAACATTTTAATAAAAATTTTGTATCCTGTTATTCATAATTATTAACAACCAACTACAACTTTCGCTAATGACTGATTACTAGAATCATGTTGCATTCATTTCCCTTACTCACCTTACGCACAGGCACACTATTTCTCTCCACTCATAGTAGCAGCGAATATTTTAGCTGCAGTTTGCCACATCCTTAGTCTTGGGCTGACTTGTTTGGTGTGCACAATAGGAAATATTTCACTTTCAGAGAACAAGAAAAATAGGTTTATTTGCATTACGCTTATTACTTTGTGCAGTTATTCAGTGTCTGGTAAGTTAATGTTCAAGAAAAATATTAATTTGTATTAAAATGTTCTGTTATTTTATGCTAACAATTACTTATTTCAGCCCTTTGTATTCAGCATGTCTCTATCGAAATAAACCTTCATTTCTATTAAAATTTAAACTTTTGGTTTTTTGCAGCCCACATAAAATTAAACCTTATTTCTTTGGCTCGTCTTAGCCTTTGAGTTTGACATGCTTGGTGTAGAGGGAGCAGGCTGAGATGTGAACTGCCACATGGAAAAGGCCCTACAAGAAAGAGCTGAGAGCAGCTTCTGGCCAACAGCTGGCAAAAAAGGTAAGAACCTTGGTAGCCTGCAAGAAACTGAATGCTCCCCAAAACCATGTGAGCTTGGAATGGATTTGCCCCAAGTGTGAACCCAGTCTTGGCTACCCCTTGGTTATAGCTTTGCTGAGGACTTCATCAAGTCATGTCCACATGTAGTCTGAAAATCATAATACCGCTGGCTTTAAAAATAAGGACATGTATTATCTCCCATAACAAAATGTGCAGATACTGGGCAAATTTCAGGGTGGTTGGTTAAGTAACTGAATAGCAAAGACTGTGAATCTATACCAACTCTCTACCCTCAGTTCAACTCCCCTAGTGTACAAAAACTGCAGCAATTCCACCCTTCACGTCCAAACATAAGAATACTGAGGAGCAAAGAAAGGACCACCTCTTCCTTACATCTTTTTTTTTTTTTTAAGAGTAAACTTTTCTGGCCCAGCCAGTGTGATGCATCAACCTATGAACCAGGAGGTCATGGTTTGAATCCCAGTCAGGGCACATGCCAGTGGTGCAGGCTCAGTCTCCAGTGTGGGGCGTGCAGGAGGCAGCCGATCAATGATTCTCTCTTTATTGATGTTTCTAACTCTCTCTCCCTCTCCCTTTCTCTCTGAAATCAATAAAAAATTTATATATTTTAAAAAAAGAGTAAACCTTTCCCAAAACTATTCCCAGAAGAAACCCTTCACATCTTTTCAATAAGAACTGGGTTACATGCCCTCCTTCAAACCAATTACTTGCCAAGGGAATTGGGCCAGACAACATGATTTGTTTATACCAATCAGGGGTTAGTTACCCCTAGTGTTGGGGAGAAAGACCCATATTTCACTGAGTCATAGTGGGGGCCTGCACACTATGACTAGGGCTTGCTAGTCAGAAGGAAGAAATAAAAAGTGATTTAGGGTGGGCCAGAGTAGGGGCATGGCACAAATAACAAAGTCCCCTTTAGCATTAACATTTTTATGATCCCATGGATAATCCAGGTGGAAAACTATTTGTTCAACTGGTGTTTTTCATACCTGTCTAGTAGACACGATAGTCTGCACTCAGTATATACACTGTGAATGAGACAAAACAATCACTTTCTTCAGAGTGTACAGTTTAGTGGGGAAGTTATGACAGGAAATTTTAGTGCCAGCAGGGGTAAGTACAGACTACTGTGAGAGCACTTACCCCTATGGGACAATTTCCTAAAGGAAGTCCAAGTGCCTTTCTTGAGGTTTCTTATTGATGCTTTGGTGGTACTGGGGAGAAGAGTGTGCTATTGTATGTATGGCTAAGGCCTTTCATATCTTCCAGGAAATGAGATGTAAATATGGGCTACCAAGAATGTCTTCGTATGACTAACACCCTAGAACTGTTCGCTCCAATACATAAGCCAGTAGAATATATGACTATTTAAATTTAACCATAAATTAATTAAAATCAAATAAAAGCAAAATTGTAGTTTTTCAGTTGCACTACCCATATTTCAAGTGCTCAATAGGCATATGTCGCTAGCGGTTACCATATGGCAGTGCGGATATAGAACAGCTCCATCACAATAGGAAGTCACAACAAACAATGCTGTGCAAGAGCTTGGAGAAAGCCTCAAAAACTTCAAAACTTACAAGTATTTCCACTTAGTGTCTCACACTTCTACTCTAGCAGTTACATTATGCTGTAATTATCAATATTTTTCAGTTCCCCCCAATGATTTCTCAAACTCAGTTACAGTTTCCATTATGGATTTTTGTCCTCCTCATATATGAGACCTCTAGTCTCTAGTAAGACTCTTCTCCCACCTAAAACAAAGCTGGCAGAGTGCAATAGGTTTCCATTGGCATTCAAAGGACAAATGGGAAGAGTTGAGGTGACAATGTGACAGAACAGCCCAAGGATACTAATAGGGAATGGAACAGCCTTGAGTTCTTGGGCAGATTTCTCTTATAGATACACTTTTGGCAGCTTCACAGGTTAGTCATATATATGTAAGAGCAGTTGGAGGCTTAATGGTGGCTCACCTCTAACTAAGACCCTACTTGGTGAAGGATGGTCATCTTCAGGCTGCTCTACTCCTCACTTCAAATGTGGGAGGAAAAACCTGATTTACACATATCTAGTCAATGTTAACAAAGTCGTAGGTCATAGGGAGAGAAAGGATGTAATTGTTGCCTCTTATCTAAATCAGGTCTTAAGACATAGAATAAAAAGACAATTAGTTCCCTACCACTTAAGTCCATAGTTTGAGGACTCAAGCGGTAGGGAACTAATGGCTTGTTTGATAATATCTCCATTCATTTTAATTAATGTTTTCCAGAAGATACTATGAGTGTGGTTACTTCTTTTAGCATTTGGGACATTGTTAAAAGATATTATCATGTTCTCTCATCATGCCTTTTTGTGACCCAGAAGAGGGCATATTAGAATTTTAAAATCCTATACATTTGTTTTCAAAGTGCCTGAGCACAAAATAATGCTGCCAGTTCAAATCCAGATGCAAGTGAGGAAGATTAAAAAGGGACAACACTTGCCCTAGCTGGTTTTGCTCAGTGGATAGAATGCTGGCCTGCAAACTGAAAGGTCCCGGTTTCGATTCTAGTCAAGAGCACATGCCTGGGTTGTAGGTTCAATCCCCAGTGGGGGACATGCAGGAGGCAGCCAATCAATGATTCTCTAATCATTGATGTTTCTATCTCTCCCTCGCCCTTCCTCTCTAAAATAAATTTTATATATATATAAATGAAAATAATAAATAAATAAAAAGTGACAGTACTTTTTGGTCAGAGAAGGCAGCATCTTAACAACCAAAGGCAGAGAATAACTGTTAAATGAGTTATAAAAATATATGCAGGAAATGGGCAAAAAGATAAGGAAGCAGTGCTGTGGAAAGTGGGATGAGAGACACAGTGAACAAGCCTCATGGAAATTTCCAGCACATACACATCTGCTAGGCTTCTGGCCTGGAAGAGTCAAAGACACAGTGAAAGTCTCTCAAAGAAATAGAGAGAAAAAGAAAAAAATGAATGAGCAGATTATATTGATAGAAAGGCAGAGAGAATAAAAGGACCTATTACCCACTCCACTTGCCACAATATCAGGGGTTTACATTAATATCTAATGCAGAGATGTCAAAACAAAAATAGAAATTGTAATAGAAAATGAATCCCTGGTTTCTTTTTATTAATTTTACTAGGGGCCCAGTGCACGAATTCATGCACCTTAAAAGATCTGTGGGCCATGAGGCTGTAGTAGTCACAGGAATGAGTCTCAGTCCATCCTCTGCGCCCCCACACAGCCCCTTCTGCTGCAGCCCCCAGTCTCTTGTCTGCCAGCAGCCCTGCTCCTTCCCCCCGCTGGATGGCGCCTGTCCTGCTTGTATCCACTGAAGGCACGAAGCAATTGGGGCTGGCGCCAGGAGTAGATGCAAACAGAGCCAGTGTTGTCAGCACGTGTGAGCAGCGGCTGCTGCCCTGATTGCCCCTCAGGATCAGGGGGAGGTGGAGAAGGCCTCAGGAGTGATTAGGGCCAGTATTGTCTGCTCATACCCACTGATGGTGCCAAGTGATCGGGACCAGCACCAGGCACCAGCAGTGGGTACGAATGGTGTCTCTAGCACTGGCTGTGAGTGTGAGCAGGGCTGGGGCCAGTGTGGCAGCAGGTGCAAGCACCGGGCAGGACTGTGGTGCATGGGAGCAAATAATTTTTAGTAATCCCCAGAGGCTCACCTCGATGACAGTGACTGGTGCCCCGCCATGGTCTGGCGCCCTGCTCACCTGCTCCACCATCCTATCATGGCCAATGCCTGCCATGTTCCACACACATGGATCCTGATGGTCAGTGCATGTCATAGCGATCAGTTGTTTGGGTTGTTCAGTTGTTCCAACATTTGATCTATTTGCATATTAGCCTTTTATTATATAGGATTGAACTTGTTGGTGACCAGAATTAAAACCAGGTGGAGAAAATCCCCAATACATTGTGGCTCATGCTGGCATATTTTACACTCAGTGGCTCTTGTGGCCCATATAATCTGGAAAACAGCTCAGACTGCAGGATGCTGGAAAGGTGATCTAGCAGGTCATGAATTCCCTTGTTTGTGAAAAGCTCTGCCCCAGGCAGCTTTACACCTCTCTTTGCATTTTCTCCTCTTTCAGTGAACTTGGCTAACCCCTGTCCTATCATGAAAAACATATCTTTACTAGAATTATAAAACGTTCAGCAATAAATTGAAATAATAACAATGATAGCAATAGATGCTGCCAGGGCACATATTCAAAAACTATAATCATCTGAAGCTAGGAGGAGCCAAAGGGTGTGTTTATTTTGGCCCACATTCCAGCAGCACGCTACCTGGAGTCGCCAGCTACATTTCTGTCAACAGAAAGAAACTATTATAATAAAATCCATGTTAATCAGGAAGTGTGACCGCAGTGAGGGATGCTGAGGAAGTGCTGTTTTTATAATGCATTCTGAAAACGTGTCCTGAGCCCATCAGTGACAATAGGAAAATCCCCAGTCCATCTATGCACTCACCTGCAAACCCCAGAGAGGGCAGAAGTCGGCTGAGTCTGCCTATAGCACTTGTCTTCTTATGCATCGGTTGATATCGTCAAAGCTCTTTCAGTGTTTGAGAATGATCAGTACTCCTTTCTTGTCACTTTAGATTTCTTTCTTATGTTTCAAGTCCTTTATTGCTAACTTATATTTTCCCTCTTAAATTCTTACATTGGATGGGCCCTGTATTTCAACTACATGTGTAATGACCCATATACATTTTCAGTATGTTCATATACTAACAAAGCTAATATGCAAATACAACTAAAAGAAGCAGGTTTCCAGGAACTCTGCCTACCTTCCTTCTGCTTCTGGGAAATTCCCTGACAACAGAGCTTCAGGCCTCATACCACCTGCCTCCTTCGCTCCTTCCCATGCCACACTGTTTAGGTGAAACCCATGGGCAAGACTAAAATAATGGGTTGTCTTTGGTCTCAGGATCACCCTGACATAAAGTGTCACATCCATGCAGGGTCAACCTGACATAAGCTGAGCAGAGTCATTTAACAACTCACACCATCATGTCAAGAGCTTTAAATGTGCTCTCAATTTCCATCCTTCAACAACTCCATGTTGTCAGTTATTTTCTCTCTTCTACGGATGTGGAAACTGAGGCTCACAGATTCTATGTAACTTGCACAAGTTTACACAGCAGATATTTGACAGAGGCAGTATCTTGGTCTTTGGAACACATTCTGGCAGTGTGGCACTCATGTTCTTTAAAGCAGAGCTTCTCACACTTTACTGTGCATATGAATCATTGAAGGGTTTTGTTAAAATGCAGACTCTTTCAGTAAATCTGCAGTGGGGCCCAAAAAATTTCATTTGTTTCATTCTCCAGGTGGTGGCTAGGTGGTACTGGCCACACACTTTGAATACCAAAGCTTTAAAGAAACTTTCCAATTAGGTCTAAGGCTGTGTAACCTGTGGGTGAGAAATGCCCATGAATTATTTGGGAAACTTTTGTACAAGGTTATGGATGGAGGGACTACTTTAACCTCGCTGGGAAAGTTAGTCTCTCCCATCAGTCCCATTGCAGGGGGCTGCCAAGGGCCCATGCTGCTTTATAGACATCTTGGTTATGGGGTAGGATACTTAAAAGCTAGGAAAATTCCTTGGCAAGTGGGATGGGGAAACAGGCAGGTAGCTGAATAAACTGGTTGAGCAATTTACACCGATACAGTTCATCTCCCTGGAGATAACATCTAGGCTTCAGTTGTATTTAGGCTCCAGGCCCAAAAAAGCAGCAAAACCAGGATCAACTGCAATAATTAATTAACCCCCTGCCCTGGCACTGACCAATCAGTGGAGACTACAACCTTGAAAGGGAACACCTGGCAAAGCCGGTAAATATTCTACCTAGATCTCCCCTGGACTCCCAGCCTTTAAAAAACCCTCAAAACAAAGGACCCAGCACACTCTCTCCCTCAAGGGAATGCACCCTCTTTTTCCCCCCACAGGGGTGCATCTCCTAAACTCTAAGGGACCCCACGAGACTTGCAACCAGGGGAGCAATGGGCAGTGGCAGCTCACCCTGGGCTAACCCTGAACCTCTCTCCAAGGCCCGCTTTTCTTTAACTTCTCAGTGAGCCAAAGCAGCACCACTTAGGCTTGCTTCTTCCCTTCAACATTTTTAGAGAACCAAAGCAGCTCTGTTGCTTCTTCTATCCTAGGCCCTCCATTGTTTCACTGTCCCAGCTGCAATAAACATACTCTCAAAATCACCTGGACTCGGTGCAGGAAAGATTTCACAACATAAGTCAAGAACCCACACACTAACAGATGGCCCTAGGCAGACCCACTCATGGCCAGGTCCCCTTTCTGGTAACAATATCAAAACTTAGTCCTAAGGTAAGGACTTGGGCACGTCTTTCTTCTGTCATTTCTCTCTAGTATGAGGTTTATCACCCAGGGAAGGATCCAAAATGAAAACTTTTGAATCACTGAAATAACACTGATTGTTGTAATAATAAGGCCAGTAGACAGTTACATACAAGAAGAAACATACTATTGAACTGGTTTGTTTGCAAAGAACCCACAAGTGAACCGTAGCCACATTCACTTCTCTCACTGTAAAATATAGCATTTGAAAGCAAGAATTCTTAGGTCAGATTTCTCTGAATTGGATTTCATGTTCACCATTAATTAACTGGTCAACTTTGAAGAAATTCATTAATTTCCACTATTTCAGTTTCCTCGTCTATAAATGGGAACAGAAAAGTTATTTGCCTCAAGAGTTGTAAGAATAAATGATATGTAAGTTACCTAAGACATGCTAGCGTTTTAGCTATTTCAACAGATGCTAAATGTATCAAAACATCAGATGTCCAAATAAAAAAAAATAATAATTGCACTTACATTATTTTAACATGTTATTTTTATGATGACAAAGCTCATTCTCCTTGCAGTGAATGAATTCCTCACTTTGGTCTAAGAATGTTAAAATCCAAATGGCCAGCCCAGACAAAGAGACTAATTTGATGTCAGATGCTGCTTTCACTATTCCTGAAAAATGCAGGCCATTCCCAACAAACTAGAATTTCTCTTCCAGTTCAAGCAGTATGGAGACTAAACAGCATCCTTGCTGTATGGACAGGGCCAAGTTCCTAACTATATAAAAGCCAGCAGCATCAATAAGTCACTAGGACTATGTGTTCAAAAACTTTGCCTAAAATATTTTAGGTAACATAATAGTTTCATCTGACCTGTCTTTTACTGTTCTCTCATCATGACCCATCTTCATTTCCCAAATTTAGCAAATTGTTAGGTGCTTTTAAAAAGAATACCACAAAGACAGTCATGTGCATGTGGTACAAAGAAAAGCTTTGAAAATACAAATGTCGATTTTCTTCATGGAAATCTACAATGCCAAATAGATGCAAAAACATATCCATTTACCCATGTTTTTTCCCCCAAGGCAGGAAATACCAAGAAAAATGTATGTGGTTACTACAGAAAAATGTTTGCTACAAGAGAAATCTCTAAGCTCAAAAAAAGGCAAGATAAAAGCAATTTATTGTTATGCTGCCCAACATTTCTATATGAGATTACTACAGTGATGAAAGATGTTGTCATAATGCATGCAGCCAAGTAGGCTGAGTTCGAGTATTGTGGGAGTTTTTTCATTCTTTCTTCTTAAACACAAACTTGTCAGTCTTGAAGCCTCAAGGGATGTACAAAATGTAATTAACAAGGTTTATAATAAGGAATGAGCCAAACCAATAGACAGAGACAAATTTTAAAAAGCCAGCCAGCCTTCAGAGCCTTTCCCAAAGACATTTCTTTTGCACACATTGCTTAGTTTACAATGAAGTCAATGTTGCCATTTCTGTGTCCTAACTGCAGCTGAAATTTTCTATGAGGTTTAAAGTTGGCATGGAAACTAATTTATGACAGGGAAATGACATGTATACCTATTGGTTCTTAAACAGGTGCCTCTGCATGAGTGTCACTGGATTTATGTAGGGCCTGTCCTGGCCTTTCCCAATCCTGAATTGAGCATGGGACTGGTCCAGAAAGCAAGAGGAGGAACAATGCTTCCTCCATCTCCCTTTGATTTATGACCTTATGGCCAAAGCTGCCAACTGGCATGGGTCTAATGGCTGTCAGCACTTAAGTATGATGTCTGTGTGATGCCAGTTGGAAGTTGGCATAAAGTGCCAGGGTATTTCCTTGCAACTACTAATAGGTCAATAAAATTTGCTCACAACCAATGTTACTTTAATTTCAATCATTTCATCAGTTAATAAAGCATTCCATTGTATAAGAATTTAATATCTCAAAAGGATTACATTTATACATTCATAAATTTTCATCTACTTCTGAAGGCAAAAAGTGTAATGATTCCACAGGGGTGAGGCACAGAAAATATTCTTTCTTTTGCTCGGTGCTCACTAGATTGTCATAGGTTTTCAGTTTCAAGCTCAATTTAACGGAGCCTTTTGGGTTCTGAGTTTCATTTACTCAAGGCCAAATAAAACATCCTCATGGCAAAAAGAAAGTAAGAAAGGAAAGAAAAATATCCCAGCATGATGGAAGTCTACTTAAAGATTTCTGAACATTAATAAATCTCTAATAAACAATGTCTCAATAAATCATTAGGATGATTAGAATGGAAAATGGGTTTCTAAAGCTTTTTGGCCTAAAAACCTTTTATCAAACCTATAATAGGACCCCCTCCACATGACAATTATTAACCCTTCTCCATTCTCATTGTCCTCTAATTCCCTTAATATCACTCATCTCTGAACATCTGCTAGCCCCTAAACAAGCCAGTCTCAGGCACAAATTATTAATTCCTAATACATTAGCTGGGAGCAGGGGCACTTACCAATTTGAACTCTCTCAAAGTAAAAATTATTAAGGTAGCCCTAGGAAGAGGAATGTATAGAATGAGAGCACAATCAACCCATAAGGACTCACAAAGGTTCAGTTCAGGAGATTAAAATCCAAACTGCAGGTGACTGAAGGCAAAGAAGCAAACACAATGAGCCCAGTTCTTTGCTACCTGTTTACACAAAGCTCTCATTGACTTGACTGAAGGGCTCAAAAGAGGGCCTGAGGTGTAATGTGTTTGCTGGTATGGTTGGTATGCACTCACTGCCCTTTCCTAAGCACATAGTCAAACACATTCAAGTGTTTGTGACATGGTCCTCTCCATGTTGACCCGAAGTTTAGGTGAACAAGGAATCTAAAAGCATTTTGAGAACAAAGAGTAAGCTCTTAATGGTAAGCAACTTATCCTGATTCTGGATAAGCAGCTTGTGATGCCTCTGAAGTCTTCTGTCAACCACCTATGTTCCCTACCATCTATGCCCGCCCTCGAATCCCTGCCCACTCCATTCAACCAAAACAATGAGACAGCTGGGTAAGAAGCAGAGAATTTTCTTAAGTTCAAATGCACCACGTGTGTGGATCAAAAGGGCCCTAGAGCTTGGGCAACAGTTCATATCTTGCCAGGTTTAATTGGCTAATAGAGACTGATTGTTTCCAGCTTTCAATGCACTACACAAAATACACAATACTCCCTTCAGGTACAAGACTAAAAGTCCACAAAATTAAAAATAACCTGGAAGCTTAAAATGAGTTTCAATGGAGAGAGAAACTAACTTTACAGTGAAGGACACACACACAAAAAGTATGAATAATAAAAACACTTGATGTCTAATCCACATGCAGTTAAATTCAGGAAAGTCAAATGAAGGAAGACAAAAACTGGTAAGGATAAACTAATAGAAGTGATTTTCTGAAGGCTAATGAAAATTCTAAAAGAAGATTCTAGCTTTTCAGAGTGTTTTTATTTATTCATGATTTTATTTTAATTTAATTTTTTAAAATATATTTTATTGATTTTTTACAGAGAGGAAGAGAGAGGGATAGAGAGTTAGAAACATCGGTGAGAGAGAATCCGGCCAGCTGCCTCTTGCACACCCCCTACTGGGGATGTGCCCGCAACCAAGGTACATGCCCTTGACCAGAATTGAACCCAGGACCCTTCAATCCGCAGGCCGTCGCTCTATCCACTGAGCCAAACCGGTTTTGGCTATTAATAATTTTATATTTAGTGTTAGAAAAGTCTAATTGCCAAATCTTATAAGATGTGTTATCTCAACCCTGTGAAGCACAAAGTGTACAGACAATGTAGATTTCTACATTTTTTTCATTTGTTAACCAACTGCACTTTCATCCTTGACCTATTAAACATAGACATATCCCTTTTCATTTTATTCAGCTGTCAGAATCATTTCATAAGACATTATCTATTTTATGATGTTTTCAGTAGAAAATATTCAGCAAAGCTTAAAAATTACAAAGTGATTATGCAAGTCGAGAAGAGGAATTTATGGGGGAAGAGGCAACAAGGATTAAAATCTCAAAACTATGTACTTTCTGAATGTATCACTTATTGCAATAGCTATAAAAAGATTTTGAAACATCTTCAATCTAGGTTGAAAATAACATCAGTGACTAACCTTGAGATTGTAGTTTTTTGCAGAGTTCTCTTACAGTGAGGCTTCCAGACAACCTAGGTTCCATTTTAGCCCATTCTAGAAAACTCAACCTCCTGGGGCTGAGACCAGCAGGATGACAAATCAGTGATTCTGAGTGTGGTCACCTGACCAGCAACATTAGCATCACCTGGGAACTTATTACAAATGTAAATTTTCACACTCATCCTTCTCTCCCCACTGAATCAGGGACTAGCATTTTAGCCCAACCATCTGTGTTTATCAAACCTTGTATGTGATTTGATGCATGCTCAAGTTCAAAAGCCATTGTTTTAATCAGGGAATTAGGAAACTCCACAAATTAAGGAACATAAACAAAGCAAAATTAAAAATAAAAATACAAATACATGGATAAAGAAAGGTGGAGAGAAAAAAAATTAATAATAAAGCACAGTATAACAGGTAGTGAACAGGAAGAGAGCATATTTTATGAAAAAAGAAAGGAAACCCAAATTTCTTATTTTCACTTCTATGACCTCAATAAATATGAGGTAATTTAACCAGTTTTGTATTGTAGAAATAAGACTTTATTTTTTGTTTAGAGATAGGATATTTTTTTTCAGTGAGCACTATCTGAATAACATTACAATTTCAAATTGCTATGACCAGATATTTTATTTTTAAATCTATTGCTGTGAATAGACCATTTCTGATATTGGGTTCTGTCTATGAACCAATTGTTTAAAATAATGTACTAGAAAAATATACATATATATTTATTTATATTTACAGTCTTACCAGAATCTTTAGTTGGGTAAGGTAGATTAAGACTACTAGTCTGAAGAGATCTAAGTTTTTCCTAACATTATACAATATAAGTTTGAAAGTGGTAGAAAGTTTTTCTCAAGGCATTTTTTTTTTTTTTTTGATGAGGACAATATGCATAGTAAAAGCAGAGGTGAGTGCTGAAAATCTAACACTCAAAAGCCATCCTGTCAATACAACTCTGCCACCAGAACAACTTGGTCTCATTATAATCAGAGGCAGTTACCATTCACTCACAGATCCAGGAGCATCCAATAATGCATTATGGCTCATCACCCATCACTAGATTCAGTTCCTGAATCAGATGTTGCCCAGCAATCCCCTCATTCTTCATTCAACAGATAATAGACCACTTACCTGCTGAATTCAATTATTCTATGTACTGTTACACAGACATATTGGAATGAGACATTATGGCCAAGGCACAGCTAGGTCTCCTCTTCTAAGAAAGCAAAAAGTTCATACCCTTGGCCATTTCTCTACCTTCATTTCACAAGAGAGGGAATCACTTCTGATCCCTGGCCTTTGGGTAGAGCGTGGCACAATGTTTTGTTTTTTGTTAATCCTCACCTGAAGATATTTTCCCACTGAATTTTAGAGAGAAGGGGAGAGACAGAGAGAAACTTCCATGTGAGAGAGACACATCAATTGGTTGCCTCCTGCATGCACCCCCGATCAGGGCTGAGGATCAAGCCTGCAACAAAGGTACATGTCCCTGACAAGAATCAAACCTGGGACCTTTCCGTCAGTGGGCCAGTGCTCCACCCACAGAGCCAAACCAGGAAGGCTTAAAAGCTACACGAGCTGTAGCATAGAAAGACAGTAGCCAGATGGTGCAATATTTAGAAAGCTGTCTGGTTTCTACTTGGCTGTCATTACCCCACAAATCTGGTATCAACAGTCTTTGTATATGGTCTCCGTGTGGACACTTCTGGACATTGTTTTAGCTCAATTAATTGTCATCTCTATTAAACTGTAAGCTCTTTGAGCACCAAGTTGTCTTTACCATGTTGTAGTAATCAGTGCCTTTAATCACCAGTCCCTTGCTCACATGATTAGTTAAGAGGTGAGAAGATATATAAATGCATAGTAAACCACACTTGGTTTAGAAGACATTTTTTTAAATAAAAATTAGGCTTATTAAGTCTATTTCATTTGGTAGTAATCTTCCAAACTCTCTTCCTAAGTGGCTGTATCATTTGATACTATTATTAGCAAAATATATTTCTAGTTGCTTCATATCAACACCAACACTTGGTCTCTTCAGTCTTATTTATTTATTTATTTATTTGTTTGTTTGTTTATTTATTTATGTATTTTAATGTTTTAGTGATTTTAGAGAACAGAGGAGAGAGGGAGAAAGGGATAAAAACATCAGTGATTGGAGAAAATTATTGGTTGGTTGCCTCCTGCACACCGCCTACTGGCAATCGAGCTCGCAACCCAGGCATGTGACGTGGCCATTAATGGAACCATGACCTCCTGGTTTGTGGGTCAACATTCAAACATTGAGTCATATCATCAGGGTTCTTCAGTCTTTTTAATTTTAGTACTTCCAGAGTGTGTCTAAAAATCATTGTAATTTGTATTTGCATTTCACTATTGAATAATGGTATTAAACATCTTGTGTTTATTGACCATTCATATGTTATTGTTAAAATATTTATTAAAATTTTATTGTTTTTATTTCAATTATTGGACTTCAAGTTATTGAGGTGTAAGTGTTCTTTATAGACTCCAAATTCAAATCCTTTTTCAAAACTATGCTTTGAAAATATTTTCTCCCATAGAATGGTCTTTTCATTTACTTAATAGTACACTTTGGAGAGCAAAACTTCAAGTACAATTTATCATATTTTTTTTTTATGGTACATGGTTTGTTTGCTTTTTTGTGATGTCTAAGCAATCTTGTTTAACCTAAGATCACAAAGTAGTATTCTTTCTTGAACTTTTAGAATATTAGCTTTTACAGTTAAGTCTATGATTCTTTTCTGTGATCTAAGAAATATTTGTCTAACTCAAAGTTATAAAAAATTTTTTCTATATTTTCTTCCAATAGTTTATCATTTCAGCCCATGTTTAGGTCTATGATCCATATCAAGTTAATTATTGTATATAGTGTGAGGTAAGACTTCAGATCCATTTTCCCCCTATGCATTATATATTTTCTTCTGGCACTATTTGATGAAAACACTCTATTTTATTGAATTACCTTGGCAATTGAGCATGTATGTGCTGATCTATCTTTGGCCTCCCTGTTTTATTCCACAAAGAGGAATAATTTATATATCAATCATCATACTGTCTTTATTTTTTGAGATTCATAGTAATTCTTGAAATCAACTAGTTCATGTCCTTTAGTTTTTTCTAAAAACATTTTGGCTATTCTAAGCCCTTATGTTTTTATTTAAATTTTAGAATCAGCTTATGAATTTCTACAAAAAAAAAGTTTGCTGAGATTATATCATTGGAATTTCACTGAATCAATAGATCACTTTATGAAGAATGTCATCATAAAATATTGAGTCTTTTGACATGTAAATATGGTATATCTCTTTTTTTTCTTAAATTTCTTTATTGATTAAGGTATCACATATTTGTCCTCAAACCCCCATTCCAATCCCCACTCATGCCCCTACACCCCTATTGTCCTTGACCACTGGTTAGGCTCATATGTACGCACACAGTCCTTTGGTTGTTCTCTTCCTTTTATCCCCACCCTCTCTTTGAGGTCCAACAGTCTGACCATGGCTCCTTATCTCTGGATCTGTTCTTGTTCATAAATCTATATTGTTCACCATTTCCCCTAGATGAGTGAGATCATGTCCTACTGGAAATATAAGAATCGAAAATGAGACAAGCAATAATGATTATGCTGAAAGGCAAGTGAATCAGTCTGTAGTGAGTTTTTTTCTGGGCCAATAGTTCTCTTGAGACCCAATTTCAACATCAAACAGTTCCTTATGTGTACATGTCAGCAATAATATTTCAGTTCTGGATGGTGGACAAATGGTGGTAATGCAGGACCAACTAAATATGCTTTATTTCTTTATCCTATATAATAAAAGCCCAATATGCAAATTGTTCAACTGGGTGTTCAACCACTCACTATGTCGTGCACTGACCACCAGGGAGCAGTGCGGAATATGGTGGGGCCACAGCTGCTGGGACCACAGGGGCTGGTCAGGCTCCCTGTGGGTTTGCACAGGAGCCAGTCTTTGAGGTTGGCCAGGAGAGAGCGTGCTGCCTGCACGAATTACATGCAGCACAGTTGGGCAGCCCAGAGGCTCACACTGCACCCTGGCCCACAGCGTCCAGCCATACTCACCACATCTCCATGTGGGAACTCAGGCGCTGTGACTCAGGTGGAGGGGGATGCATGGAGTCTCAGGACAAGTGCTGTCCAGAAGCCAGAGGTCAGCTAGGACTTGCCCTTCAATGCCAGATGATCACGCTTCGATTGCTGGCCAGGCTTAGGGATCATACTTATGCATGAATTTTGTGCACTGAGCCTCTAGTTTATTTAGATAATATTTTACTTTTCTTATCAAAGCTTTATAGTTGTCTGTGTATCAAATTTTACACATATTCAGTGATATTTCTCTGCATATTTTTAGTCATATTATTAATGGTGTTATTGTCTTAATTTCAAATTCCAATTATTTGTTGCTAATATATAGAAATGAGATTATATTTGTATATCAATTTTGTACCCTGAAGCCTTGCTACACTCACATATTATTCTTTGATTCCTTATGATTCTCTAAATAAATAATAATGCTAAGATAATGAGAATTTTATTCTTTTTCCCCAATTTGTGTACCTTTTATTTCTTTTCCTTCCTACATCACTACAACATTAAGCAGAAGTAGTTGGTGTGAACAATATTGCCCATTTTACTTTTTACAAAAAATATATTCCATCTTTCAACAATAAGTATTAATGTTCTAGTGGTGGTTTTGTTATGTTAAGGATATTCTCTTGTATTCCAAGGTTGCTAAGCGTTTTTTATCTTGAAAATAAGTTGACTTTCCACAATGTTTTGATTGTTGTGTTTTGTTTTATTCATCTTTTTTGAGATGTTGCATAGTTTTTAATCTTTTTAAAAACTATGCAACATCCCAAATGTAGTGAATTATATTAATTACATGTTTGTTTGTTTTTTATTGATTATGCTCTCACATAATTGTCCTTATTCCCCCATTCCCATCCCAAACCCCTCCCTAGATATGCCCCCCCAACCCCCGTTGTCCATGGCCACTGGCTAGGCCCATATGTATGCACATAAGTCCTTTGGTTGATCTCTTCCTCTTACCCCCCTCCTCCCTTACTTTCCCTCTGAGGTTTGAGAGTCTGATCACTGGTTCTCTTTCTCTGGGTCTGTTTATGTTGTTCATTATTTCTTCTAGATGTGTGAGATCATGTGATCCAAGAAATACCCTTGTAAGAACCTAAACTGCAACAAGCCATAATGGTTATGCTGAGAGGCAAATGAATCAGTCTGTAGTGAGTTCCTTTCTGGGCCAACAGTTCTTTTGAGTCCCAATTTCAATGCCAGATAGTTCCTTATGTGTACATGCCAGCCATGATACTTCAGATCTGGTTGGTGGACAAATGGTGGTAATGCAGGTCCGCCTGTCTCTGGATTGGTCCTGGGCATCCTTCAGCAACCCGCAGCTGCTGTCTGCTAGTATGCTGAGGCGTCGTCAGCATCTTCCATCTCTGAATTGTGTCTCTTCTATCTTCATGGCTGGAGCTCTTCTATCTATTCCTCCCTGTTACAGGATTCCAGATCGTCTCGGAGTTGTTTTCTGAAAATATACAAACATATTCTAGACCAAAAGTTAATAAAGGGATATTTTCTTTAAATTTGATTTGGGATTCTTTTTCATTCGCCCCCCCCCCCCCCCCCCCAATGATTTTCCCCTGGCTTGTTTTGTCACCATGTGTGTATTTTCATGGGTATCTTGCTATTAGTGTTTCGAATGAAGGTTAATTTTCTAAAGCACAAATTTTTTAGATGTAAATTATTCTCAGGATATTTTTCCTTACATGATATTCTTCCACTGTCACCACCTTTTCTACTTCAAATAATAGGAAACTTTTGTAAATTTTATACTGTAAGTCTTGATAGCTTTTACATTTTAACTTATTTGCACTACACTATGACTACTTTAGGTTCATAACATGTTGTGCAATTTTACCGTGGGATGCTCTGTCAATAAGAATTTTTGTTAACCCTTTAGGAACAGCTTTTTGAACAGTACTATCAGTTTTTTTTAGAATATTCATTTATTTCCATTAATTACATGTTTTGATGTTAAACTAACTTTGCATTATTGGGATAAGCTCCAAGAGGTCTGGTGCACAAAATTAGTGCATGAGACAGGGGAGGGTCCCCTCAGCCCAGCCTGCACCCTCTCCAATCCGGAACCCCTTTGGGGATGTCCAACTGCCAGTTTAGGCCTAATCCCGGGGTCAGGCCTAAACCAACTGTTGGACATCCCTCTCACAATCCTGGACCACTGGCTTCTAATCACTCACCTGCCCGCCTACCAGCCTGGTCACTCCTAATTAACCTCCCTCCACTGGTCTGGTCACTCCTTACTACCCATCCCTTGCCAGCCTGGTCACCCCAACTTCATCCCTTCCCTGCCAGCCTGGTTGCCTGTTATAAACCCCCCCCACGCCCGTTGGCCTAGTCACCCCCAACTCCCCCCCTCCCCCCCCCACTGGCCTGGTCGCCTCATGCAGCCTGCTTGTTTAGTCATTTGGTCATTCCTCACTAACTCCCCTGGCAGCCATCTTGTGAGGGCATGATGGTCAATTTGCATATTACCTTTTTATTGTATAGGATTACTCTGTTCATGTATCGCTAAACTTGATTTGCTATTGTGTTAAGGATTTTAGTAGCCATGATCATGAGATAAACTGGTCTGCATCTTTCTTATAATGTATTTGTCTGTATCAGGATAATGCTGGCCTAATAAATAAATTAGGAAGGATTATGGGGCTTTTATTCAGCTTTTTAGAGGAATTTGTGTAGTAATGATATTATATTTTCTTTAAATTTTTGGTTATATAACCGTTAAAGCCAACTGCATCTGGAGTTTCGCTTTGTTAAAAGAATTTTAGTTATAAAACCAATGCTATAAATCTATTCATGTTACCTATTTTTAAAGGTAAATTTTGTATCTGTTTTCTCTTTCAAGGATTTTATCTATTTTGTTGCACTTGTCACAATTGACATAGAATTGTTTATAAACATTTTCTTATATTTTTATCTTTTTAGGATCTGTACTTATATTTCCAGCTTTATTTCTGACATTGGTAATTAGTGGGGTTTTTTCTTTTTAGATTAGTCTTTCTACACATTTGCTGATTTTATTAATCTCTATAAAGAAACAGATTTTAACTTCTTTAATTTTTGTGTTTGGTCACAGTCCATTTCATTGATTCCTGTACTTCAGTTTATTTATTTCTTACTTCTTACTTTGAGCTTAGTTAGATAATTTTCCCCTTAAGGTAGAAGCTTAAATCATTCATTTAGACCATTTTCTTTCCTTATATAACCATTTAATACTATAAATTACATCTCAATAACAACTTCATTTCTCAAATTATGACATGTGTTTTTCTTTTAATGCATTTAAATCATTCTGTGATATTTTTCATTGACCCAGAGTATGTAGAAGAATATTATTAACTTTCAAACTTTGGAGAATTTTCAGATATCTTTCTGTTTTTGGTTTCTCATCTAATTCTGTATGATCAGGGGACATGGTTTGTATTCCTTTACTGTTTTTAATATTTTGAATGTTTTAAGTGATCAGAATATAATGAATGAATGTTCTATGTAAGTATGTGTATTTTACTATTGTTCTGTGGAATAATATATAAAATCAATTGGGTCAGTCTGGTTAATAGTGTTGTTCAGCTATTTTATATTCTTACTAAATTTTTCTATTGTTCTATCAATTACTAGAAGAAGATTACTGACATTTGCAACTTTAAATTTTAATTTCATTCTTTTTTTTTTGGTTCTGTCAGCTATTTTTAAAATGTATTTTGAAACTGCATACACATTTAGGCTTCTTATATTTCCTTAGGAAATGATTTTTTATCACTGGTAAATTTTCCTGTTATAAAATCTATTTTGTCTGATATTGACATAGTCATTCCAGATTGTTTTTGATTAGTCTTTGGATGATCTTCTTTGCCCATCCTTTTACTTTTAACCAATCTATATTTATATTTAAGGTGGGTTTCTAGTGGACTGAATATAGAAGGAATTTGCTTGCATTTTCCTTTTCTAAATGGGACAATCTTTGTCATTTAAATGGCATTTTTAAATTATTCTAAGTAATTAAAATTAATATGTAAATCTACTATATTGCTTTTTGCCCCACATATGTGTAGTTTTTTTATTCTGTGTTGTTTTGAATTAATTGAACTTTTTTATTATTTTTCTATTTTACCTCCTCTATTAACTCATTAAATCTATCCCTTTATTTAATTTTGATTGCTTTAAGTATTTAAAATGCACATCATTACCTTATCATAATCTATCATGAAATATTATATCACCAGTATACAGTTTAAGAGTCTTGTCACAATACACTCTAGTCTAGTCCTGCAATTCTTTATGTTATTGATCCCATAACACACTATTATCACTTTTGCTCCAGACAATATTTTATAAGAAAATTTGCAAATGAGAAAAATATTTTTCATACTTACCTACATACGTATCATAATTGATTTTCTTCATTTATTTGTGAAGATTTTAATTTCTAGTTAGTGTCATTTTCCTTCTACATTAAGAACTTCCTTCAACATTTCTTGTAATGCAGGTCTGAGAAAGTAATTATTTATACATATTTACATTGGGTACATAGAGAATGCCATAAAAATGTCACTTTATGTTTTGGAGAGTATTGCATAGTTTCTGATAGGAGTCTGATGTAACTTTTATGTTACTTTCCTCTTTACATAAATAATAAGGTATAATTTTTTACATAAATAATATAGACCATAGTTTTTCCTTTTGGTTTTTAAGTTAATTATGGACTAGCTTGATCCACTCGTTATATAGATTTAAATTCTTTTGGGGCATGCCTAGAGTGGTTTTACCTTTTCTCTAACTTAGCCCTACTTCTAAGTTATGCACTTTCTAGGATATCTACTGAATACTCAAGGTTTCTTCACTCTGGCTTGAGTTAGAAGTCTTATGTGAGCGCTGGGAATTTTTGCCGTACAGCCTCAAGTATTGATAATAGTTAACTCTTTGGAAGGTGGTCTTTTCTGGCCTTGTGTAGTTTCACTCTATGCACTTGCAAACTATATTCAACCAATCTCAAGGGGACCCTTATGGGGCCCATTTCAGGCACTCTTTCTCTGTTTAACTCTCTCCTCCCAGCACTATGCTTCACAGCTCCTAGACTCCTTGACATTCTGAACTCTACTATCTCAACTCTGTAATACTGTTAGATTCTGTCTGAGTTTTCCCTTCCTGGGTTGCAGTCCAGACATTTTCTCCATGCAAAAAGTGCTTACCTCATTTGTATTCATAAAAACATTGATATATGCTGGCAAAGGTAAATTATTTCTTAATCACAATAAATAATATGCACAGAGTTTAATGGCATCAATGCGATGTTTGGAGGGTTAGGGAAGTGTGGAGATAGGGATTCTTATGAGAATTCTGCCACCATATTGGAAATTCTCAGATTAATGTATCACATTTGGTTTCTTAGTTTTCTGATAAATTAGATTCACAACTAAGTCTTACCTAGCTTTAGTCATCAGACTGAGGAATGAAAGTAAAACATTAATAAGGCATTTTTTCCTAAAGTGTGTAGAGCACAGAGTATTAACCTTCTTTCACAGAAGGGGAAACTGTGATACAGAGAGTTTAAAGACTTGTCAAAAGTCACACAGCCAATAAATTGTTGGAGTCAAGAACAATCTTAGTTATAAACTTTTAATTAAAGGTTTAAAATACTGTCTGTCATCAATACGCATAGTTTCTCAGAACGTTATCTTGCAGGAAAGCTTCCTTTTCATTCAAAAACTAATAATTATAATTTTATATATTCTTAATACCAATGATTTTCTGTCTAAAACTCAGTTACTAATATTTCCATTATCTTAATTGTTATTGCATTTTTTTTTAAAGTTATCCAAATGTTCCCAGGTTTTACAAGACTGAGAGAAAATGAAATGGTGACCTGAGTTTCTAAATTTCATAGTTTTGCCTCTGAGACCTGAATATTACAGGGTCTCAGGTCACCGTTGAGGTGCCTCTAAAGTATCCTGAGAGTCTTTAGAAGAACCTTATAGGTGAGTTTCACCATCAGGATTGTCTCTCAGAATAGACAAGAAACAGACACTACCACCCTGTTCTTCAGTTTCCTATCTTTCCTATATGTGGAGTGAGATAATAACACTTCCCTCTCTCCAAACTTCTTTCCTGCATACACACAGGTATATATGTGTGCTTGCTCACACACACACATCCACTTCTCACTGCATATCAACTCGTGAAAATTGCCCTCTTGAGAGGGAGAGATTTTGCACTCACTTAAATTGACCACTCTGCCACAAATACTTTAAATCAATGGCTTCAAGCCTATCACTTTCACCTAGCATAATCCATTAGTGACAGAGTTTCACTATGAGATCGATTCTTAAGTCGGCAAGCATATTTTTTGAAACTCAACACCCAATTCAAGCCTCCTTCCCAGAGATTCTGATATAGTATTTCTTCTACTTCACTTTCCACCCCCAACACTAAGAATTATTGCTCTAAATAAATGTCATAGCTAATGGCTAACCAAAAAAATACTGTTTATTACAGGACAAAGCAATTCAAAGTTTCCTCTCATTCACTGGAATCCCATATATACTTCTGTTATGAGAAATATGAAATATATAATGATTCTAGTAGAGTGTCCAACTGAAAAAATGTTATTTAATTTAACCTTTGGCCTCGGTGCTCCAATAAGGAATAAAACCATGTCATGACACACAGAAGGTTTTTGGTTTTCATGTGGCTCCAGCTCAGGAGGGACACACATGTAGATATATAGAATAGCCCTTAGGTAGTGGGATTATCCAGAAAAACAGACATGAGAGCTAGAACCCAACATAAATTAAGATTTGGGTTTAGTAAAATGTCACTTCCAACTGATCAGACTGTGATGACTCTGGAGAGATTAGTTTGGGTTAATGATGTTTAAAATAGTCAAATTATGAATTATTTTATGATGAGGTAAAATAGCTTATGTGACTTATTAAATGATTAAAAGAAGTTTTCTTTGCAAACATAGTATCTTTCTTATGAGTTTTGAATTGTGTAGATATATGACTACTCATAATCTATAATAATAAAAGTGTAATATGCTAATTAGACTGGACAGCCAAACAACCTTCCGGATATCATTCCAGATGTCCTTCCAGACAAAGCTGCTGTGGTGGGTGCTGAAGCAGAGGCAGTTAGGGGCTATCAGGCAGGAAGGAAGAATGGTTAGGGGTGATCAGACAGTCAGGCAAGTGGTTAGGGCAGTGGTTGGGAAACTCATTAGTCAACAGAGCCAAATATCAACAGTACAACAATATAAATTTCTCTTGAGAGCTAAATTTTTTAAACTTAAACTTTTTTTAACACCACTTCTTCAAAATAGACTCACCCAAGCCATGGTATTTTATGGAAGAGCCATAGTAAAAAAGAGCCAAAGAGCCACATGTGGCTCACGAGCCACAGTTTGCCAACCCCGGGGTTAGGGGCAATCAGGCAGGCAAGCGAGTAGTTAGGGGAGATCAGGCAGGCAGGCGAGTGGTTAGGGGAGATCAGGCAGGTGGGTGTGTGGTTAGGGATGATCAGGCAGGCAGGCGAGCAGTGAGGGGCATCAGGCAGGCAGGCAGAGTGGTTAGGGGTGATCCGGCAGGCAGGCAGGCGAGTAGTTAGGAGCCAGTGGTCCTGGATTGCAAGAAGGTGCAGGCCGGGCTTAGGGATACCGTTTCATGCATGAATTTCATGAACTGGACCTTTAGCTAATAATAATATTTAAAAATCATATGTTTTCATCATTATATGTGATATGTTTTCATCATTATAAGTTTTCTAAATAATCATCTGTGATTATAGGCATTATAAAATGTTCACTATGTTTGAATTTCATACACCACATATTTTTAGGAAGATTCAATCAATGTTTTCAAATGTTGGTGCCTGTAATCACCTTTTAAGGTCTTATAATAGCACTTGATTATCCTTCAAAAACAAACTATGTATATACTAATCTCCAATTTTCAAATCTGCAAATAGGTAGATATGTATTATAAATTAAAGACAGATATATATTCTGTCTTTAACTGCAATATATTGATATATTCATAAAAACATATATTAAAATGTTCTTTTAAAAATGCTCTTTCAATCCAAACCCTTTAAATATAATTTTACTATAGCTACAGTAATAGATCAGGTAATATCTAGTGGCCCCATTGTGGCATTTCACTCTGCCATTTATACTATCCATGTAAATAAAGGCAATGCTTAGCACTCACAATCGCCACCTTCATTCAGTAAACCAGAACTGGACATATTTCATGTGAACTTTATTGCTGAAAAAAAACAATGCTACCACATATTATGCATAACAATCTTATTTTATTTAAAAAAAAACAACAACCAAAAACCTACAGACTTGATCAACGCTAATTAGGGGAGCTATCTTCTCCTAGGCTTCAGGTCATGGAAAAAAATACCCCACAGTTCTTTCACCTCCTCAAATCCTAGAATTACTCAGTGTGCTTCTCCAGTGCCCAAAGACTGCTATTCAAAGTTAGATTTTTAAAAGAATGTGCTGCATGTCAAGTGATTCAAATTGTAAACAGACCTAGGAAGGGAAAATACATAGACTCCAGAGGCAACAACATATACTGTATTTCTCATCAACTTATTTTCCAACCCCTTTCTTTAGCCATGCAAAGTCCAGAAAAGTAAAAGCATCAGAACAAACATGAAATGAAAACCGATCCTCAGCAATTGTGAATTTTCAGCGCCTGGTTGCCCACCCATCCCATCTTATGCTTCAAAGAGCAAAGGGGAGGGGACCCAAGGGAGAGGAGCAAGGAAGAAAGGAAAAGAGAGGATATTTACTGGTCCTTTGAGATCTGGTTACCAGCCTGAAAAACAAGAACAGATGTATTTGCATGATTATAAAATAAAATGCCTTTCAAATAACTTAATCTTCGGGAATATTACAGTCCATACATTTGTTTTTAATTCCCCAGGGACAGGCAACAGACTGTGGGATCCTTTTGTTTATCCCTGGGTATAAGGACCCAAGATTCTTAGATCCATCTCTGAATTCATGCTAGTGAAAAACACGTGTGGGAACCAAGAGGATTACGGTATTACCCCTGCTATTGTTTTCTGCACTATATCCACTTCAATCTTCGGGAAAAATGAAAACAGAAACGGGCCCAGGGGATTATAAACAGGCGGTTGCCATTGGAGTCTGCTCTTCCCGTGTGGATGTAGCCCAGGTTTGTTTCTTCAGGTTCCATCAGAAACCCTCTCTGAACGTGAAAGGAATCGGTGGAGGTGAAATCACCCAAAAGGCAATTACTGTCTTTTCTCCCCCTGGGAGCAGATTTCAGCCCAGCAGACACAAAAATATGAAGTTCCTGTCGGAGCTGAAGAGTTCAAAGCCAAGAGGCAAAGCACACGGGCTTTGGAGATGTCCGTGGTCCGTGGTCGGTAATAAAGAACACAGACGCAGCGGCTCAGACTAAATACACACTTAGAGCAACCAGGGAAGAAGAGTTGTGCTGCTCCCCCACGCTGTGCTTCCCTGGGCCGGACACAGACTTCATTTTCCATTTGGCACAGAAAGAACTGGACCCACCCCAGCTGGATCGTTCCGAGAGCCCTCGAAGTGTTGTGTCCGCAGGGCCCACTTTTGCTCTGAACCCTGTGACCCTGGGCCAGCTGTCAAAAGGCTGAGCCTCATCGGGTAGCACCAGGCCGCCGGGGTCAGGTATGAAAGAAAGCTGCCTGGCTCATCGGGTTACAATCACGTCAGGCAAGGTCGGCTCACTTTTTCCGTTCCAAGCCGGGGCTGGCTTGTAACGGTGATACGGTAATATTAATAACAACAGGGACAACCAACACCTTTTCAGGGAATGGTTTCAAAATGCTTTCTAAGGAAAGGCTGGGTATGAACTCCCCAAATGACAGATAAGAAAGCTCCAGCGGAGAGAGAGGGAACATGATGAGACTCGGAGCACACATGTGCGTTGGAGCACAGCTGGGAGAGAGCACTGAAGCCGCCTTCCCAGATCAGGTTCTGGTCCTCTGAGAATTGTTCCCCTCCACTGGAGGCGCCTTCTCAACAGACTGCCCTGGGCCCAGGCACTGCTGAGAGCCCTCCTCACACAGGGCACTGTTTCACAGCCGTCCTGTCCCATCAACTTCCCTACTGCTTTAAACAGGTAAACAAGTTGTCTTTAGCGTTTCTGTTTCTTTCTCTTTTTTTTTTTTTACACTCATTAGACATCTGCTGCATATGCCAAAAAAGAGAAGAACCAAAATGAAATGCAGAATGAAACAGACAGGTATGTTTCCTTCTCCTAACAGCACAAGAAGGCATTTTTTTAATAATATATTTTTTTATTAAATTATTATTTTTGTACATATACCAACCCCCCCCTCGTACATACCCTCCCTCCCCAGAATTTTGTGTCCATTGGTTGTACTTATATGCATGTATACAAGTCCTTCGGTTGATCTCTTATCTCCCCCAGATCTCCCCAACCTCCCTGCTGTAATTTGACAGTCTGTTTGTTGCTTTACTGTCTCTATATCTACCTTTTGGTTCTTCAGTTTATAATGTTCTTTATCACCCATAAATAAGTGAGGTCATGTGGTGTCTCTCTTTCATTGACTGGCTTGTTTCACTCAGCATGATGTTCTCCAATTCCATCCAGGTTGCTGCAAAGGATGAGAATTTTTTCTTTTTATGGCTGCGTAATATTCCATTGTGTAAATGTACCATAGTTTTTGGATCCAATCATCTGCTGATGGGCACCTAGGCTGTTTCCAAATCCTAGCTATTGTAGATTGTGCTGCTATGAACATAGGGGTGCATATATCCTTTCTGATTGATGTTTCTAGCTTACAAGAAGGCATTTTAATGAATCTACATGGATAAGCTCCTCCCAAAGGTACATCCTCTCCTGCTCCCTTGATTAATTCAAAAAACAGCTTGTGGTTTATGTAAAGGAGGATCAAGCTTTCAAACTTTCAATCAAACTTATCGGATACTGTTCCTCTTCTCTGCTTATGGTCTACAATGATTTTGGAATCACAAAAATAGTTGGGCCTTCTTTTTAAGCAATCAACACACATTGACTAAGCACTTACTAATATTTTTAAAAATATATTTTATTGATTTTTTACAGAGATGAAGGGAGAGGGATAGAGAGTTAGAAACATCGATGAGAGAGAAACATCGACCAGCTGCCTCCTGCACAACCCCCACTGGGGATGTGCCCGCAAGGAAGGTACATGCCCTTGACCTGAATGGAACCTGGGACCCCTCAGTCCGCAGGCCGATGCTCCATCCACTGGGCCAAACCGGTTTCGGCAGCACTTACTAATATTATTAAAGACGCAATATAGCATTAAGATTAGAAGCACACTTACTAATATTATTAAAGAGGCAGTATAGCCTTGAGATTAGAAGCAAGGACTTGAGGGCAAAACGCCATTTTTTATGAGCTACGTAACCTTGGCAATGTCCTTAACTTCTCTACCCAGCTTTCTCATCTGTCAAATGGGAATGAGAAGGGTAACCTGCTTCCTATGGCTGTTGAGAGGATGAATGTAGAGGGCTTATGGCAGTTCCCAGTGCACAGAAAACCAACTGCATATTTGTTAGTCTACCGCAGATCTTTCACTGTATAGTAGAAAATTTCTATGCAATGATTACTAACTGTGGGAAACAATATCAAAATGGATAACTTGGGCCTGGGTGGTGTGGCTCAGTGGTTGAGTGTCTACCCATGAACCAGAAGGTCATCCATTTAATTCTTGGTCAGGGCACATGCCCCAGTGGCTGGCTTAATCCCTGGTGGGGGGCATGCAGGAAGCAGCCAAATGATATTGATGTTTCCCTCTCATTGATGTTTCTCTCTCTTTCCTTCTCCCTTCCTCTCTCTCTAAAACCAATTAAAAAAAAAAAAAGATAACTGGGAAACAAAGTGTGCATTTGGCATAGTGTTTGGCTGAATGACAATATATAATGAAGAGGCTTAAGCAGCAGAGTAATCAAGGAAGACTTCCTGGATGAAAGAGAGAGAAACATCAAACATCCTGGAGGAAAGCAATGAGGTTTTCATCAAAATAGGGGAAAATGATCCCTTTATTTTCTTTGTCATTCACAGTATCTCTTACCTTATATGCTCATTAAGTAGTGTTTCTGTAGGGAAAGGCTGAATTCAGAAATCATTAAACCTGTTTAACAATAGAAGAAATACCACAACACAATTAAGAGAGACAATTCAAAGGTTGTAAACTGATAGCTCCTGGTATTTTAGGATAAGGATGATGGTAACTATTAAAGAAATAGAATCTGCTTTCTTATAATTGCATCTTAAAATAGCCTTGGTGTTCTGCTTTATTCACTAAGGCCCTATTCAGCCTATTGAATTCTTATCTAAGGTCTCCTTTTTATTCATCAGGTAGTCTCCTTCCTCCTCCTCCCCCAACCTTCTAAGCACTGTGGAGTATTAAAATTTGAAAATTAATAAGACACATTCCTTGTCCTCAAAGTGCTCCTAAACCAGTATCTTTTAATTAATATGTTAATTTATCTAATAATAAATTTTTATCTAATCACTTTTTAAAATTGGAAAACCCAAAAAGTGGGAAGGAGATTAATAAAATGCTCATAAATCCATCACACAGGAATAACCACTCTAGTGTACTTCCTTCTGGACTATTTCACAGGACAAATAAGTAAATGCACATGCAAATAATTATGATTAAACCATATGCAGAGTTTTAAAATTGGCCTTTTTCATCTATATCATAAAGTATTTTCCCAAGCCATTAAAATGTTCTTTCAAGGCCTCATTTTTAATGTTGTATAATATTCCATGAGAGATGGATAGTCTATGAAATCATCATTTCAACATTAAAGATGAAAGTAAATCTCTGGCTAATTAAAGACATTGTAAATAGCTGTTCATTCACAGAGATGGTGTGCTAGATAAAAGGAATTCGTCTTCTGAAAAACAGGCCACCTTTGCAAAGCCAATTGCCATGACCTGCATAGCAAGGGCCGTGGTGAAATAAAGCAGCCCTCAGAGGCAGCCAGGGCCGCTCACACGCCCCATGGCCTTCTTCTGCTATATTCTCATTCTGCAACCCTTTTCCTCAAGGCTGGGGAGTTTTATTGGTCAGGCAGTTTTCCCATCTTCTGGATTTTTGGCAAGGAGAAGACCAAATACATGTGAGTAGCTGGGGAAAACAATCTAAATTAAGCCTAAAGTTCTCCAAGTAGCCTCACAACGTTCTGTAATGGGAACGAGTTAAAAATATGTGATACACAGTGTTTGACTCCGCTGGTTGTTCACAACACCCTGACTTATGTAATCCGGGCATTCCCATTTGTTTGCCTTTAGACTCACTTCCTTTGTGGGACGTGAAATAAAGTGGTTACACCAAATCAGCTGTCAAACTTGGCACTACAGTCACAGTTCCATGCCTGAGAAGACCGGCATATTTTTAACGAGTAGGAATATGAGGAACTTTCTTTACAACTAATAAAACTAACATGAGTTTGCATGCAGTAAAATTTCACACCAGCATAGTTTTTTTGCACCTCTCATCATAAAGCAAGTGGCCATGCTGTCTTCGTATGGCATTTTTGGCTCTGGATCATAGTCATATGGTGATCTGAATTTCTTCATAAATGAAGAAAAAAAATTTCATTGGGACATACTGACTGCTTATTTTATTGTATCTATAATAATAATAATAATAAAAAAACAGGGACGTTTATTTTCCCATAAATATCCAGTGTCTTGCTATAGGTAATCACATTTCAGAGAACATAAAGCCTCCTGCAAGATTACTCATAACCAAATATCTATTTTGCAATTTTCTTATTGGCTTCCGTCGGGAAATCAAGTGTGGATTGCTGAAGAAAATTATGAAGAAATAATAAAGTTACAAATAAGAATTTTCTCATATCAGATTTCGACTGCCACAATAATGCTGCAAAATAAATCACTCCAAAACTCAGTGGTTTAAAACAATAAACATCTGTTTTTTTAATAAGCCTCCAGGTCAGTGACTCTCATGGGCTCTGCTGCGCTTGGTTGTGCTGTTCTGGCCCCGATTCACCCAGCTGTTGCCCATGAGGATGGCATCAGCCTGGACAACTGGGATGAACTGGCTCTCTTCCACATCTCACCTTCTAGCAGGCTGGTCTGGGCATGTTCTCATGGCAATTTCAGAGGAACAAGACGCAAGCAGGAACACATAGAGACCTTTTCTAGCCTATTCTGCCACCTTTGCCAACTGGCACTTCTTTATCCAGAGCAAGTTGCAAGTCCAGCTCAGATCCAAGGCACCGGGCAATAGGCTCTATCCAATTAATGAGAAAAGCTGTAGAGTCACATGACCAAAGGTATAGTAACAGGGAAAGGTGAAGCATTGGAATCATTAACATAGCCAATTTATCACAAACATACTTTAAAATAACAAGATAATTCAAATTTTTGACAGGTAATTGGACTTAATTACCACAATAAAAAATATGAGCACAAATTAATAGAACAAAATAGATGTTGAAAAAATCAAGCAACTTTCTTTACAACATCTCCTGTTTCTTATGGCAAGATGGCATACTTCTTGATTTCTTAGCCCTTTTTTTCTAATGACCGATGGAAGAAGTTTATATTTAGAAGAGCTTATCTGAATAAAGTAGGAAAAAAAGATGAAGAAATAAAACAGAGTGGTTTTAGCTTAATTGTAATTCTTGAAACAAACCATAGAAATAAGTATTTGTAATAAAATAAATATTGTTTCTCCTGCCTAGAATACTTTTACCTACCTCATCATCTAATTAACTCTTCCTTTTCTTGAATTTCCTAAGTTCAAGGTTCACTTATTTGGAGAAACGATCTTGATCACCATTTTATATTCTTCTATTGGAGCCATATACTTCTTCCAATAGTGGTCCCATTTTCATATTTGTTCTTGAAATAGTTGATTGCATATCTCTATCACTAGACTGTCAGATCCATGGTGGCAGATATCTTTTCTAGTTTTGTTCATTTCTATCTTTGGCCTCAGTATTGTTGCTGGCTTATAATAGCTCTCAGTGTATATCCAATAAATAAAGAAATAGAAAAAATTAATGCATGGGAGAGCCTGGTTATTGGAAAGATGTGATAGTCTTATGGGTAAGAGAGTACATACATGGCTGATGAGACCTAAAAAGTTCTTCAAAGTGAAGTTTTAGGTAATATTTTTCCAAATGAAGGCACTAAATTTAAAATAAACATCTTAATGTCTTATGACAAGGGTTCAATATATGAATATTTTGAGTCACAGTAACAACTGCATTTTATGTTTTTTATTAGTAAAAACCAGAGAAAGTCAAAGTGAGAGATTTATCAAATAAATGTAGTTCCTCCAATAGGATCAGTCCCTTTTCCCCCCAGTATTTTATTTAAAAAAAAATTTTTTTTTATTGATGTCAGAGAAAAAGGGAGAAGGAGTGGGAGATAGAAACATCAATGATGAGAAATACTCATTGATTGGCAGCCTCTTGCATGTGAACTAGGGGTCAAGCTCACAACCCGGGGCATGTGCCATGACCAGGAATTGAACTATGACCTCCTGGTTCATAGTCGACGATCAACCATTGAGCCACATCAGCCTGGCCCCAACATTTTTTAAAAAATATATTTTATTGATTTTTTTACAGAGAGGAAGGGAGAAAGATAGAGAGCTAGAAATATCAATGAGAGAGAAACATCGACTAGCTGCCTCCTGCACACCCCCTACTAGGGATGTGCCCGCCACCAAGGTACATGCCCTTGACTGGGATCGAACCCGGGACCTTTCAGTCCGCAGACCGACGCTCTACCACTGAGCCAAACCAGTTTCGGCTGCCTCTAGTAATTTATATAAGGAAAAATAAGTCAAGATAAACTTTTTTTCTTCCATGTCTTCTTGGGATTGATTATCTAATAAACATATAATTATGAAGAAGACACAATGCTTAATAACTGGTAAATACCAAAGTAATAACTCAACATGAGCTTGGAAAATAAATGAAAAAGATGGAGAAAAGTGAAAAGTTGGAGAGAAGGAAATAAATAAATAAAAAAGAAATAGGATTGAAGAAAATAAAAATAAAAATGTTTATATGTGATGCCTTTTTATTTCCCACAATGAAAACAGTTTTTTTTCAGCAAAAAATCTTACTGCTATTACTTTCTATTGGCACACTCCACTGGAATATGTCCTTTCCCCCAAATATTAAATAATATAAATGTTCTATTTTGATAAACTATTTCTACAGCCTTCTCTTACTTTAATTTATTCAACTACTCTAACTCACATAGACTTGTAATTGGTCCTGAAATTAGAAATTACCAATATTTGGTTTATTGTCTCAAGAAACTGAGGTTAAAGAAGATACTTGTGTAAATAAACTATTGTATTAAAAATTAACAAAGTAGAACAAATAGGACATTATCCTGGCATAAGAGAAGAAATTATAAAGTCCCTTGGGAAGAAGAATGGGGAGAAAACAGATGTGAATATTTAACAGAAGAGATGATGCTTGATCTAGGTCTTGAAAAATCAATAGAGATACAAAAGACAGATGATAGAGGGAAAGCATTAGGAGAAAGTCTTGGAGGTTGAGGAAGTAAATGGGTAAGCATGACAACCTGAAGTAGCAAGGTGTGCCCAGGGACCTATGATGGAAGTAGAGTTAGAACTTAGGGGAAAATGAAAGATGAGTTGGGTGAGGAGACAAAGACCAAATCACAGAGAGACTTGGACAGCATGCATGGATGATAATGATTTATTTTTTAGCCAGTGAATTTGAAGCATAGAAGTAAAATAATATGGTTTTAATTTTTTTTTTTTTTAATCTAACTACCAACAATTTGGAAGACAGACTTGGAGAAACCACAGGGAGAGAGATCAATGAGGAAATCCTTAAAATAGTCCAGAAGAGAGATGATCAAGACCTGACATAGCGCAGTAGTCTGGGTTTGGAGACGGGTTGACAGATTGAGAGATGTTACGTTAGGAGAACCCATAATATCCAGTGACCAGATGGGTATGAGAGATTAGGTATTGGCAGAAAAAGAGACGGTTGTAATTATATCCAGATTTTTGGTATACACATAAGAGTAAAAGCAAGCCTGGGAGAAAGGTAATAATTTTGGATTTAAATGTGTTGAATTTTCCTGTGAGATATTTGTTAATTAATAGCAGGGAGGGAAATATATATATATATATATATATATATATATATATATATATATATATGATAAGGAAAGAAGCCTGAATGAAGATGTTGATTTGCAGTCATCAGCATCCAGGTAGTACTGGATGCAGTGAGCATTGAAAAGTTTCCTGGGGTTTGTGGAATTGAAAAGACAGAGTGAACCAAGGAAACACCAACATTAATTGGTAAACAAAGGAAGAAGGGATTGGAAATGTGAGAAAGAACAACTGAAATGCAAAGGGGATCAGAAAAATTTAGTACAGGCAAGATTTTTTATTGAAAAGGGAGTAGTCATTAAGGAAGCCACAGAATTTATAATACATGGTTAGCTTTATCTAGTACAGACACATTATTATGTTGTTTGTTTTGAATGATCACTTACAAATTAAATGTGGAGACTGCTTTGCTTTGAACCAAAATTTTTGTCCATTATATTAACTATTCCTTTTTGGTTAAATTTAATTAAATACTCTGAGGGCCAGAACAGTTTCTTATTCATGCTTGTATACCTAGCAGCACCTATCACAGATGACATAGAAAATGAAATTTCAATGTGAATATTACTGCAGAAAGTAAATAATCGATTCTCAGGTTTTAGTGAACTTACATCTTCATTATGATAATCAATATGCTCTTGTATTATATAAAATCTTAATATGCAAATAATGAGAGAGAGGGAGAGGGAAAGAGAGAGAGACAAAGAAGAAAGAATTTCTAGGTTTGAACATACTAAGTCATTCTGTGTGAATCACATTCTGTAATATCTAGCAGGAAAAGGTACATCTGACAGGTCTGGGCAAGTTGAATTTGTTTGGCTTCCTCTTTTCTAATAACTTGCTTAAAGATCTATATTTTTGCTATTTGAAGTCTACCTCTATTCTTTTTATTTTCTTTATTGATTAAAGTATTAAATATGTGTCCATATCGCCCCATTGCTCCCCCACCCTCCCCACTTATGACCTTACCCTTCTGTTGTCTGTGTCCATTAGTTAAGCTTATATGCATGCATACAAGTTCTTTGGTTGATCTCTCCCTCTCTATCTCTATTATTTATGAGTTTTAGTTGCTTTTCCAATCTCCAATAGGCAGCAGAATGAAAGAGATTATAAAGTTGGCACTTATGACTTTTTATTCACTCAAAATAATAAAAAAGATAATTCCTTTTACAATTTATGCCATGTAAAAATAAAAAGCCTTGGTCACCATTCTTGCTAAGTTAGAGAGAGATGTATTTCTGTGTTATTAGGTGGGATCAAGATGTTGTTTGTTCAAGTCTCTATCCTTCAACCTGTGTCAAGTTAAGACTTACTGGTATTATAAAAGTTTAGGCCAAGTTAATATCATAGAAAAGTTAAACCACAGAGTTGTCAGTTCGAGGCATCTTTACTGCTCCAAAAAGAAATACATGAACCAATTACAAACCACATTATCTCCCTCCTCCTGTTCTCAGTAAAGTTCATCATATGCAAAATTGAAATGCACCCCCTACCAGAATTACCTTGAGAATGGAGGGAGATGAATTTTGTTACTCTGCATATACATTGTAATTTTACTATAAAATGTCATTCAGAGTTCACTTGCTCAACTCTGTCATACCTCCAAATACAGCTCAGTATGGAACAAGCACGTGGAGTTAAGGGAGGACAGGCCCCAGGAGCTAAACCTGCAAGTGGATTGATGTAAGCTAAGGGAACAAACAAGCAGACACTCAGAAGACCAAGGGGGCATGATGATCTGTAGGAGGCAATTTAGACAAGCAGGGAGAGTAGTTTCTGACAGCCATGGCCCTATGGAGACTTATGAACCTCTTAGGCAGAGTATGTTCTTGGTGCCCCTTGAAAATTGTATCTTTAAATCCCTATTAAATATCTGCATAGAGGGTAGAAATAAACTAATTTTTAAAAAATATTTTATGATTTTTTACAGAGAGGAAGAGAGAGGGATAGAGAGTTAGAAACATTGATGAGAAGAATCATCGATCAGCTGCCTGTTGCACACCCCTTCCAAGGGATGTGCCCCCAACCAAGGTACATGCCTTTGACCAGAATAAAACCTGGGACCTTTCAGTCCACAGCTGACGCTCTATCCACTGAGCCAAATCGGTTTTGGCAAACTAATTTTCTACTAACAAAAATATTTAATCTTCCAGATAATAAAATAATTACATGCACCTAAGTACAGTAACATTTGATTAGGAATTGCCCTAGACTATAATGCTATTCAATAGACAAATATTTGAAAGATCCATAAAATAGCTTAAAACAAATAATAAATAAATCACTTACTCATGACACATTGTAGCAAGTCAAGCATAGTTTGGTTTCAAAATTTCACATCATACCATCCGCCATGTAAAAGACTCCCTGATAATATTTAATAAAATATCCCACAGGAAAATTCAACAAGTTTAAAACCAAAATTATCATTTCAGGGCAGGTAGAATCACCACTTGTGGCTCCTACTTGTGCATTCAAAAATTATTTGGCAAAGGTCTGGACATATGAAAAGCTTTCAAATTTTTTTATTGGGAGGTTGTGTTCCAATTACATTTCACTTGTTATATGAAAGTCACGTGACAATTTCAGTTTACTGACATCATATTTCTGATTGATTCAGTGATGCTTAGCTTACATTAGTTATTGTCCCATCCAGTGTTCTAAAAGGCCTCTACTTCAATTCAACCTAGCCATCAAATGGGCAGAGATGAGAAATCAAGATCTCAGAGTAGCAGGTCCCAGAAATGCACATGAGCGGCCTTGGTGTTGAAGAAAACTGTTACCAGATGTGGCCAGCATGCTGTAATTAACTTTCTCCAGTGAGTCATGCCCTTGTATGATTCTCTCCCCCTGAATCCTGGCAAAACCTATGCCTTGGTTTGAACAAGAGAATATGGCAAAGGTGATAAGATATCATTCCCATGATTATGTTACATTATATAAGATTGTCTAAATAGATTGGAGCAGGAGACTCCCTCTTTCCTTTGAAGTAAGCTGTCATGTTGAGAGAGTGTCTAGGGAGGGTCATGTGACAAAGAACTGGCAATGACCTTTAAGAGTAGCTCCCAGCCGAGACAACCAATAAGAAAACTGTGATCTCAGCCCAACCGATGAATTCTCCCAACAACCTTGGAGAACTGAAAGTAGATATTTTCCAAGTTCAGCTTCAGATGAGAACACCGACCTAGACTAGCACTTAGATTGCAACCTGGTAAGACCCTGAAGTAAAAAGCACAGCTAAGCTGTTACTAGACTTCTACCAAAAGTCTGAGATAATAATACATGTGTATTGTTCTAAGCTGCTAAGTTTGTAGTAATTCATTAAGCAGCATAGAGAATTAATGCACTAAGAGCAAGATTCAACTACTTCTCAGCACTTTATTTTTTGGTAGAAGTGTAGAACATTCCAGAGCAAGGAAGGTTCAAGGTCTAGATGATTGGCACTGAATAACTGGCAGGACACCATAACACTAATTTAGGCAAAGTTGTGTGTGTGTGCGTGTGTGTGTGTGTGTGTGTGTGTGTGTGTGTGTGTGTGTATGAGAGTGTCTGTGCCTGCAGAAGGGATGGAGTGGAGAAGGGAGAGGATGTGGCAGACATTTGGTGATAATTCAGCACAAGGTAAGAGTTGACAAGCAACCAGAGTGGAGCGCTCAGAGGTTGGGGTTAGCTGGGTCTGTAAATGGGGTGTTTACTTATAGGGGGATTACCATAGCCACCGCTGAAAATTGGGCAGGGAAGTTCCATACATGTTTTGAGGTGGAGCAAGGACACTCTCCTGTTCAAAACAACTTTAAGTGGCTGAAATCTTACCATGAGGTATACATTTCTGTTATAAAGCATTGTCTTTCATATTATTAATTATATCAAACACCATGGAATAACATAGCTATTGGATGAGATTTCTTTTTAAAAAAATATATTTTATCGAATTTTTATAGAGAGGAAGGGAGGATAGAGAGTTAGAAACATCAATGTGAGAGAAACATCAATCAGCTGCCTCCTGCACACCCCCCACCGGGGGATATGCCCACAATCAAGGTACATGCCCTTGACTGGAATCAAACTTGGGACCTTTCAGTCCACAGGCCAACACTCTATCCACTGAGCCAAACCAGTTTTGGCAGGGATCAGATTTCTTAATGAGAGCTCTGGTTAGCTGGTTTTGAAGAACCGTCTGAGAGAGAGAGAGAGAGAGAGAGAGAGAGAGAGAGAGAGAGAGAGAGAGAGAACAAACACAAACTTTGACTATTTCATAAATTTAGTAGTTTCTTTCCCCCCAAACAGCATGATTTTTGGACTTAGAATTAGAATAAAACACTGGTTTCTTTAATAATTTTTTTTTAATTTATAAAGTTAGTAATAACTACTTCTGATTGTCATAGTAACAACGAGGAGACAAAATGCAACAATGCAATGATCTAATTGTCTCTGCCATAGTACAAAAGCATAAACTGAAGTGTTATAAAAGTTCAATAGCATAGAGACTTTAAAACTTTGTTTTGGAATCAGCCTGGGAGAAGTTGAATCCTGGCTTAGTGGTTTATTACCTCTGTGACCATTTGTTTCTTATCCCTTTAAATATTTCTTCATCTAAAAGGCATGGGGCCCAGCTGGGTATGGCTCAGCAGTTGAGTGTCAACCCAGGAACTACCTGTTCAATTCCCAGTCAAGGCATATGCCCAGGTTGCAGGCTCAATCCCCAGTGAGGGGTGTGCAGGATGCAGCCAATCAATGATTCTCTCTCATCGTTGATATTTATATCTCCCTCTCCTCCTTCCTCTCTGAAATCAATAAAAATATATTTTAAAAGGCATGGAAATACTAATTGCTTCACTGTGTTAGGCAAATATTAATTGAGACAATATGTAAAATGCTCAGCCATGGAGCTAGCTAGTATTTTCTGATTGGGTGTGACAACTTCCTATGTGCCCTTTCATCCTTATTTCATTGCTCCTGACACTTCTAATTGGAACGGTTAAAGATTTATGGAATCCTTATTTATACAACCCTATTAATACAACTAGAATTTCCAGGCAAAGCTCTTCAATAAGTGTTGGTTGTGTTGAATTGAACCCAAATTTGCAGATTGATGACGAATTTATGGATGCAGACCATGGGTTTCCTCCAAGTAATGCTGCTTGGTCTCAGCGATATCTTCACGGCCAATGTGTATGCAGATATACTCTCAAAGGATGAGACGAGACCTTTTAGGCTAATAACAGAGGTTGATTTAGTGAAGATGCTAGCTTTGGGGTCAGCCTAGCTCAAACGGCACTGAATACTGCAGGCACTACTGCATGCTTGGAATTACACTGCAACCCTTCCCAGCTCCATTTGCGACCCTCTATGTCACTGCATACAAAGTACATCAGGACAAGATATTTATACTCTAAGTTGTCTATGCCATAAAAGTTATATATAGAAGATCAATGTAACTGTAATTCAGTCATATATGGTGGTTTTGGAAAACTTTTCATGGATCTAAGTGTGAATTTAATAGGCCAGGATTGTTGCCTCATAAAATGACGCTTAAATTGCATTAGAAGATCCTGGACAACTTATAGAAAACAAGCTGATATTTGGCCAGCTAAAGTCATAGACACATTGCTTAAAGGTTATTTAAAGTGATACTTTTATATCCTGCCCTCTACAGAACAGTACAACTAAAATATCCCATATATACTGAGTTGTCTATTCTACTTTAATGGGTCTACCTGGAAGAATAGTTTACAATTCCTTTGACAACACTTTCTTGGATCTCATAAAGATTAGTACATTAACATTATCAAGCAAACAGTTTTATATGTGATGCTGTTTTGGAGATTCAGAAATGCCGTGGCACTAACAGCCCATGGTCCAGTGTAATTGTTAACACTTTGATCATCATTCACTAAGGCTTTGGTACTAATGTAAGCCTTTTCGAATACTAACTCATTTGATCTCATATAATCATCCTATGAGGTAGCTATTATTGTTGTGGTTGTGGTTGTTATTATCTTCATTTTACACTTGAGGAAACTGGAGCAAAGACATATTATATAATTGCACAAGGTCACATAGCTAATTAGCAGCAAAACCAATATCAAATCAGATTTATAATCATAACTATACTCTACCCTCAACACAGAAATATCCCAGACTGGGAGTTAAAGGAACTAAATTTGAATCTCAACTTCATCACTAATTAGCTATATGAAATATTTATAACTTTATTACTTCCTCATTGTACTTATTGAATGTACATTGTACTTCCCATATGGTGAGGTTGGGAAAATGACATAGATAAATGTAAAGTCTTCTTTCACCATGGCTAACTCATAATAGGTGTTCAATTAATATTATTTTTAGCTAAATTTTATGCTTTTTGAGTTTTCCTTAGGATTCCTATTAACTTACAAATAAATTATTGGGATCTATGATGTTTTTAGTAATAATCCCATTAACACCTGAGAGTACTTTAGTTTAACCAATTAACTCTAGTCAAGAACAGACTGTTGAGATGCATTGAAAACAAACACAAGCATATTTGGGTGGACCTTGTGCACAAAGTCAATTTGAGGGCACTGGGCAGACCTAGGCTGGTGGCTGGGAGCTGTCTGGGCAGCCAGAGGTCCCTGTGAGCTAAAGGGCGGATGACAAGAGAGAAGGAGTGCCAAAGAGAGCACTCAAAGGCCTGAACCCATTTTACCTAGGGCAGGAACTTCTTTAATGTCTGCAGTTTATTTCAGGGCCTGATGCCACATTCAGCTACTATGGTGCCAACAGAGGGATTGCCACAAAAGATGTCTCTTGTGCCCTCCCAAAGACATTAATGATGATAATGCCTTTGGAACTATTTGAGTAATTTTCCTGATTTTCCATAAGGCATGTAAAGGAAGTGTCAGTGAATGATGTTCAAACATTGGCACTTCCCTCTGGGCTCTGTGTGGGCTCAGCAGCTCAGCCTAGGAGCAAGTGCTGCACACCTCGCCTGGCACTGAGCTTGGGGAACACTACACTAGACAGAGACAGGTCTTTAGGCAGACAGAACACAGGTTCATTCCACTGTCTTACATGATGGGTATGCCAGGCATTTCCACACAGCGATGAATAGAGGTACAATCAAGGCACCACAGGTCAAAGATTTTTCCTGTAATAGCCAATGGCAGGTGACAAACCACAGGCCATGTCCTTAGCCATTACACACTGAGCTTCATAGAAAACCAGTACATTTATACCAACATTCCACATGTCTAATTCTTTTTTAGACATTCCTTAGTACTTTCATCCAAGGCCAGAATGGGTCACATGACCCAATCTCCACTGACAGGAAGGCTTGGAGATAGTAATCATATTTTCTCATAACCAGAGTGGAAATAAGTAAGAGAGATGGAATTGGAAATGAACATTGTGCTAGCTAACCCACACAGTCTTCCCAGGTAGGTATGATTATCAGCCCCATGACATAGCTAAGGAAACTGAGTCCTGGACAGGTTAAACAAGTTGCACAAGAGCTCACAGCTTACAGGTTGTGAGGCAGGATTCAAATGACAGCACTCTGTCCAGGGTATGGGTACTTAGCACTATAGTTTGCTCCCTTTCCAAATTAGCTCGCCCAGTAATTCTCTCTGAGAGCACCCTCTACCTTCCCCTGATGGCTCTAATCATCATTTACAATCATGTATTTATTTGGAGTAATCATTTGTTTAATATTTGCCTACCCAATTAGATAATAATCTCTGTGAGAGCTGAAACATTTTTTGTTATGTTTACCCCTGCACATGCAGCAATGTGCATGTTTTCTCAAGATTGCTGGTCAATTAATGAATGAGTGAATTCAAATAACATGCAATTTGAAGCTAACCTATGCTAATCAAGAGTTTGAGGAGCTAAGAGCAGAAGAGTACTCATGAACTGAATAGAGGGCAGAGAAGACTGCAAGACCATGTTAGGTTGGGTCTGGGGAATGAATTTGGATTTGAGGTACTGGAAGTGAGATGAGGAAGCCCAAGGTAAAAAGAGACAAGTGTGCTTGTAAAATAGAAAACTGACTAACTTGATAAAATTAGAGATTAATGTATTGAACAATTTATGAATAATCTTCAAAAAGGGCAGAGATTCTAATATTAATTAAGACAGAGAGGTTTTTGTGAATGTGAGCAAAATGGTAACAGTGATTGCTCTGGTAGTTTTATGAATTTGATTGGAGGCCATTAAGAGCTGTCTCAGTAGAGTAAGCAAAGGGAACAGTGGAGAAGACCAGACTGGACCACAGCATTGGGATTGAACAGTGAAGATAGAGAAGCAATCATGCCAGGGCAGACACTAGTGGGACTTGAGTTTGTGAAGAATGTGTAGAAAATAGATTTAAACCAACTCCAGGTGTTTGATTTGGTGCGAGTATTTGGGGACAGGTTAGAAATGCATGGAAGAAGGGTTATGAAGTCAAGTTCAAGTTTGAAGAAACTGAAAGATATCCAAATTAAAAGGTACAGAAGGAGTTGGAAGTAGATAATTAAACATTGTTTTAAAAAACGATAAAGACTGGATATATAGACTTGGAAGTGAACATAGAGAATACCTTAAGAAAGAAACAAACTCAGTCTTGGGTCATGTTAATTCAGATTTACCATCTTAATTCAGGCTAAGATGGTAAAAGGACTCAATCATTTCTAATTTCTGTCTTCACCTGCCTCAGTGACCAGTAATGTCAACCCGAGTCCTTGAATGATCTATGGAACAGAACGCACCCCCTCCTCCAAATTAACCCATATAAAATATGTGGTGTAAACAATAAATAAACCTTGTGTTAAATCACTGGTGGTTCATATTTAATTTTTCATCATAGTACCCTAGCCTATCTTAACATAATCAGAAGCCTATAGCCAATAGATCTCAATAACAGGTAAAATTTGAGATGCAATGCCCATAAAGTAGTACAAAGCAACGTCCAAAGTTTGTGAATGGAAAGGATGAAGTTGCCATTATGAAAAGTTAGACTAATATTCTCCTATAAACAATAAATGAACAATTAGCTCAAAACCTTCATTTACCTTAGTATTTTTCATCAACATTGATGACATGTTTTTTTTGGAAGGAATTAGAAGGAAAACTTAATTATTGATTTCTCATGTTAAATGCTTATAAACAAGAATGTGAAATTCTCCGCATGAATATAAATTGCAAACATGCACAAATAATTTAAATGTTAATTTAATATTGATAAATAAAATGAATATTTCCTTTGGTAACTGATGCAATCTTCATAATTTTTGTCTTTATTTTATTTTTAGCATTAACTATTAGCATTATGTCTTACCAGTGATTAGTATTTGCTGAATGAATATATGAATAAATGCAAATGTAAAGAATAAATAGAAGATGGAAATGGCTGAAATAATTAAGTAGTTAAAAACCTATGCAAGGATTTATGTATGTATTTCACTTATCCAGGGAGCAACAATCTAGAATATCTGTTTTCTAATTTATGTGTATCAAGAAAAATAAGTAAAAGTCAATATGTAGGATATTAAGGTGATTTTGCAATTTATACAATTTTCTAACATCTTAAATGAGTTTTGACCTGTCTTTATGCAATAACAAAATAATTTGACTCAATAATACCATAATGGCAATGGTTAGATAAATGAAAAGTGGTGAGTCTATAAATTTTTATATAATTATATTGAATTATTTTTTTATATTTAGTATATATTTTTATAAGAGCAACATAAAAACAGGTTCAGAACTATGTTATCACAAACAGTCAGGATAAAGTAGGAGAAGATAAATTATCCATCTATAAATATCAGGAAGAATTTGCTGAAGTGGGAGATAGATTGAGAAAGGGTGTAAACGGCAGAGATATAATATTAGACTGGACAAAGAATTAAAACATTCATCACTGAAAATCATCCTTCACCTGCAGGGAAGTAGAATAGCCAACATAATGAATAGCAGTGATTTACTCTACTTGAATACTAGGTGAGACCAACCAAGGCAAGGGCAAATACTTCCAATTTATTTCTCATGTGATGTAAGACCCAGAATTGTCACAAACAGAAAATTATCATGAACCTAAAAAACAAAACATATATTCTTGGGTTTGTGTCTAGTCCATGCAACCTACCCATGTTTCTTACTGGCATATAAAAATCAGACAAGGAATCAAGGCACTGAATATATGTATCTATTAGTATGCAATGTGATACTCTGGTAATTTTTGTGGGAGATAGATAAAGTTGGTTACCCATTCTGATGAGCTGCCCCTCCCCTTGTTTACTTATTTCATTAATTCTACACATATTTATTAAATGCCTACTATATACTAGGCATTGTGCTAGAAACCAGAGGGTCTCTGGTCTCTTGGTGCATATAGTGTAGTAATTGATGGGATAGGCATAAAATAATCTATTGCTAAATTATAATTTTCTATTAATTGTCCATCTTCCACATTAAGTGAGACATTTTTAGGTGAGAGCAATGCCTTATTTATCTTGACACTTTCAGAAACTAGCAGAGTGCATGACACCTAGTGGAAATACAAGCATGCAAAAACTGTGAGATGACTGAGCGTGTGAAAGGAAGAATGAAAGAAGGAAGCTTGGTGGAAAGGGGAAAATGATGAAGTTAAGTAATTTTGGTTAAAATAGTACGTTTTCAAGCTAACAGAATGCCACCATTTCATCAGTTAAAATTAGACCTTGAGAAATCAAAACTTCAGAAAAACTATCTGTTTCCATCAAAAGTTAGCATATACAGTTTTAGAAAAATGATCTATTTTCATCAAAGACCAAACATATACTTTAATTACACTTCAAGCTGAGTTTCAGGAAAACAATACTTCATTCCAAGTTTCATGCTAAAATTATCTCACATGGAGGAATTGTGTAATATTTGTGTGCCTACTTTTTTCCTCTTGTAAACAGTAACAATCTTCCTAGTCATAGGTATTCAGGATTAATTAAAACATGCAAAGCACTTCAGTTGAAAAACACTTATTTTCTATAGGAGCTAAACTGGTGTATGCATTTTGCACTTTGGAATATGATGTAGATATAATGTTGGATAGACTCAGGAGAGAGTTACCAGTAGACAGAGTGACTCTTGTAAAGAAATACAATCTAACTTCCTCCCCAAACAGCTGGAAATATTGGTCGTATGTGAACCTGTGGCTTCATGACCTAAGAAAGCAGGAGTCCTAAGCCATTTCCCAGACTCCGTCTCCTACCTCAGAAAATGTGGGACCTTGGCTAAGCCACCCTCAGCAGCCACAAAAAGGCCATTTGTTTCAAGCCCACTGAAATATAATTATAAACGCACCATAAAATTTCCGCAACTTTGACCTAAAACATTGATTTTGTATTTCTAAAATTACTGTGTGATCTGTATTTACTACGTTTCTAATGACATCTTCTTATGTATCGAACATACAATGCTAATTGGAGAACCACATCCTCATCCTGTACAAGAATCCAAAAGCTACTGTTGCCACAGGGGAACAAACAGCCTTTAGGAAATCAATGAAGGAAGCCATAAAGGGTCATTTGGTCTAGTCCACTGCGCTAAGCAGGTAAATAACTAATCCATCCAAGGCAGAATATGTTCTGGCAGAATCTAATTGATATCAACTAGGTTGATATATTGACGATAACTATAGTAGCCTACATCTATTCAGTGCTTTCTCTGAGCCAGGGCTCACTTACTTTTCACATTATCTCATTTAATCCTCAAAACAATCATATAAGATAGGTATACTTTTTAATCTCCATTTTATTGACAAAGAAAATGTAGTACATATAAATCAGCTGGACTCTGACTAATTTAATCAGGACTTGGAGAAGAACGGAGGAGGGCAGAGCACAGCCCAGAGGTTGCTACAGAAAGGATGTTGGCTCCAATCTCTGAGTGCTCTACCATCGATTCCCAACTCCAAACAGATCAGGAAAAATCTGTATCTGACCCTGAACCTCATGTCGCTTCCTCAAACTTCAGAGCTCTGGGGAGTAATTGGACTCAGGTCAAGTGTTTCTATATTAATTGGCAGGAGCCAGGAAAAGTGTACATTTGTTCAACCCACTTATATCCACTTTGGGCTTTCTTAGTGGGATGTGTAGTCTTCCTTTTTTTTTTTTTTTTTTTTTTTAACAAAAAACAGTCTTCAGATTCCCCCCAAAATGGGAAACCAATTTAGACAGCGAATGTTACCTACATCACTCTCAACAGAGTACAGGCACTCTGCTCTTTAATCATTCCTATACTCATAAACGTCTAACCTACTTATGCTGCAACCCTTCTATTCTGATTCTGAGCAAAATGTCACCCAGAAAGACTGGTAATATGGCTGACAGCAGAAATAAAGCTTCAGCCACCTGTTTGTAATCTCAATTATCAAATGAAAGAATTAAGATAAGTGACTTTTCTGTCATTTTTTTCTGGATCTTTTCTATTCCCCAGTCAAACAGTAATTTATCAAGAATGAATAATAGCATTACTTCTACCTGGCCATTTTCATATTGGTGAATTACTTTTAAGCTTAATGAATGATCTTATAGCAAGTTAATTATTCATTTTCTAAATAATTTATGTTCCTCACTCTATAGATTTATTTTTAACTGTTGGGACTTATAAATGTTAACATAGGATGATGCCATCATCCAGCTTCATCAATAATGGATTGTTTTATTTTTTTAATGATTTTTGTACTATTGATTGTAAATGGGTTTGATCTGAAGGGCCTTAAATTTTTTCCATTAAAAATGAAAGTAAGCAAAAACTTAATGTGGATTAAAGAACATCCATGCTTCACTGTACCCTGAGAATCTTCATGAAATGAGCTTGATGTTACCAGCTTTATCTGCAATATCAAGCCCTACAATCATCTTTATCACAAACTCACTGCCTTACTCTGCTAAAATGAACCCATATTATAAGTGAAGTCTAAAAAAGGAAACAGTATCAGATAGTAAGAAAAAGACCAGAAAAACCTCCTAGTAAGCCATTATGTGTTAAGTGCTTTGAAATAAAAAAAGCATCATAAAAGTAAAGCTAGTTGACCAGTGGAAAGAATAAAATACTTGGTAGCTATGAATAGAAAAAGCAGTCCCATTTATGATTATATATTTCACTGTGATAAAAGGTTGACTTCAATCAGAAGCCAGAAAAGCTACTCATTCACTTACAGTATAGGTCTTTGCTTCATTTTTCCTTTATTACCATATACCCTTTTTAAAAAGGAAGATAGCAGGTAGTAAGTTTAAATTTAGCAGGTAGAACTTCCTTTCATTTATTCATTAAGGCATCAAACATTTATGGAGAAAACATTTATAAGAAAGTACTGAGGTAAACCATGATGGAGGTGTCAATATGGTAGTCTCTGCTTTCAGAAATCTTATAGTCTATTAGTAGAAATATAATATGTAAATAACTATATAAGTAGTAAAGATATAACAGCATTATTAAAGACACAGGTAAGAGCTAAGGAATTTAGAGAGAAAAATATTTTAATTCTGAGCAGGGTTTTCATCTTGATTTTTCAATTAAAATCAAACTCTATATTGTATTGTGAATCAATATTTCTTCCCCTATGGAAAATATTTAGATCTGGGTTATGCATTAACTTGTACTACAAAGCATTAGAAATGATCAACGTGGATAGATGGAAAATCACATAAATTCTAAGGGTCTTAAAAACAATTCTCAAAGGTGAAATCTTGTCCTACAATCCCTATATTATGACTTCACACTACCACATTATGGCATGTAAATCTTAGGAAATTTAAGAGAAGGTTATAAATTGCTTGAGATATTAAGATTGCCAGGTGTCCTTAGGTAGACCTTTCAATGTCTCAGTTTCTCAACTATAACATTGGGAATTTAGATCAGGATCTCTACGATCCTTTTAGAATCTCACATGCTGAGATTCTAAGCCTTTTCACATGGCCATTTTTCATATGACCAATTTTCATCCCTTGTATAAATGTTGTTAGGTTACCAATTCTCCAAAAAGAGAACATATATAGTAATTTGATCCCCATGGAAAAGCAATGCTCTTTATATATGTCCCATGCCTCATAAAGAGTCTACTATGAACATTTGAGGATCCTGTACAATGTAATGAATGACTTGAAATCTCCTTATTTGCCTCAAATAAACATTTTTATTTCTTATTAGAGATATACAGATTATACTCATGTGCAGGCAGTTGACAAAGAATAGAGAAATACTCTTAAAACACACCACTTCTTTTTTTTAAAAAAAAATAAATTTTATTGGTTTCAGAGAGGAAAGGAGAGGGAGAGAGATAGAAAGATCAATGATAAGGGAGATTCATTGATCAGCTGTCTCCTGCAAGTCCCACTAGGGAAGCCCACAACCCAGGCAGGTGCCCTGACCAGGAATCGAACCGTTTCCTCCTGATTCATAGATCTGATGCTTAACCACTGAACCACGTTGTCTGGGCCAACACACCACTTCTTGATGAAAATTGTATTTATATACAAGGGCTAGATGAATATCAAAATAGCTAAAGGGGCAAGTACATTTTAGTAAAAGGAATTTTAATATAAAATGTAAAGTTCTATTTAATTATATGATATATTCTATTCTCTCCACCAAATCCTCAGTCTTTTTTTTTCGTTGTATATCTGATGTGGAAAACACAAAGAGGGCTAAAACTCTTATTGAGTTGATGATGTGTAACAAATCTTTCTTACTTTCTTTCTTTCTTTCTTTCTTTCTTTCTTTCTTTCTTTCTTTCTTTCTTTCTTTCTCTCTTTCTTTCTTTCTCTCTTTCTTTCTTTAACTTCATCCTTTCCAACTCATATGCCTTTTATTTCTTCTTGTCTGATTCCTGTGGCTAAAACTTCCAGGACTATGTTGAATAAGAGTGGTGAAAGAAGACATCCCTGTCTTGGTCCTGTTCTTAGGGAAAATGGTTTTAATTGTTTGTTTGTTTGTTTGTTTGTTTGTTTCTTTGTTTGTTTCCTTTTCAATAGGATGTTGGCTTTAGGTTTGTCATATATAACCTTTATTATGTTCAAGTATGATCCCTCTATTCCCATTTTGCTAAGAGTTGTGTGTGTGTGTGTGTGTGTTTATCAAATATGGGTAATGGATTTTGTCAAATACTTTTTCTGCATCTACTGATGTGACCATGTGATTTTTTAAATTTCAATTTATGTGATGTATCACATTTACTGATTTGTGAATATTATACTATGGTAGTCTTGCATCCCCAGAATAATCCTGGATCTGATTTGCTAACTTTTGTTGGGGATTTTAGCATCTATATTCATCAGGGATATTGGCCTGCAATTCTCTTTCTTTGTAGTGTCTTTATCTGGTTTTAGAATTAGGATAATTCTGAACTCATAAAAAGATCTTGGGAGTGTTCATTCCTCTTTAATTTTTTTTTTAAAACAGTTTGAGGAGGACAGGTGTTAGTTCTTCTTTGAATGTTTGGTAAAACTCCCCTGTAAAGACATCCAGACCAGGGTCTTTGTTTGCTGGGAGTTTTTTTGTTTACTGCTTCCATTTTATTTGCTGCTATTAGCCTATTCAGGTTTTCTGATTCTTCCTGATTCAGTTTTGGGAAATTATATTTAAATTTGTCCATTTCATCCACATTGGCCAGCTTGTTGGCATATAGTTGTTCATAGTATTTTCTTATGATCATTTATATTTCTGTGATGTCAGTTTTTTTCTTCTCTTTTTGTTTCTTAATGAGTCTGACTAACCATTCATCAATCTTGTTTATATTTCAAAGAAACAGCTCTGGGTTTCATATATATATGGTCTCTCTGTCATTTATTTCTGTATTGATCTTCATTATTTCCTTCCTCCTACTTACTTTGGGATTTTCTTGTTGTTCTATTTCTAATTTTTTAAGTTGTAGGGTTACATAGTTTATTAGCAGTTTTTCTTGTTTTGTAGGTTGGCTTGTAGTGCTATAAACTTTCCTCTTAAGACTGCCTTTGCTGTGTCACAGAGATTTGGGGGTTTTGTGTGTTCATTTTTATTTTTTTCCAGGAAGTTTTTGATTTCTTTTTTGATCTCATTGGTAACCTATTCATTATTTAACAACATGCTATTTAGCCTCCACATGTTTGGATTTTTTCATGTGTTTTTACTATAGCTGATTTCTAATTTCATTTGACTGTGATCTAAGTAGATTCTTATGATTTAAATCTTCCTGAATTTGCAGAGACTTGTTTTATGTTCTAATATGTGCTCTATCTTTGAGAATGACTCATTTGCACTTGAGAAGAATGTATATTCAGGAAGTCTTTCAATGGCACTCACTAACTTCTATTTTATATTATGTACAGTCTTTGTTCTCTTACATTTAAGCTACTAAAGGGAGGAACCTATGCCTGATTTATCTTATATCTTAATGCTCTCTGCACCATTGATACTAATAAGATAGTAGATACCCCCAAAATAGACATAGATATATCTAAGCAAAGAGAAGCAGTTAATTCCCCTGTTAACAACCCAATCTAAATATGTAATTCTCATGAAATTGACTCTAGAGCTCTCATCCTTTTGGTTGTCTTTGAAATTTGTCTTCTATTTATGTTTTATTGTATATTTATCAGACTTGTCTATCAGGCACTGATGCCGTAAGACTTGGGGTGTTTCTTCAATTTGACTCAAAATCAGAGATTGACAAATGAAAGGACTTTGAATGCTGATGCAATACTGATGATCTTCACACTAATAATACCACTTGTCTAAATAATTAATACAATTAATGGCATGTTTATTGTTTATTTCTTCCCTAGCTCCTCTCTCCTTCTGATGATATGGAAAACATTGTTTTTGCTTGAAGGAAACAGGTAAACTTTGAAATAAATTTACCTTTAATTTAGTAGGTTTTGTAGGTTAAAAGACATTTTAAAAAACTGTATTAGTAATAAGGCAAAGACATACTAATGATTTGACATGTTGACAGAAATTCTGATACACATTTGAAACTTTTCTGTGCTCCAGGTTGATGGTAATTTATGAAGATACTTAATAGCACATGTTTCTCTCAATCTGGGTTATCTACAAAAAAGAACATGTCTGTAAATTTTATTATCATTTCTCAGGAGACAGAAAACAAGCATCATGTATTAACTCTCTGATTCCTCTAGATCAAGGTGAAGTTGTCCTTTTACCAAATTAATCTGTTTATCTACTATCCCCAGGGACAACCAATAGTTTCATGTAGAAGTACCACTTTTTATTTCTCAGTTCTTGAGATGATCAGATCACTGGTCAAGAAAAAATATTATTAACAGTGAAGTTAGAGTATGCCAGGCTTCATAATCAATTGATCAATATGTTTTACTTGTTCTAGCTATGTAATAAGGAAAGAAAAGGGAGAGAAATATCACTGGGATTTTTCCTGAACATTAAGGTCATAAACTTCTGTATTTTCCAAAGGTTGAGACAACAGACTAATGTGGGAGATGAATAGCTGTCTAAGAATTTAATTTGGAGAATGTTACATAGAGTCATGATTTTAAAACTCCTCACAATTCCATTTTGGTTGAGGGTAGAAATATAGGTAGATACATGGCTCTTTTCTTTAAGAAAACAGATTGAACATGATATTTCCATAATATAGAAGAAAAAAGAAGAGGGGTTAAGTTTATTACAAAATAAAATATCTTTTAATTTTAAGATGGGAGTTTATTAACATCTATACTTCCTTCCCTCCCATTTTTTATTAATTAACATCAAGACCTTGAAGGTTAATGTATATAACAAAGGACTCTGGTGGGGTAAAAATAATATAAGGAGAATGTGCCCAGAGCTGTAATCCCCAAAACAGTGTGTAGGGCACAGGCTTCCTCAGGTAGATGACATGCTATGAAGGATCAAAACAAAATTCTCTTACTCAAAGCAAAAGACTAAGATAAAAAGGTTAGCTACAGAAGCACTTCAAAACCCATTTGTTTCCTCCTCTCTAGCCCAGTCCAGCTAATCTGTCCCACCTAAGGCTGGGAGGTGAGAGGGTGCAACTGAAAAGCACAAGTGAAGTCCAGAATTATAAGCTTACTAAAAGATTAAAATCATAGGAGGATAAATGCTTTCTCTTCTCCCCCCCCCCCTTATCTCAACACCAAATTGCTGAAGACCTCCTTACAGCAGTTTATTTTACCAAGTATATAGGACTTAATATAAAAAAAAATTACAAGACATACTAAATAGCAAAACCACAGGTAGAAGAGACAGGGAAAGCATCAGAACCAGACTCAGAAATGGCAGAGACATTAGAATGATCAGATCAAGAATTTATTATTAATATGCTAAGGACTCTAATGAATAAAGCAGACAGCATGAAGAAATGGTGGGCAATATAAGTAGAGAGATGGAAATGCTAAGAAAGAACCAAAAGGAAATGCTACATATCCAAAACACTGTCTCAGAAATAAAGAATACCTTTGTTGGCTTATTAGTAGATTATACATGGAATCTCTGAGTTTCAGGATATCAATAAAAAACTCTGAAACTGAAAGGCCAATAAAACAAAGACTGAAAAACAAAAGATTAGCATATTCAAAAACTGTGGGACAACTAAAAATAGTGTAACTTATGTATGATGAGAATATCAGGAAGAGAAGAAAGAAACCGAATAAATATTTAAAATAATAATGACTGAAAAATGTCCCCCCAATTAATGTCAGAAACCAAACCACAGAGCCAGAAAGCTGAGAAAATGCCAAGCAGGATAAATGGGAGGAAAATATCATTTTCAATATCAATTTCGAACTACAGAAAATGAAAGATAAAAAAAACCAACCTACCTATTATTAAGAATCAAGAACAAATATTAAGAATTATTTCTGACTTCTCCTCTGAATCCAGGTAAACAAGTTGAAAATGGGGTGAGTGAAATATTTAAGAGTTAGCGGGGGGGGGGGGGGAACCCCAATAACCTATAATTCTGTACCCTGAGAAATTATTCTTCAAAAAATGAAAGAAAAATAAAAACTTTCTCAGACAAACAAAAATTGAGGAATTTATTGTAGACCTGCCTTGAAAGACATGTTAAAAGTTCTTTGAAATGGAGAAAAATGTGTCAGAAACTCAGATCTACATAAAGAGGAAAGAGTATCAGAGAAGGACTCTATATTTATAAAAAGCCTAAGTGACCATTACAACCAGTCAACCAAACAACTGGTTGACTGGTTGCTATGACATGCACTGACCACTAGGGGGAAGACACTCAATGCAGGAGCTGCACCCTGGTGGTCAGTGCACTCCCACAACTAACCTCCTGTGACAGGCCAACCCCCTTGAGCCCTCCCCTTGGCCAGCTGGTCCCAAGGGCCCTGATCAGAATTGGGCGAGATGGCTCCCATCAGTCCCAATCGCCAGCCAGGCTGAGGGACCCCACCTGTGCATGAATTCCTGCACTGGGCCTCTAGTAAATAAATAATAAACCACTGTTTCTAGAGACAATGAGTGAGTAATAAAGAATTCTGCATATGTAGACCCCCACATAACTAGTTATTCAAAGGCTAAGAATGCATCCAAGTGGCAATCATTGTTATTTAAAAATACTTTGTTTAAATGTTGATCAGCCAAACTTGGAAAACATGTAAAGGTATATATATGACCTTCTTTTTTCCCCCAGTCAGGCTCATTTTAGCTATTAAATTTTGTATGTTATATACTAAAAAAGATTAAATAATAATCAAAGATAACAAGTACAGCATATACATATTTAAGCCTGTTCAAAAAAAACAAGAAAGGACCAAGAAAAACAAATGTGAATAAAAAGCTCTTAAAACAAGTTTCTACAGAACAGAATAAAATTTCAGATCTAAGATATTTCCAAGAATTCAAATGAAATTAAAGCAAATACCAGGTCTATAAAATAATAGATTACATTAGAGATATAAGGATTGAAGAAAGCAATGAGGAAACATTAGATTAGGCAATAAAAATAATTTGGCAGAACTTGAGAGAGAATGCAAATAATAAAACTGTCACAAAATGAAACCCACATTGGAAGCAGCAAAACAGAATAAGAGGGACATAGAAGAAAATCTTAACAGAGGTGAAAAAATAATCAGAGAATTTTTATAGAAAATGGCATGAATCTAGTACAGATTCAACCTAGGAATATTTGGTATCTCAAAAAGGTGAGAGGAAAAAAATAATGAAATAGATTTTTTATTTATTTTTAATTTAAAAAATCTTCAGAAACTAAAGATGATTGAATCTGCAATTTAAGCCCAGCTGGCATGACTCAGTGGTTGAGCACGGACCTATGAACCAGGAGGTTAGGATTCAATACTTGGTCAGGGCACATGCTTGGGTTGTGGGCTCAGTGTCCTGTGTGGGGCTTCCAGGAGGCAGCTATCAATGGTTCTCTCTCATCATTGATATTTCTATCTCTCTCTCCATCTTCCTTCCTCTCTGAAATAAATATATGTATATATTTGTTTTTAAATGAATCTGCAATTTAATAAGCACTTGGTATTTCAGGAAAAATAAAGTTTACTATATAATTAACAAACAGACTTAATAATAAAACTATTAAATTTAGCATATAAAGAAACAGTCTTGAAAAATCAAAGCAAGGAAATCAAGAGCAGTGTTCTGGCCCAGGTAGGGAAGAGATAAGAGTAAGTGCAGCCTCACTGTAGACCCTGAGTATTCCCTCTCCTTGGGAAATATCTTGAGGACTAGATGATTCAACTCACAGAGCCAGCATTTGGGTTGAAGGTATAAGGTGATTTCCCAGGGCACAGAGATATTGCAGTGGAGGGAAATGAGAGTGGTCCACCTTGAAGGACTACAACACCAAAGAAACTTCTCCCTTATGAAATATCTCAGGAGAGATACAATCCAGTATTTTGCCAGTCTCCCCTTCTCCCCCTCCCCCCAAAAAACAAAACAAAACAAAAAACACACACAATACATTACTATATCCCAGGAAATATAATATTTAAACTATTCTTTTAAAAATTCAATACATTTAAAAATTTATAACAGACAAAGAAGAATTAATATATCAGAGAGAAGAGAAGAATAAAAATACATGTAGTGTCTTCAAAGAGATAAGGAAAGATATTGGATATAAGATACAGAAATGGGTCATCAATTGGGGAAACCAAATGGAGATACTGAATATGAAAAATACAATGGTTCAAATAAAGAACTCAGTAAGTGGTTTCAATAATAGAATGAACATTGGCAAAGAAAAATGTCAGAAAGCTGAGAGGTCAGGCAGTGTAACTCTTCAAAAAGGTACCAGGAAGGCTGGCCAGAGTTGGTTAGTGGTTGAGTGTGAACCCATATACTAAGAGAAAGTTAGTTCAATTCCAGGTCAGTGCACATGCCTGGTTTGCAAGATCGATCCCCAGTAGTAGGAGTGCAGGAGGCAGATGATCAATGTTTCTCTTTCAGAGCTGTTTCTATCTCTCCCTCTCCCTGACTCTCTGAAATATGCAGAGAATTTTAAGAAAATGTAGTACAGTAAATTTAAAAATTCTAAAACCTTCTACAGATGAAGATCAGATCACCTACAAAAGACAAAATTAGACTGAAAATCAGGCTTTAAAAGTAACCCAAGTAATAAGGAGACATTGAATTAATATATTCAAAGTGATGAGGGATAAAAATTCAAGTTCAGAATTATATAAACAGTTAAAATATCACTTAAATAATAGGGTAAAACAAGTAGACAAGGCCTCAAAAGATTCAGCATATTTCTGAAAATAAACAGAACACTATGACTCATATGAAAAATAAGGTTAAGTAAATAACTTAGTGGAGTTGTCAAAATAAGCAAGGAAAAGCAATATCAAAGTATATCATTAACACTCCAGGTATAAATTCTAGAAATATGAATATGGTAAGCATTGGAAAAAAGCGGAATGAGGTGAGTTACGTTAAAGGATATGTTTTACTTAGGAAAAGATATATAGTTTACTAAATTTAAGAAACTGAGAATAGGTTTAATAAGTTATGTGTAAGTCCTATAAGGGTAGAATATATAATTTCCAAACTAATAAAAGAATATTAATGTATCCGATGAAATGAAGGAAATGAGGTCAAAATGAAATAAAGAAGCAAGCTCAATAAAAAATACCAAATTAGATGGGAGAAATAAAACTTAATATGAGTAACTTAGTAAATAACAACGTGTTATATCCTCACAAAACAAAGACTTACAGATCTAATTAAAAACAAGATAATAAAAAACAAAAACAAAAAAATCAATGGAAGCAAAAGCCAGCACGCACACACACACACACACACACACACACACACGCACACAGGCACACATGCAAGCACACACACACACCAGAGGTTTTCTACCTATCAACCTTATTAATTTGCAATGCAAACAAATACAATGTATAATGAAAGGGGAAATATTTACAAATAATATTTTTTTAAATGTATATTTATTAATTTCAGAGAGAAAGGAAGAGAGAGATAGAAACATCAATGATGAAAGAGAATCATTGATTGGTTGCCTTCTGCGTGCCCCCTACTGGGGATCAAGCCTGCTCTTGATTGGAATCGAACCTGGGACCCTTCAGTCTTTAGGCTGACACTCTTTCCACTGAGCAAAACCAGCCAGGGCTAAAAACAAGATTATAAATACTATTAATACTATAAGAAATTACAAATGTACATAAATTTGAATATTTAATCCAAATATTGAACTAAAAATTTTTTTTTAAAGACAGTAAGACCAATAATAATTAAATAAATACTATTATTCATCAAAACTTTTCTACTAAATTTAGATATGCGTAAACTATATCTAAAAAGTGGTATTATCTGGGAAGAGGGGCTGGTGATTGAGGAGCAAAGTGTGAGGAGAATTACTCTTATTTTCCCTTTTGTACATTTCACAATTTTGTCCCATGTACATGTATGAGATATATGCACTCCCATGTTTATCACAGCATCATACACAATAGCTAAGATATGGAAACAACCCAAATGGCCATCAATGAATGAACAGATAAAGAAGATGTGGTACCTATACATATACAATATTACTAAGCAATGATAAAAGAAGATATCATGCCATTTGTGATAATATGGATGGACCTTGAGCATATTATGCTAAGTGAAATAAGTCAGACAGAGAAAGACAAGTATTATATATCACTTATATGTGGGATCTAAAAAAGCCAAACCTGTAAAAAAAAAAAAAAAAAGGAACAGAGTAAAATGGTAATTACCAGAGGATGGAGGGTGAGGTACAGTAAGATTGATGGTGGTTAAGGGTAAAAACATATAACAAGTAGTACTTAAGCCCTAGAAATGTAACACAGTAAAATGAATATAGGTAATCATATAGTACTATCCTAATATAAAAACTCTGGATATATCACACCCACAATAACCAGGAAGCTTGACCAACTGAAAGTCAGCCCTTCAGTCATTGCTGGCTTGTCATGGTGACCCAGCACTGACTGCTATGGCTGCAGGCACGGTGACCCAGCACTGACTGCTTAGGGGGCTACAAATCATGCACAGAGAAAAGCCTGAAGAGAGAAGCAGGGTCTGATCCGTAGCCTATGTGGCACTTGCCTCTCTCTTTCTTTCCAGGCCTGGTCAGCAGCCCTGATGGGAAATTGAAAGAGCAACCAAATGAGCCACATCAGTGGAGGCACTACCAATATAATTTTTACTTCAACAATGTTCTTAGAGAGTAACCATAGGGAAAAAATTGTTAACCCAGACACTAAATAAGAGGATTTAAGACAGATTCAACTGAAGGAAGAAATAAATATTTTTAAAAACTCTAAGGAAGTATCAATACAATAATTCCATGGTTAAATAGTAAATAATTTATAATCATTTAGATCAGAGGTTAGTAAACTGTGGACCATGGGTCAAATATGACTGTCAACTTGTGTTTGTTAATACACTTTTATAAGAACAAAGCAACAAATATTTATTCACATACTGTCTATGGCTGCTACAATGGCAGAGTGAAGTAGAGGTGACAAGAGACCCTATGGCTTGAAAGCCTAAAATATTTACTATCTGGCTCTTTACAGAGAAGGTAGTTCTCACTTTGTAGAAAAATTCTTGTTATAATACTATGTGAAAAAATAGGGTAGGAGAAAAGATTAGCAGGAAATATAACAATATACACACATGTATATCCTCTATATTTATGTGTAGCATATATATTATATGTGATATGTGATATATATGTTATATATTGCAGTTGTATTTGGAAGATAACAATATGGCTGCTCTCTGTCTCTCCTATAGTTTTTAACTTGGGGTCAGAATGTGGTTGTAACATGTTACTATTACTTGAATTTTTATCTTTAATTTTCTGAATTGCAGGAATAAGGCAACCAAAAAAATCATGAAAAGGCATTAAGAAAACTTAAAAAATGTGAATTAAAATTCAATTTCGAAATATGGAAAAATCTAAAGCATGAGTCTAGCTTGCCTGCGCAAGGCTGGTAATTTAAATTCCACAAAAAGAATGGAATATCACAAAAAGAATGGAAAATTACCACCATCTGTGATGGACTGTTGTTGGTTACTAACCAACAGAACAGTAATGCTACCTTACATTTGCGTAAAATGTTCTAATTTACGGATGTTATCACATGCAATCCTAGATAAACGTCCATGCCCTTCTCCCATATGAGGGAAGGAAGCTGAGAAATGAAACCTCTTTGCCAGGGTCAGAGAGAGTTCAGGTGTGTGAAGTATGAACAGAAAGCAGAATTTTCATTAACATCTTCATTGTGTCTGCCTTTGGAAATAAACAAAGGCTTTGGGCTTCTTTTATGATGATTAGAACTTTCCACACTTGATTTTTTAAAATTACAAAATGTTTTTCCTTACTAGCTTGTTGAAATGATACTGAGTAAAATGATTTTATGTTCTCTTTCATGTCCCCACTATTTTTAATTAAGCTAAGTAATTATGAACTCAATTTAATGTCACATTTGTTACTGGAGTCCTTTGAAGTAACCATTTTTAAATAGAAAAATTATCAATCACTCCCTAAAAACATTAAAGTAGCTATGGACCATGAATAAGAGGAACTCCAGTGAAAATAATCATGATTGTCCCACATCTCTCCTGGGCTTATGCCACATGTTTTATTTAACTACTTGCCATTTTATAACAGAGCTAAAATATGATATTAACTGTCATTTTGGGGCATAACAAAACTGCCCTAATCTTAGACATTAACTCCTCATGCTGATTGGGAGACCTGTAATGGGACATATGCTGCCTTCACGACCATCTTGATTCTCTAGTTCCTAAAGTACCATGACACCACTGGATTGCCTCAAGTCAGAGTCCTTTCATTCTACTAAGCTTGTTTAGTACAATCTAACCTAATAATAGAGTAATATACAAATTAATCATCACCCCCCTACACAAGCCATGCCCACCAGCCAATCAGGGTGATCATACAAATTAACCCAACCAAGATCGCAGTTAATTTGCATATCAAGACAGCATAGAAAGAGCCAAGCCTGCAGAGGGGAGCGAAGCTGCAGAGAAGCAAGCTGCATGGGGAGAAGGGAGGAAAGCAGGTGGGCCAGGGGAGAAGGCAGGGAAGCAGGTGGGGCAGGGAGAAGGGAGGGAAGCAGGTGGGGCAGGGAGAAGGGAGGGAAGCAGGTGGGGCAGGGAGAAGGGAGGGAAGCAGGCGGGGCAGGGAGAAGGGAGGGAAGCAGGTGGGGCAGAGGAGAAGGGAGGGAAGCAGGGGGGGCAGGGGAGAAGGGAGGGAAGCAGGTGGGGCAGGGGAGAAGGGAGGGAAGCAGGCGGGGCAGGGAGAAGGGAGGGAAGCAGGTGGGCAGAGGAGAAGGGAGGAAAGCAGGTGGGCCAGGGGAGAAGGGAGGGAAGCAGGTGGGGCAGGAGAGAAGGGAGGGAAGCAGGTGGGCCAGGGGAGAAAGGAGGGAAGCAGGCGGGGCAGGGAGAAGGGAGGAAAGCAGGTGGGGCAGCAACTGCAGCAGGAAGGAAGCCCTATTGCAGGAATAGGGCCACTAGCAGTATTTATAATGGATGAGTCTTTCAATACCAACAACAAAATTATATTATATTGCTGGAAATATTTCTTATTTTTATAAGAAACAGTTAAATGATAGTTTATCCATATTTTTTTCATTGTAAATGATAGCTTTATCTATATATTTTTTTTCACTATTTGTATTTGAAAGCCAATAATGCATTGTAGCTCAGGAAACGCTTATAAGTCCTTGGAGTCCCTAACTGCGAAGAAGAGGCCAGGCAAACCACTGGGGCTCTGGCCATGTAACAGCCAACTTCATCTTCATTAGAGAAATGTCTTTGAAATCTCATGTTTAATCTCTAAAATTCAGGGTAAATTTGTTTTTTAGTTCTTACTATATATATTTGTATCAAATAATAGAAATTTCAAATTACTTAACTAAGATAAATTTAATTCTGTTCAAAGAAGATGATGCTTTGGTATCCAGCAGCCTCAAATATCCAATGATGGGGCCACATTTAAACCCAAGGTTAGATTAGCTCTTTGTAGGAAAGCAAGGGCAACATGATTGAATATCAGTATTTCAGCATGAAATGCTATTAATATCCATGTTCTGATTTCCTGATTTTTAAAAATATATATATTTTATTGATTTTTTACAGAGAGGAAGGGAGAGAGATAGAGAGCCAGAAATGTCGGTGAGAGAGAAACATCGACCAGCTGCCTCTTGCACACCCCCTACCGGGGATGTGCCCACAACCAATGTACATGCCCTTGCCCAGAATCGAACCTGGGACCTTTCAGTCTGCAGCCGACGCTCTACCACTGAGCCAAACCAGCTTCGGCTGATTTCCTGATTTCTGTGGCCTGCTCTGTCTGACCTTCCCCAGTGGTAACACACTACAAGGCCCCAAATGCTTCCAGTGTCTCGCATACAACAGGCTCTCCAATCCTCCAAGCCTTCATCATTATGGTGCCTCTGCCTGAAATGCTCTCCCCACCCAGTTCATAAGATTAAATTCCAGTGTCTCCACTGAATTTCCTAGAAGACTTAGTTATCTTCTCTCTGAAGTATGTCCTTATCATCCAGGCTGACTTCAGTATTCTATTTTTCACTCTACTATTCCATCATAGCAATTATACTGAATTGTAATCATGTGTTTGTTTTTCCCTGTATGACCTTGAAAGTAGTCCAATTCACATTTTTTAAAATCCCCTAATCTAGTTGCTGATAAAAAGCAGGATCTCAAAATGTATAGGGGATGAATGAATGGACTATACAAGATAATTTGTGTTGCTTCTTTGAAAATTTATGTACCTTAGGTCAATCAATGAAAAAGTTATTTATGTCTGAAACTCATTAGCCACATCAGCAAGAATTCAAGCTAAGAAAATGAGCATAAACACACTGTTGGCAGGTGTTAATTTTTTTAGCCTTCCCTGGGATAGGAACTATTAATCTATTTATCTAGGACTAGGTGAACAAAAAAGATAAGAGTGTATATAATTGTCTTTCATTTTGTCTTTCATTTTAAATTAAGTCACCCTCCAAGCACAACTGACAAGCAGCTGGCCTGATCTAGCCCCCAACTGCCCTCCCCTGCAGAGGGGCCACTGGTGTGATCTGGCAACCTACAGTATTAAATAATGTCTAGACTCCATGAGATTTTCTACCCAATGTATCCCAATTCCACACATAAAAAGGGAGCTGAATAAATCCTCAATATGATCACACTCTATCTTTCTCAAGAAATTTGACCTCAAAATAAAAATGATGTCATTGCTACCTTGCCAACAATTTTGCTAGGAGTTAATATTATGTAAGTTAGCTTTTCCATAATACAGCTATAGTATTATAACAACAAAATTCAGTTGGTCTTTTTTGGTGAATCAAACCTCTTTCTTTGAAAGATATAATATAATTCTGGAGATACTTATTTCTAGTTTAGGTATTCTTGCTATTTATTTGCCTTGATACAGATTAACTGAATACCATTGAAAGACAGAAATTTTTTGGTTAATCCTCACCTGAGGATATCCATCCATTGATTTTTACAGAAAGTAGAAGGGAGGGAGAAGGGAAGGAGAGAGAGAGAAACATGAATGTGAGAGAGACACATGAATCTGGTACCTCCTGCACATGCCCTCACCTGGGCAAGAATCGGGCCTGCATGCCTTTGACTGGGAATTGAACTGGAACCTTTGGTTCTTGGGCCAATGTTCTAACCATTGAACCAACTGGCCATGGCGACAGATTGAATTTTAGATTTAACAGATAACATGACAATTCTTCATTTTATGGATGAGAAAACTGAGAGCCAGTGAGGTGGTGATAAAATGCAGGTCGCTCAGCCATTTATTTATAATCAATACTAGGCTGGATTTGTGTGGCTGACTTAGGAAGCTTTGGCACAATCTAGTGAAGTTTTTTGCCTGTTCATTTACTAATTTCCCTAAGTTTAATACCAGTGCTAGAAAATAAAGAATAGGAATAACATATGCTTAGAAAACTAAATGTCCCATAAATTAAGTAAAAACAAACAGTCACATATCCCCAAGATATCAACATGGATCTGTGAGACTTGGAACCTGGGATGACTTGATCAGGTAGAAAGCAAAAATCTTTTCTGGATTTCATGTGCTTTGTCTACAGACTTCCTTAAGGGCTTTTTCATTTAAACTTATTATCATATCATATACACCACCTTTCCCATTTTTATTACTAACTCAATAGCTCTGTGGAAAAACTTGTACTTATATAAAAGCTGTGAATCCATTAAAATGAATTTTAATTCTAAGAAACTTCAAATTTGAATATCAGTAATATTCTAGAGATTGGGATTTTTGGCATATTTGCTCCTCTCTGAAATAAAATTTTATTTTCCTATCAGTAGGTAATACTTATATGAAGAGGAAGTGCATTTGAAAAAGTTCTGGCCACTGTGATATTTATCTTTCTCCGACTGCCTTATTTCGCTTAGCACAGTGGTGGACAAACTGCAGCTCCGAGCCACATGCAGCCCCTTGAGTGTGGCTCGGCATTAGAACACTTCTTCAAAATAGACTCACCCAGGCCAAAAACCGACTTTTGTGTATGGGCCACGAAGTTTCAATTGCACTGTACGTGTGCACCTGCAAGTGGTATTTTGTGGAAGAGCCACACTCAAAGGGCCAAAGAACTGCATGTGGCTCGAGAGCCACGGTTTGCTAACTGCTGACTTAGCATAATGCTCTCCAGTTCCATACATGCTTTTGCAAATAGTAAAAGTTCCTTGTTTTTTATAGCTGCATAGCATTCCATTGTGTAGATGTGCCATAGTTTTTTATGTCATGATCTCATTCATATGCGGGATATAATGATCAACATAATTTGATGAACAAGAATAGATCCAGGGACAAATGGTAGTGAAGGGGGGAGTCAGAGAGCAACCAAAGGACTTGTATGCATGCATATTAGCATAATGGACACAGACATGGGGGCTGTGGGGACTTGCCCAGGGTGGGAATGGCTGGTGGTGGTGGAGTCAATTGGGGAAAAGGGGACATGTGTAAAACTTTAGATAATATAAAAAGAAAATAAATAAATAAATAAATAAATAAATAAATAGTTCTGGCCACTGAGGTAACAGCAGTGTTGTGAGTGTCCATAAATGTGCAAAATTTTTACTGACCTAATGAAAAATGTGCTTAGAGTATAAAGTTTCCATAAATCTATTAGATTCTTCACTTATAATGTTCTTTTATCTTCATTCACCTTAGGCTCTGTTTCATGTCTTTTTTTAAAAAAAAAAATATATATATATTTTTATTTCAGAGAGTAAGGGAGAAGGAGAGAAACATAGACATATCATTGATGAGAGGGAATCATCAATCGGCTGTCTCCTATATGCCCCCACCCCAGCAGGGATCAAGCCCACAACCTGGGCATGTGCCCTGACCAGGAATCGAACCATGACCTCCTGGTTCATGGGTCGATGTTCAACCACTGAGCCCAACTGCTTCATGTTTTGAAAATAGACATGCTCGTCACTTTTTAAAAATAAACTATTCATTAGAACAGTTTTTGGTTCAGAGAAAAATTGATTGCAAGTTATATTTCTCATATAGTCCCTGTTCCGCTACATACACAGACTCCCCCACTATCAATATCCTGCAGCAGGGGGGTACATTTGTTGCGATTGTTAAACTCACACACTATCATCACCCAAAGTCCATAGACTACATCAGAGTTCACTCTTGGTGTTTCTTTGTTTGTTTAAACTTTAAAGTATTACATAAGTCTCCTTTTTCCCCCATTGGCCTCTCCCAGGCCACCCTCTCTCCCCAGCACATGCCCTCCCTGCCCTTCCCCCCTCTGTGTCCATTGGTTATGCTCATATGCATATACAAATCCTTTGGTTGATCCCTTACCCTTTCCCCCGCCACCTTCCCTTACAGGTTGGACAGTTTGTTCAATGCTTCTATGACTCAGGTTCTATTTTTGTTCACCAGTTTATGTTGTTATATGTTCTATGGGTTTTGACAAATATATAATGACACATATTCACAATTATATTATAGTATCATACAGAATAGTCAGAATGTTCTAAAATATTCTATACTTGTCATATTTATATATAATTTCAGAGAGAAATGGAGAGGGAGAGACAGATAGAAACATCAATGACAGAGAGCCATTGATTGGCTGCTTCCTTCACACCCCACACTGGAGATCAAGCCTGCAATGGGCATGTGCTATGACCAGGAAGTGAACCTTGAGATCCTGGTTCATGAGTCTATGGTCAAACACTAAGCCATGCTGGTTGGGCTATACTTGTTTCTTTTGATGCTGAATTTAGATTTAAAACATATCTGTCACTATTTTTTTAAAATATATTTTATTGATTTTTACACAGAGAGGAATTGAGAGAAATAGAGAGTTAGAAATGTCGATGAGAGAGATACATTGACCAGCTGCCTCTTGCACACCCCTCACTGGGGATTTGCCCACAACCAAGGTACATGCCCTTGACCGGAATCGAACCCAGGTCCTTTCAGTCCTCAGGCCGAGGCTCTATCCACTGAGCCAAACCGGTTTCGGCTATCTGTCACTATTAAATAAAGATATAAGGCAGTCATTTTAATGACACATGTTAATCCTATGTAGGCTTCAGGACCCTGTTAAATGATGTATTATTTGGTTCTGTTTATCAAATGTTATTATACACATGTTAATAGAATCCTCAATCAAGTTGCCTTTAAATTCAAATCATATATTGAGATAGCAAACCCATAGGGGTATAAGTACCATTTGCAAGTTTAATAGTTATTGCCAAAAAATAGTTCCCCATTTGGGGATAATAGTGTCATCTGATAGTCCATGACGGTTGCAAAAAATAAAGCCCTTTTCATTATTTCCACTCTAGCAATACAGGTCCAGATGTCATAAACTCTTTCTCAGAGTGCTTCATAGGACTCAAGTCCCATGGTATATTCCCTCTGAATAGAAATACATCTGAGAAATGGTGCATGCCTTATTGTGTGTGTGTGTGTGTGTGTGTGTGTGTGTGTGTGTGTATGTGTGTTTTATTTTGTTTTGAGATTTAAAAAGCACATCAGTCATTTAAATATTTGGTAAAGTTCTACATAACACGAATTGTTCAATTTCACTTAATCCAACATTTCTCAAACTAATTTAATCATGGAATATTTTTTGCGGGATTTTATAAAAGCATAACATAGTCTGAGTGCATCAAAATTCCTGGGGAATGTTTTTGGAAATACAGGTTCTAATAAAACAAAATGGAATAATAAGATAATTGATATTACCTATATTATTTTAAAAATATAATGCATGTGTAATTTATTGTCTTATTGTTTTCCTTCCTCTGTATTACATTTCCATTTCCATTTGCTGTTTAAAAATAGTGAGTCATACTCAATGCTTAAAGTTTTTCAGACATCTCACCAATTAATAGCAGCAATAAATTTGCAGTCTACACATTTCAAAATTATGAGCAAAGAACTCCAAAGCAATAACCACAAATTATACTTCACTAAAATATATTTATACATATCAGAGTTTATAACCACCTGAAATGCATATCTGAAAGAAGAATCTATTGAATCAGATAAGCGTATGAAACAATCCTAAGACTTAGAAGATGCCAGAGTCAAATTATATATTTTTAAAATAAAGATGATGGCTCTGTCCAAGTGACTTGGTTGGTTGGAGTGTGTCCTGTACACTAAATGGCTGCAGGTTAGATTCCTAATCGTAACACACACCTAGGATACAGGTTCGGTCCCCAATCAGGGCCCATACAGGAAGCAATTGATTGATGTTTCTCTCTCACATAGATGATCCTCTCACTTCCTCTCTCTCTATCCCTTTCTCTCTCTCTAAAATCAATAAATATATTCTCTGTGAGGATAAAAACACACAAGTAAATAAAGATGATGAAACAAGATACTTCATTTATAAACAATCTACTTATTTTCATCAATACTGTGATGGGAATGATACCTTGAGTGGTTGATAAGAGAATTGTTATATGGTATGTAAAGCACATAGCCCTATACCTAACATTTAATAGTGTATCAAAAATAATAATTTTTGCAAATTTTTCCTATTAAAAATCATTACAAAATTTGGTTTTATGAATATGTTAATTTTACACACACACACACACACACACACACACACACACACACACATATATATATATATATATATATATATATATATATGCAGTGACCCTAATGACTGAAGGCTCAACCAAACACCGGAAGTCAGTCCTGCAGTCAGTACTGGGTTGCTGTGGTGACCCAGCTACTGACTGCTGCCACTGCTGGTGTGGCAACCCAGCATTGACTGCTGAGGGGCCTTCAGATCAGAAACCTGGAGAGAAAAGCAGGGTTTAATCCATAGCCTCTGTGGCAGCTGTTAATCAGCCTTTGCCTCTCTCTTTCTCTCAAGGCCTAGCCAGCAGCATGCCTCTCTTTTTCTACAGGCCTCCACAGGGGCTACTGATCAGCCCCACCTCTCTGATCAGGCCTAGAGATAGGCCCAGAGATGCTGACTGGCATAGAAACTGACCAATCAGGACCACATCCAGGTGAACTGTCAGGCTGTCTAGGAGGCGGAGCTTTTGACACTGACTGGCATAGCAACCGACCAATCAGAACCAAATCTGAGTGAACTGTTAAGGCAGAACCTAAGGTGGGGGTTGAGGAGGGGTTTTAAGGCAACTGGAGGGGAGATCAGGCCTTCAGGGAAGGGAAGTGGGGGCAACCAGGCCAGCAGGAGAGAGCAGTTAGGGGAGATCAGGCAGGCAGGCAGGTTCCAAATTGCAAGAGGGATGTCCAACTGCCGGTAGTCAGACATCCCCCAAGGTGTCCCCACCCCCCATGCACAAATTTCATGCACTGGACCACTAGTATTTATATAAATATGTTTAATCTAAGGAACAGACAATGCTCACAGTGAAATGAGAATGATCAATATATTCCCAACTTTTAAATAATACCTATTTCAAAATGTAACTATTCACATAAAGGCTTTGATCATAACTTTTAACCCACAAAAGAGACATTCTGTGGTTCTCATAATTAGTGTCTGTATCCCAGGTGATTTTAAAGAGCAAACATTAAACTTATCTTAAGAACTGCATTTAACATAATTATGTTGCAAACAACTCCTGTTTTTCGTGTGTTTCTCTCAGTTCAGTGTTTAGAATCCCAAAGACAGAGAAGGTGATGGTCCAATTTGACAATAACCCACTAAGTTAGTCATGGCTGTAAAGGAGGCTCATGAACCAGACATAGTTGCAGAGTAGGGTGACCAGTTGTCCTGGTTGCCTGGGACTGCAGAATTTCCTGGAACATGAGACTTTGAGTGACAAAAGTGGGACAGTCCCAGCTAAACCAAGGCAGTTGATTCCTCTTTTAGGGAGCCACACCTGCAGACAGGGTAAGGAGGAATTCTTGGGAGTGGAATTGGCTGGTTAAAGGACTCAATAGTACTTCATTACATTGTGCAGTCTTCATATTCATAGAACCAATACTCATAAAATTTGAAGTATCTTGTGACTGTTTGGGGGGGAGGTAGGGATAAGAGGAATGTAGATGTGGTGATTTACCTGTGGTACTTCATAAAGTAAAAGTTTAGCACAGTCTCACCATATTTACTGCAATATATTTCAAAGAAGAGATAATTGAAGTAAGTTTGGTGATTTAGATTGTAGAAATTCTTTTATGAATTTAGTTTGCCCAGCAGCAAAATTCTTAAATTCATACAGCAAAAGAAATTTTACTTTTATAAATCCTTAACTAATGCTCCAAAATACTTTAAGTCAACTTCTTAACTAGAACTAAAAGTGACAAAATTAGGAATGCAAAATGTGTCAAAAATGTTACCTCTGACAGCCAAATGTCATCTTTTTTCACATTTTAAAATGAAAATACTACACAAAAAGTAGGGTATTTTAGCTTAAAAATGGCGTGCTATTTCCAATGATTCTGTTCTTTACTAGTCAGATTGGCTGAATGACTTTGTTTAAAAAAAAAAAAATGTTTATTTTTAATTCAGTAGACCAATGGACTATTTTTGGTCATAAGGCAATGACAAGAGAAGAGGTACTCATAGAGGAAATTTTTCTTACATAATGGCATATATGCCAAGAAAAAAAACACAACACAACAACCTCTTAAATTATAAACTGTGATGAGCATAAGTCACTATTCAATACCATGAGCATTCTGCCAATCTACTGCACAGCTTCTAGAAGTAAAATCTAGAGGTCCTTAGGACTCCCAAACCAAAATAAATAATGCCAATACTATAAGACATTTTGGAATACAAAATGCAATTTGTTATACACAAGAATGCTGGGTAAGTTGAAAATTCCCTTCAGCCATACAAAGGAGAGGCTTATGATAGGTTTAACGCTGAAAGTTTAACACTGGCTCAAGATAGATTCTGCAAAGGAGTATGGAAGGAACAACTAATCAATATAAAACTGAACCAACCTAACAGTGAATGCCATCCCACTGTCAGGAATCACAGCTACAAAGTCCCAGTTGAAATATGTGCAAGTTACTGCCTGTGATATAACTTTGGAGAAATACATTCTTAGGAATAATCTTGCCATGTGAATCTGAAAGCAGACAGGCCACATGATTTTGGTGCTCCAAAAGAGATTATAATCTTGTAGAAAATAAATCTTAGACAAAAACTAACTACAAATAAACACACACAGAAAAAGAAAAAGGTCACCATTCCTTCCAAGGAGATTAGTGGCTTTTCTGTACTATGATTTTATGGTTTGCCTACATTATAAATCTTTAATTTCTTAACTAGGCAATGGGAAATGGTTTATATTCTTCAAAATAGTCAAATGATCAATTAATATTATAGGCCGAGAGAGAGAGAGAGAGAGAGAGAGAGAGAGAGAGAGAGAGAAAGAGAGAGAAACCATGATAAAAATGATAGTTGCTCTCTACATTAAAACTAATTTGGTTAATACTGAAAAGAGGGAAATAAAATAATTCAGATGAAGTATAAATTTTACTGACCCCAAAATAACCTGCCTATTCATATTTTCCCTAATATGTAATGTTAATTTCTTTAGCATTTACACTAAGTGTGTTTTCTTCTCAACAGCATAAGCTCTTGTTATAATAGCCTTCTCACAGAAAACTTGGGATCCAAGTTATTAGGGAAATTATGAGGTATTCTCCTCCTATTTCTTTTCTCAATTTGCCTGAGAGTTTTTATTTTTGAGGACTTGGGTGGTCATGAATCCTTGCAATGTTTTCCTACAATTTTCCTCATTTCTCTGAAAATGTGGCTTCTTGTCAGAGTGTAGCGGTAGGTAGAGTTGGCATGTGTAGAGTTGGAACAATAGGCTAGGTGCAGAGGGTCACCAAGGCAGAGAGTCCCAGGTGCCTAGCAATGAGTGAAACTACAAGCCTTTGCTCGGACATTCCCTTAAGCATTAAATCTTAGAGATGGCATGTAAGCCTCAGTTGTATTTCAGCTCTAGGCCTGGAGAAGCAGGAAATCACATGGAGCAACACCATGGCTGACCTCATGACCAATGACCTTTTGCCCTTATGTCAACCAATCAGTGGAGAACACCACCCTGAGGGAGCACACCTGATAAGATGATGAATATTCTATTGAAATCCTCCCTTGATACCTCCAGATAAAAGCCCTTAAAACTGGGACCCTTTGACACCCATCCCCCCTCTCTGGAGCATGCCCACACTTTTCCTCCCTCTTTCATCTATCAAGGTATGCATTTCTCTTCTCTCTTTTTTCCCTTCCTAAGCTTCCAAGGGCCCTCTTTTTTGAATCTGTAACTCATTTTCTGAGACCATTTCTTCTATGGCTCACTTCTAACACTGAGATTTTCTAAATAAACATTCTCTGATAGTTTGAGTCTTGGCTTTGAATTCTTTCTTAGCCAGAACTCACGTTCTGTGGTTGCTGAAGTGAGGTCTAACACCTGGCGCCATTTTGCTGCCAACAAAAGCAATTGTTTAAATTCCTTTGTTGGGAGTTCCTTTCCCTTCTCCTCACTTTCCTTTAGTTCCTAACTATACACTAAACTTGATTCCTAGAAAAGCTTACTGCACAACATCTGTGTTGACCCACACTGAAAACAACCTCAGCTGAGTGACACTCAGGTTTCCTCTTTGAAACATCTGTTCTCTGAGTAGCACATGTGTTTGACCACCTGAGGCCCATCTCAAATGAGAGGAAGGATCCAATGTTCTTATAGAGATTTTACAGAGACCGTGTCACTGATTGCAAGTTTTGTTTTCCTGGTTATTTTGCATTTGGGCACACAATGACAAGCAATAGTTGTCAGGATGACCACATCAACAAGCTGAGTCCCTCCAGGCCTCTGTCTCAAGTGACTTAGACATGCCTGCCCTTAAGATTCTAAGCCCATCACATATGTAGACTCTCAGACTGTTGATCTACAGGTAAAAGTTATAGAATTGAGAAAACAAACAAGATTGCCTTTTCTCTTTCACATTCATCATTGGGTCAAAAAGAAAGGAATTATTTGTAATCTTAGCACTCTTGCTCAGAAAAGCCCTTAGCCAATGAACTTGTGTGGATGACCTAAAGGTGTGACACTCCTGCATTATGTAATCCCAATCCAGGTCCCCAGGGGCTAAAATATGAAAACTCTGATAAGGAAGAAAATGACATAGTCACTTGACCCCATTCTTTTTATTTATAAACTTGATTGCTTTCTGCCATTTCCAACTGATCAGTATTTTGCAAATGGGCAATATATATAGCATTCCACTGTACTTCTCTAAATCCCCAAAGTAAATTGTGGAATTATAGGCTACAGGGGAGCCCCAGGGTGTTCCTCTGAGCTTGCACTTGGATAAGCTGTCTGTGCAGTTCCTCCAGGGACAAGGGCAGTTTGGCCTCTGCATTAAATGAGCCTGCTGACAAGACTGTGTATTGAGGCAGGACTACTGACTTCTGGCTGATCTCAGCAGGACCTCAATCAAAGACTCCAATCCAAGGATCTTAAGGTAAAACCCCTAAAGCTCAGAAATGCATGCACCAACAAAACCATAAGACATACAGAAAGAAAAGATAAGCAGCTTTGAAAAATGAAAGAAACAAAAAAGCTACCTGAGGCTATGAACTTGCTATCATTCACCAGGAACAAATTAGAGGTAAATAGTAGAGTCTGGGAAAGAGAAGACACAGTTTAATCAAAGACACTGTCTTCAGAAGACCAGAAATTAGCCAAGTTAAATTAAAAACTCTACTCACGTCCCAGAGAAAGAAAACCAAAGTTGAATAATTCAATCAGTGCTGTCATTAAGACACATCACACTTGCTTTAATTGACTGCACTTTTATGGTCCGTCTAAATATCCTGAACTTCTATAAACCCACAGCCTTGCAGCATGGTAATAAAACAGCATTTTCATAAAGCTATATGAAATAACATATTTAGGGACATCTTCCTGACAAAATAATCAAACCACCCAAAGTACATGAAAACATTTTCAAAGAGTGCCATGCACTCCCTAGAACTGACGGATAAAGCTTCTAAAAGGTAAGCTTGCCCCATCAAGGGTTTTAAAAGTGGTTGTTTACAAAAAAAAAAAAAAAAAAAAAAAAAAAAAGAAAGAAACTGGGCCAAATTAGAGAAGAAGAAATATATATACCAGAAAAATATTAGAAGGGAAATAATTATTTTTAAAAAGCTCAATGTCTGTATCTAAGTTTCATAGGTCAGCCTGACCTGGAGTGAGTCTATTCCTGTGACCTTGTCCTTTTTCCCAGAGTGTGGGGAACAGACCTTTAGGTCAGACAGGGCCTCTGGAGCTAGGCCACTGAATGGCCAAGCGGTGACTCAGGAAGCGTAGGAAGGGTTTTGTTGCCATGGCTCTCTGACCTAAGCAAGATGATTCTTCAAGGAACTGAGCAGGTGGACTAATCCCATCTGTCCTCTCCTTACTTCCTAGGAATTAGCTGCCTTTGGGTGTCCAAAGGGAAAACATAAACCCCAAACCAATAGAGTTACCCTCACTTTTCATAAGCAATACTGGATGAGGCCCACTAAATATTAATAGACTTTACAGTCTTTATGGTGAAGTTCAAAATAACCAAATCAGGGTAACTTTTGTTAAAGCTCTCCAATAGATTCCCTCTGGGGTAATAATATTTTTATAATCTCCCCCCTTTCTTATAGGAGAGAAATGGCCTTAGGCATCAGTCTGGCATCCAACTCCAATTGACTAGTAGACAACTTAAAAAAAATCAGTGTTGGGCATGGATCTAAGACCCAGGAGGTCACAATTTGATCCCTGGTCAGGGCACATACCCAGGTTGCAGGCTTGATCCCCAGTAGTGGGCCTGCAAGAGTCAGCCAATCAATGATTCTCTCTCATTAATATTTCTCTCTCTCTCTCTTCCTATCTGGTCAATAAAAATATTGGTATATCTTTTTAAAAACCGAAATTAAATATGATTAAATCCACCCCAAACATTGATATTTATCTGTCTATATTTTGTGTAGTAATACCAGTTGCTATAAATTAGATTCAAAGCTCTTTCTTCCCATTCTCAACCTGAAAAATACAGTCACTTCTGATTGCCCTGAAAGTTGTGTTCATTTTTGTTTTGTTTTGTTTTTCACAGAAGCTCTTACTTCATACATTTAATTATCAATGCCAGGGGATGCCAATGTCATCTGGAATAAAAGGCACTCTCATTTTCAGAATCCTTTCAGAATGACAGATCCCACCAGTCTGTAACACCACTGGTGTATCACTGATGAAAACTCACCCTCTTCAGCAGACCAAAGCTGTGATTTCCTGTTCAAAACATATCGAAATAGAGCCCCCTGTCATCACCTGCTGTCCCTGGGACTGATCCTCAGCCTGCATACTTCCATGGGAATTCTCATTGTGCTGAACTCCATGAGAAAATTCAAAAAATTCACCACCTCATTTTAAAGGTGTGAATACATCCTATCATTATCCATTATCCATTGAGCACTAGCAGTGCACCTGGCACTTATTATGACAGGAAGCATTGTTATAACAATTCTGAACATAACTAGTGTCACCACTGTCCCTCCTCTCAAGGGAAAGAAAAAGACTGCAGGCATCAACGTGTTGAAGTTATTTGAATGCTACCTTCAACCCATCACTTACCTAGATAGAAAACCGCCTCTCTAGTGCTACAAATAAGCTTGTAGAAAAGAAATTTTCACTTTTATACACAAAATATGTCCAAGTTTAAGTATCTTCTTTCTCTAAATTTGTACCCCCAACAAGGTTAACAGACCATACCTGTTAGAATGAAATAAGTAAAATGCAATTAATATTACGTAACATAGTTATGACACTTAATATTACATTATTTCTCCTACTTTTCAGATCAGCCAACAAAATAATGATTAATAATTAAATTTCAGATTCAAGGTGCCCGGGGGGGGGGGGGGGGGGAGCAGGGGAAAGAGGGGACCAGTAGCCATTCTGAGGACACGTAGCCATAGTGAGGACAAGTAGCCATTCTGACACTAACATGCACTGAACATACTCGCAGGGGTCCTCAAACTTTTTAAAGTGGGGGCCAGATCACGGTCCCTCAGAGAGCTGGAGGGCCGGACTATATGAACTATTGTACTAATTCCTACTGTAACACCTTGGCTGTGCTCACTGCCCAAAAAACCTGGCGGGCAGGATCAGACTCCCCTGGGGGCTGCATGTGGCCCTCGGGCCGTAGTTTGAAGACCCCTGAAGGTATTGTGGTTTTTTTTTTTTTATCTCATTCTGCTATAATTCCTGATCTCAGCACTTACTAGATGGTTAGGAAATTTTTAAAATTTCACCCTTTGGAAAACATTTAATCCGATTAAATTTAGGGATAGATATTTAGACTGGTAGATATTCAAAACAATCAACATTGGCACATCAGTGTCAAAATATAAAATTACATAGTAATCATGATTTACACTATTAGTAAAATAGAATTTCATTCATTTTCTTATATTTCCATATAAATAAGTATCATATATATGCATTAGAACACTACAAATCTCATGTGTCAAGGACACTACAAGATTAATTGGAACAGGAAATGGCAGGTTCATAGGTATTCATATGTGTGTTGGTATGTACTTTCCCCATCTTCTGCAGGGATGATGTTGTTTTCTCATTTTAAATATATTTCTTGTAAATTACTTGCTATCATTTTCTCTATGGTTCACTTATGGATTAATTGGAGAGAAATAATCAGATATCAAAATAACATAAAATGAAAGAGGAGAATATTCATAAATACAGATGAAATTCAAAGAAGCATATAAACTATTTTACCCAATCTTCAAAAGGAAAAAAAATGTTGAAACACATAAATTTCCAAAATGTAAAATGTACTCTGGAAGTGGTACATAGCCAGTTTAAATACAAATAAAATAAATAGAAGAATTGTTCTGTGGTCTAATCTTCCCCTTGACAAAAAGCACCAGGTTCACATGGTTTCATAGGGGAATTTTACAAGCTTTTAAAAGCAGTTGATTTTAATGCTACTTAATCTGTTTCACAGCTCAGAAAATGAGGGAAGAAATGTAGAACATGGGTATTTAAACCCAATAAAGATTACACAATAAATGAATTTTTAGACAGGTCTTACTTGTGAAATTAAATCCTGAGTGAGTGAGCATAGTTGTTTGAGAAAGGCACAGCAGGTTTGAGAGGAATTTGACCTAGTTGGAGAGAAAGCCCCCAAATAATGCCCAGAAGTTAAAACAAATATTTACAACCCCTGGCCCCTCCAAATCACAGGGTTCTTTGAATCTTCTGAGTAGGAACACAGCACCAGGCATTTCAAAAACTGTTTTTCCCAAAATGCTATTGCTGAGCAGGTTTCTAAGGCAGAAACAGAACCTGACCCTAGACTTTCTGAATGAGAATTACTTAGTGTTCAAATACAGGAATCTGACTTTAAACAACTTTTTCCACTGATTCTTCTGACCACTAAAATCTAACCACCACAGTGCCTAAGTAGTGGCTTGACTCTTGATTCCTACCATGCAGAATAACATCATTATTTGCAATACTGACTTTACCAGGTGAGACATTTGTATTAACAATTTACCAAGAAGCATTATTTTTATTTGGCCTGGATTTGTTGGTCTATTTATTATTATGTTACTTTCCAATGATTATTTTTAAACAAAGATTTTAAATACAAACTGAAAATTATTATTTTAATATGTTTATTTATTTTTGTTTGTTTTCTAAATCCTCACCTAAGAGTATTTTCCCACTGATATTTAGAGAAAGTATAAGGGAGGAGGAGAGCGAGGAAGAGAAAAACATCAATGAGAGAGAGACACATCGGTTGGTTGCCTCCTGCACACACCCAGACCAGTACAGGGATCAAGTCTGCAACCGAGGTACATGCCCTTGACCAGAATCAAACTTGGGACCCTTCAGTCAGTGGGCCAATGCTCTATCCACTGAGCTGAACTGGCTAGGGCTGCTAATTTCTTTTAGAAACCACCTTTTGTAGCCTTTTTGCTATTGACTCACCACCATTATTATGTAATACAAACTGACTATTCATTCAATAACAAGTATTTATATAATGCTTATTATCTAATTTACCTCATACTAGGAACTGTTGAAAATAATGCATTTTCTCTATCTATTGATACTATATTGTTTGTTATGTTTATATAATTGCAAGAATTTTAATAACAGTCATACTCTCAGATTTTAACTAAATAATATTTAATCACTTTTAATATATTTTTAAAATTAGATATAGCTAGACACACTATATCTAATTGCTGGTAAGAATCTCCACATTGTTTTGCTTACACCAAGATTTTCTGAATTTATTGTCAGATAGATTATACTCAATCATCTTGTAAGAGTATCAAAGCAGCATTTTACTGAGTAGTTTTTACAGGCAAAAATTCACATTTGCTGTGGAAATAATTTCTTATTTTATCTTAAAACATTTAATTCTGTTCCCATTTTTTATTAAGGGAGTACATTCTTCTTAATCTGGAGACTAACTCATTCAATCTTTAGCATTCCTATATGCTAATTACTGTTTAGTGGTTAGAAGAGAGAAGAGAACCAAATAAAGTTTCTGCCTCATGTAATTCAAATTCATTTGCATTCCTTATTAGTATATTAGTAATTTGGTTACTGATACTATGAGTATTATTAGTAAATGCATTAATGTTGTTTAGAATATAATATTTACTGCCAAGGTAGTTGGCAATAACTATCTAATTTTATTTATCATGATTACAGTAAATTGAAAGCAATGGAGAAAGCTTTGTTTCCTTCCTTTCACTTTGGATAAGAAATAGAAAATCTGGAGTTTATCACACCGTGAATTATGGATGTTCTTTAGAGGGTGTCTTTCATTATTCCTTTACTCACCAACTTCTGAAATCTCCACCCTACAATTCCATTTAGGGCCAATATTTCACAGCTGTCACTGAATCCATCTGTTGGCTTATTTAGAACACTATTCAGATTTTAATGACATCTTTGAGAGCATTTTAAAAACCAATGCCTGGTCCCAATTTTCCCATATCTCTTGAATGCATTAGCATTTTTTAATTCAAAGCTTTGTGCAGTAAAACCTAATAAAAATTATCATATTTATTAAAGGTAGAAAGAAACACAGATACAGACTAGATTGTCTTCTAATTATATTATGCTCTTTCTTATCATGGAGTTATTGATTAGGACCTTGTGAATCTTATATCCACCCATTCTTCAAGCTCCCAATTATCATATGAAGGTTCCTCCACTAACTCCAGTAAATATCCCATACACACTTTTACCCATTGACTCTGTTTAACACTTCATTTTAGTAATGTTTTATGTTAAACATAAACTTTATTGTTTGTTAGTGTTAAGAATTATCAAAAGCAGACTGTGGAATCTCAGAGGGAAGGAGGGTTGGGTGGGTGGGAAGAGATAAGCCAAAGAATTCATATACATAAATGCATAAAAACATAGACACAGACAATAGTGTGGTGAAGGCCTGAGGTGGAGGGAAGGGATAAGCTAGAAAGGGGAAAAGGGAACACCTGTAATGTTTCCAACAATAAAGATAAATTTTTTAAAAAGAATCATCTAAAGCTTATTACCAAAAGCAATATATTTTGGACCATATAGAAATTATTATAAAGTATTACATATTATCTATTATATAAGTATGTATGCATTTACATGTATAATCCTTCGCTATAGATAAGCAAATTAATAATTAGTATGGTATCCATCTGAACTGTGTGATTCTAGTCTTCTGTATTTCCAATGTTCTATAATAAATGCTCTTTTTTAAATTAAAACAAGTGTTCTTATTAAAGATCAAATAATATGACTACAAAAATGTTATATTGTACTTGATGATAGGGTGCATATTTTATAGTCCTGTAGCTCTGCACCAATTTGCATTGATAGAAACACAGAGGATATAAGTACTCAATAAGAACTTTATATGGATTGGAATAGAACAGAAACAAATCATTTTATCAATATATACATCAATACAGGCCAAAAAGTAACCTGATCACTACCTCACTAGGAAATCTACCACCAGAAGACATTAGGTATATGGCCTTTATCTGGGAAAAGTACTGTCTGCTCTAAGTTTTAAAATCATGTTTTTATTGTCCAAATGGCTTTTAGTGGGTGCTGCCCACGGACGCCAAATATCCTACAACTCTTAGAATGCATCCACACAAAGAACTGTCTCTCTCAAAATGCCAGTAGTTCACTGTTTAAAAGGTTGGTCGGATTGACCATTTATTTATTTTTTTACTCTTAGAAAAAATTAAGCAAATAAAAAATCAAGGCATACTACTCACATGCCCCAAAGGGATATGGCAGATAAAAGATGGCTTCACTTCTTTGAGCTCTTCCCACTGAGAGAAGTGTTCCCTCTGTCAGCTTTGGCCAAGGATGACAGAAGTGATGTTCAGCCAGTGCCTGGGCCTAATCTTTAAGAGAATGGATACTTCTATCCAGGCTCTTAGACTCCAGCCACCACGTGAAAAGTAAGACTCCCTGAACTGTGCTTGCAGAAGCATCATGGGAGTGAACCTCCAACCCCAGATGATCCCACATGGATTACTGGGTCGTTCTTAAATCCCTGACTTACACACAACTGTGAGCAAATTAAATGGTTGTTTTCAGTCATAAAAATGTCTCCTTTTACTTGAATCCATATCCTTTACTTCCTAGAAATTAAAAATGGAGGCTGTGTTGGATTTTATTGTATTTATAGAGAACATGTGAAACATTTTCTTTGCAATAAAAAAATAGACCTTACATCTCTCAGAAGAATGCTGGCAATAATTTCAGGCTTTTTTTCTTTTTTTAGGGATCCTATTTTTGATGCAGTAAGCAGCTATATTATCTACCCAAATCTAGCTAACGAAAAGGGACATAAAGCAGCCACTGGCTGATTGTAACTCAATTATGACATTAATTAATTTAATTCTTTGACCTGAAGTTTCTCCATGACTGAATTGGAAATTAATTCAGGCAGAAACAATGCCTGCTGCATTTTTTGTGTTCCATCACAATGCATGCTGGGATGAGTCCAACATACACTTGTGGACACTTATCATATACTTTACTACTAGAAATTAATTATTTGATTAAATTCAGCATCACCTGCTCTAGTCTTCTATTTGAATGCACTAATGTTCTGGACATAATTTCTGATAAGCCATAGAATCCTCGCCCTTGAAATATTTATAATATGTAAACTCGTCCAAAGTCATTTTTGCACAGATGAGGAAATATACCAAAAGTTTAAAAGACTTGGTCAAATTCATGCAGTTATTTAGTACAAAATAAAGTCATTAGAAGCTTATAATGATTTACTTTAACAGATTGCTGGCGGGTGGACTGGGACAGCTGCGGGATGTCGGTGCTCTTGAGAGGTGGAAGGCCTAAAGTGTAGAAAGCCAGCAAAAAAGGTAGTTGTTGAGATTTAAGAGACTGCAATTACATCTTAATCCATCTGGAGCACGAGCCAATGTGGGCCAATATCACTCACAAAATTTGAAGGAAAAATGCTAAAAGACATCATTGTGAAGGGGCTAGATGGATATGAGAGGCAATAAAGATTTCTTTTTTAATTAGTTGCATAGAGTAAATCATAAAACCAGATATCTCTGCTTTGAGATGATTCTTCATTAACAGCTGTTTATTGTACTGTGAATCATTGCAAGATAACGTATGCAAGATGTTAGCTTGATATTTGTGCTTCCACTTCTCAAATGAACTCAACTGCCAAAAAATGGGAAGCAAATGAGACGGGAAAGGCTATCAGCAGATGAAGGAGGGCAAACTCTCCATAGTACAATTCCTTTCTCGGTTTGTTGTTAAACACATATTAGGATGGTTTAAGAAACTAACTAGTGGAAATCAGTGGCAGTCAGCTTGTATGTTTTCTTTAAAATTACAAGAAAATGCAAACTAGGTTTTATCTCTATGACATAATAGCCCCAGGATAAGAGCATACTTGAAACCTATTTGCATGCGGAATCTAAAATGGACTTGAAAAGCTGTCTATAAAGAAATTGAATGACAGAGCTTAAGCAAAACAAAATATAGTATCATTTTGTTCATTTTCACTACCACATTAATAAAAAAATTATATATACTGAGTGGCCAGATTATTATGATCTCTGAAGGCATAATAATCTGGCCACTCGGTGTATATCCTATATAATAAAAGGCTAATATGAAAATTGTCCCCTTGACCAGGAGTTTGACCAGCAGGCAGGCCAACCAACTGTCCATGTCCCTTTACCCTGGCCAGGCTGGCTGGACCCCACCCATGTATGAATTAATGCACGGGGCTTCTAATATATATATTCATGCACTGGGCCACTCATATATATTCTGAGTAGCCAGATTATTATGCCTTCAGAGATCATAAGAATCTGGCCATTCAGTGTATATAAAAAAAAAAAAACATGTGAATTTATACTGAGGCTTGAGTCTGGGAAACTCCATGCCCTTAATCAAAGTATAAGACCCAGACTTTGGAGATACCAGGATGGAGAGTAAATCCCAATGAGCCTGCTCAAGTCCTGGTAAGAATCATCATTTATTGAGATTTAGCATGTACAAGACAATGCAGAACATACACATTCTCTTAAATCTTCACCAAAATCCCCAAGGCAGGTACTGTAACCAGACAACCAAGGGGTCCGAGCTCCCTGTGACCACTTGAGTCAATTAAACAGAGACAGAGATGAATCATATATGAACATTTATTCCAATAATTCCAGCAGTATGGGAGAGTAGTCGGTCACCCACAAAAAGTCTGCTCTGACCCCTTTGCCAGTTGGCTGGTTATATACACACAAGGGAAAAGATACCTACATACAGCTGCGAGCTACAAGTGTAACATGGAAAGGGCAGGGTAGAGTCTTCTGTCTGACCTTCAGGAGTGCAAAGTCTGATAACAAGGTGGCTAATCTATGATGTTACAATACCTCAGCCCATTCCTGGGGCAAGAGAATGGTCAGTGTTCCTGAGAAAAACTCCTGGAATAGGTCAGAGTCCAGGCACAGCAACCAAATAAAAGTGTGTCCTGTTCTTGGTCTGTTCTTCAAATGTATTTCTTTTCTGAGTAATGGACCCATTGAGGCATCTTATCCTTTTACAGCCTTGTTTCATTCTCCGGTTCCCCAAGGTCTGTAAGAAAATTTATCTATAGTTACTAAGGTGAATAATTATTAGACAACTGTGGCTCTATTCTCATTACATGTCCTTCCCCACTCTCAGTACTACTTCTACTTTTACTTTTAAACATAATAAAGAAACAACAATAACAACAAGCCTGCTTACAAAGGTCTAGTATCCCTCTCAAAGTCATGTTGCTTATTATTGGTGAAAACAAAATTCAATGAGTTTTACTATGAATCAAGCACATGCCAACATATCCTCCCACCAGTTTGATAAAGCAGAGATTATTATCTTCATTTTAATTAACAAGATAACCAAGACTTAGAAATCTAAGTAGAGACATATTGAGAATCTTATCCGGGAGTATCTGACTTTAACATACTTAGTTTTTCCACTGTGACCTCTTATCTTCAATATACACTGAGTTGCCAGATTATTATGATCTATGAATGCATAATAATCTGACTACTCAGTATATATATATTTTAGAGGCCTAGTGCATGAATTTGTGCATGGGTGGGGTCCAGCCCAGCCTGGCCAGGGGGAGGGGACAAGGGCAGTTGGTCGGCCTGCCGGTCAAACTCCTGGTTGAGGGGACAATTTGCATACTAGCCTTTTATTATATAAGATATACACTGAGTGGCCAGATTATTATGCATTCAGAGATCATAATAATCTGGCCACTCACTGTGTATCTTATTCTCACTATTTTGCCCTTTGATTGAATGCAACTTGCATATTAATAATAATTTAGGAGTCCACCATCCAAAATATCTGGGATCCTCAGCTCAAGATTATTGTGTACAGCTCAAGTGATCCCCAGAGATGAAACAGAAGCTCACAGGGGAATAGACAGTCATTGGTACTGCACCTTTTCAGTATCAACTAAACGAGGCTGGCTGGGTTTACACCGTGTAAACAACGACCCCTCCTTCTTAGTAGTTAAACAGAATAGATGCAAAGTCTGACAGTAGGTTTGGGCCATTCTCCTTGGCAGTTGTGCTCCACAGTGACACAAGGACCTAAGTTGCTTTGAACTTGAGGCTACTCCATTGTAATGTGAGGCACCTGCATTCACCATAGCATGGGAGGAAAGTGACCAAAAAATCCTCGGGATATTCACAGCCTCCGTCAGAAACTGACGCATGTTTTTTCCTTACAAACTGTTTTAGTCCAAGTTCATCATCTGCCAGCACGTAACTCAGAAGGACTGGGGCCTGTGACTTGAATTGGACTCAAGGAAGAGGAAATCAAATGAAATTTGGTAAACACATACCACTATCTCTGCCACATTGTCTCTAAGAAATAGATCCCCCTTCCTCCGCCTTCCCTCTAAGATTCCGTACTCTTGGGATGGGTGGATAGGTGGGAGATAATCAACCAAGGACCTTGTATGCATATATGCATGGCCCAAGGACACAGATAATGGGGTGGTGAGGTGGCGGGGCGGGAGGGAGGGGAAAAAAGGGACATATTCTGGTGGGCGTCAGTGTGGAAAAAAGGGACATATGTAATACTTTCTACAAGGAAGATTTATTAAACAAAAAAAGAAATAGATCCAGAATATATGAGACAATAGCAAATGCTTAGGAATTAGCAAGCGAGGCCATAGATTTAGAATTAGAATAAATTTTTCTGGATGAAGAGATATAAAGCCTCACTATAAACTTACTGATTCAGTTAAGAGGAGAAGAAACAGTTAGAAACTACAGATGCCAGGAAAAAAATTAATTTGTTAATTAAGTAAAATAAAACTACACATGCACATGCAAAGTGATCTTCAGTATTTTATGTAAATGTCAAAAGCTAAAGAAAAATGTAGCACTCTCTTGCTCTAGGGCAAAAGTTCATGCATCATTTGAGTCATTCACTCTACAATGCAATTTCTCAAAGTCTCTTTAGGATCTCCTTTCTTCAGAGCACTGGACAAGGTTCTCTGGCAAGGCTGAAAAAATCCAGAGACAGTTCTAGCCCTCTAAAAAATGATTCTCTTATAGATGAGAGAAACAGACATGCCTGGAATAAAAGGACAAGGTCCCTTTGATGAAATCTTAAAGTAAACCATAAAAACACCAGGCCTAGAGAGAATACTGGAGTCTCCCCAGAGGAACACGCTGCTCCCCTATGCTTTGTGTAGTGTCCTGCACATGATACCTTTCTCCTGCCCGACTGCTCCTTTTCATTTCTGCATGGTGGTGTGGTGGTTCAGCCTTTCTTTGAAGACTGCATGAAATACTCCGGGGAAAAAATAATCTAGAATGAAGAAAGCCTCACTCTTTCTGTATGACAGCTGCAGTAGCAGACAGAACCTTTGATGCACTGCTGTCACCCACCTTGCAGGAAAGTAGCACCTGCCAAGACTCCCAGCACTTCCTGCCTGGAAAACCACCTCTTCCTCACTTGTATATAACAAACATCCTTAGATGTGAAACAGTAATATGGTATAAGACAAAAATGTGCTGATTAATTTCAAGACACCTTTGAGAAGTCTCAGTCCATGCTGAGCACAGCGATTTTTCAGCTCACTTGTTTTATTAGTGAGGACTCGGGAAATTTGGGCAGATACATCCTTTTCTACATTACCATGCAAAGGAAATAGTTGTCATCTGTAAAGTACCCCAATCAAATTCTCCTCCCCCACCCCAACTCCTCTAGACCCTAAATCTGGCCTCAGAGAAAATTCTACTTGAAGGTATTTTAATAATTCCAGAGGTCTGATTGGTTCACAGACAATTTTGTGGTTCATTTATTTCTTCCAGTTTCTGCTGTAATGTAAAAAGAGGGGGGAAATAAAGAAATAAAAGAGAAAAAATTATTTTCTACTTTTCCCCCAAATCAACATTTTCAGGGCAAAAAAAATGAATGTTATTCTGTAATAATTAATTATGAATTACATCAATTTTCCAAAGAAAGCGGGTTCTTGGTTACTAAAAGCCCTAAATCATTTTGATGTGGAAATTTTAGAAAACTATTTTATCCCTTTAAAAAAAGACACAAAACTGGGATGAATAAAATGTAGGGGAAAAGGAAATAAAATAGGCATTCTTCAAAAACCCAAATGTAGTGTTGTTGTTTTTTTAGTAATAATAATCCAAACTCTCCTAACTTTCCATTCTTCATATTGAAATAAAATTTGTAACTAGAAAGTCTGATTACAGTGTCCTCAGGTACTTACTAAATCCAAAGACACAACTTTATCCAAAGACTACAATGTTCCCTCTGTTATCTCTCCCACTTCATTATATCACAATCATCAGTGTATTAGAGAGATTTTTAGCAATGCCTAATTATATGATGGATGCATTGGGCACCATAATGATTACATCCCAATAATAATTTAGTATTTATTATATGTATTTTCTCCTGATGTCATTGCCACCAAGCCTTGTTTTTTTTTAGATTTTCTAAATTAATATATTGATACTATTATTCTTTTTACTTTTGCCTATTTATAATTCTCTGCCTACCTAGACTTTAGAAAGAAAAGAAATTAAACTGCTTGAATTTGTTGTTATGTGATGGTTTTATTTTAATATTGACATGCACGTAGAGGGTGTTATAATAATTGCTTACAATGATCATTCTGAACTTTTCTTAAGTGTTAAAAGAAATATGTAAAGGTGCTTCTTCCAGTTTTTGGAGTTTTTAGACCATTTCTACTGTGACCCTGAGACAAAATTTATATTTCAGTGCTGATGCAAATGGCCAGCCCCAGTCAGGCTTATTCTTTTCTTATCTAGGCAACTTGTAAGTGCAATTACCTTGCCTTCTGCATAATGCAAACCCAGAATCAGGGACCTTTCTACACCAAAGACAATGCCTTGGGGTTTCAAAGTGCTTCCTTCTCTTCCCCTCCTTCCTGGTCCTTTCCCTTTGGGACCCTGTGCCTTCCCACACACATGATTCTTAATAGAGATCAACTGCAGTCTGTCCTCTCTGGATCCAGATGAATAAAAGGCCTAGGTTAAGGCTTCTTCTGCATAGTTGAAAGGGTTTTGAGGATCCTCAGTTACACTGAGGGGTCATGTTTAGTTCACCTGGGTGATCACTTCCTGTCTGCCATATTCAAAGTGCCAAACTAAGATATTTGGAACCATAGACAAATACAGTCTTGCAGTCGAGCTGTATATAATCTAGTGTGAGGAAATGTATCTAGCAAATAGTCTCAGCTGATGAAGTGTTGTCAAAGAGGGGATACCTGGTGCGATAGAACAAACACCTAATGAATGGGGAGATTCCTGGGGGGCCTTCCTGCAGAACATAGCAGAGTCATCTGGAAGGATGAGTGGGGTTTCACATCAACCCAGTGGGAAAGGGTGCTCCAGACAGGGAACAGCACTCTCTGAATAGACATGAAGTATGGAAGCTGTTGCTGCATTTACAGTAGGCAAAGTCAAAATGGGAAAAGTTTTGCACGGTCTGCTAAATATTTGATATTTATTCTCTATTCAATGAAAAGCCTTTAAAAAAAATTGATAGAGGAATGAAATAACCAAGAGAATCAGCTGAACTTATTGATTGCTAGATTAACTCAACAACCAGTTTTGAAAATTCTCATGTGTTGGGCACTCCACATAGAGTTAGGAATATAAATATAAACTAGATCTGTTCATACCTTTACATTGTTTCCAATTCAGTGGCTAGATGGCAAAGAAATAAGAGGATGAAGGAAAGAGGAAGTTGAAAATGAACACAAGGTTCCTGACTCAGGCATCTGGGCGAGCAATGGTGCTATTTACAGAAGTAAGGCACAGAGGGACGGAGGTAATAATGAGTTCAGTTTGGAACATCTTTTCTTTAAAATGCCTGCCAAGTAGCTAAGAGGAAATGTACAGCAGATAGCTGGAGCTCATACTGGAGATAAAAATTTAGGATTCATCAGTATCCAAGTATTTGTTTAACCAGGAGTTGGCAAACTACAGTCAAGGGACCAAATCCAGCCAAAACCTGTTCTTGTGTGCCCTCCGGCACTACTCCCCTGTGCTAACATTGTGAGTTGCAGCAGCTAAGCCAGGCTGTCCCCTCAACCCCAGTTCTCTCTTCTGCCTACAATGTCAGCCCTCTGGCTGGTGGCCACCATCCTTCCCCATCCTCACTCCCTTCCCCGAACACATCTGCCAACTACAAAATGTCTTCCACTGAGAGTAGCTGTGTGCAAAGTGTGCCCACCGTTTGGGAGGGGCCAAACTAGACAAACAGGACTGCAGAGGCATAAGAGTTTTCTCCTCTGTCATAAAATTTCCTATAAAATATCTTCAATTTTTCTCTTGGCCCATGAAACCTAAGCTATTTATTTATAAAAAGATTGTCTACCCCAGGTTTAAACTAAATGCAATAATAAAATAACAAAACCCAGTTTTAATATATTATGCCACTGGAATTCAATTCAAATTAACAAACATATTCTTAACTTATTCAGATGTTTCAGGCTAGAAATGCTAAAAACATTATCTTCCACAGAAGTCCTTCTTTTCTCTCCCTTTTTATCTGGATAAACAAAAACAGAAGCTGATTCATCAGGATAATCAAATCTCATCTTAAAGATACCATATGATAATTTGTTCTGGATTTTTCATACTTTGGGGTGCATTTTCTCTAAGGGACTCATTAGTGTGTATTGTTGTCTATTCAGGTGAGCTTTTAAATCCCATAGGTGTATTAATTCATTTATAAAAGAAAGAAATTGAGGCACTGTGGCTATAGCAATGAAACAACAACTTTAAAAGTTAAAAGCCAACTGGCTATGGTCTGGTTCTTTGGTTTCTACATTTCTAGGCACCCTGTGCAGTCACTCTGGACCCCTAAGAAGACTGATGGCCACGGACTGATAGGAGGAGCAAAGTTAGTGGCAGCAGTTCTACCAGCTCACACACTTGATTTTTAAAAAGCATTTTCAGATATCATAATAGCTACGTTGTGAGGACTGAGAAGTGAACGAGTCTGAGAAGCATGTGGGAGGTAATTAAGTGCTATTAGAAGCAAACGGAACCTAATTTGACCAAATAGCCAAGTGCGGTGTGGTCTTTTGAAAACATTTCCAAAGACAGGAACCAAATTTGATCCTTTAAGTCCTCCTTCTCTTTAGGATGCATGTTTATTCAAAGAACAGATGGGGAGGAAAATCAGAAAAAGACTTTGGTCGACCCACATAAAACAGCATAGTTGAGTGTGGGCATGAAGGGAGATGAGTTTTGGAAGGATTTCCATTTGTTTGATGTGTGGAGATAGTCTTGGGAAGTGGGAAAGCACTGACTTTGTTTCATCTCTCCAAGGAAGGAGCTTTGGAAGGCTCTTAAAAAAGGAAGGCTCCCTTAGTAAGCACATACTTCCATGCTCTCACCTCTTTGGTATTTTCCAGTATAATGAGGAGCTGGGGGTGGGATTCCCAGAACTAAAGTTATTGGGTACGATAAATAGGAAGAAAGTTTAGGCATGGATATAAACTGTCATTCACAAATGGAGCTTCTTTAGGGTTTAAATATTTTCAATACATTTTCTATAGATGAGATGAGGTCACGCTCATGTGTGTCTTATATACTCTTAGCTGGTCAAGACCACAGTAGACATCAGCAGAGCACAATGCTGGTGGCATGTATGATCTACCTACCTAATTCCACATGTCTCCCAGTCTCTCTCTCTCTCTCTCTCTCTCTCTCTCTCTCTCTCTCTCTCTCACACACACACACACACACACACACACATTTGTTTTAAATGCATTCCTCTTGAGATG